>NW_027104364.1:0-211873 GCF_902728285.1 Clytia hemisphaerica
TTATCCATTCTTGGTAAACTAACAACAAAAAGTGAAATTTTGTCCTTTCAGGGGCTTTGTTACCATGTTACCTAATTATCCAGCAAATTTCATAGACTTTGAGACAATATTTATTGATTTATTAACAAAAAACGATTTTTCCAACTTTTTGACATGTCACAGGACTTGCCTTTTTTAATGAACATGTCCAACAAGAAAACTGGAAAAGAAAAAAAGAAAAAGAACATTTTAGAAGTTGGGGCCGAAAGTGAGATACGGAAAAATAAACATTACGTCATACGTCATAGATCGCCTTTTTTGCTTAATCTCTTTTTTCTCTATGACGTGAAGCTTTAGGAATCAGGCTAAAACGCCTCGGATCCAGTCTAAAAACTCACATAATAGATTCCGTACGTTATAGATAGCTTTTTGTTTAACCTTGGTAATATCGCCCGGAACCAAGTGAGAAGTAACGCTATTGCAGGCGGGACGCCCCGGTAGTACCGCAGGCGGAATAAGTGTTTTAGACGATTTGAAATTAAACTACGATTTAACTATTCTTAAATTAAGACCCTTAGAAACAGTGTTGATTACTTGTAAAACATTTCTCATACATTTCTCATATATCTATATAGCTTGTTTTGGTAAATAAGAAAGGAGAGTAGAAGTCCGGTTTAGACACTTTCAAAAATCAGATTGATGCATACATTTTTGATGTTGAAATACACTTTTTTTTTTAAGAAACTAGTTTTACCAAGCAGCCTCAATGTTTCTTAAGAACTCGGCCTTTTGAGCCTTAAATGTTTCTTACATGTTTCTAAACTTTTTGACATAATCAGCCTATTTTTCATGCAAAGATTGGAAGGTTCTTAAAAAACCGTGTTAAAAATGTTATTTTCTCATTCTCAGCCTCAGCATGTTTCTTAGATGTTTCTTAGTTTTTAGGCATTCTGAGCCTCATGTTTCTTAAAAGTGTGTTTCGTGTATCGACCGATTTTCCATTTCCAGTTAATTCGATTCGAGTTTTCTCCCTTCGACCTGCCGTGTGAAAAATTTTTTGAAGGTTTCACCAAATTCTTGCATCAGCATTTTTATGTCACTTCTTTTATCAAAGAACAGAAAAATTTTGTAAATAGTTTTCTTTGGTTCTGTTTGGCTCGTGATCTGAAGCAATCATTGCCGAGAAGTTAATAGGTTGTATTCTGTAACACTTTTGCCCTTCTATACGAAAACTTTTATAAGAGCAAACTATATAAGAACATAAGGCTTCGATGGCCAGAATAATAAGAACAAGTTACATAAGAACATCTTGAGGCTTTGCGAACTCTAAAACTACTAAAACACTCGATTTCTTAAGAATTCGTACAAGAATACTCACAAATTGGTGAAAATAAGAACATTATAAGAACATTTTTTAAGCTTGAAACTCAAACTGCTTTAAAAGAGCATCGGAAGACTTCTTATAAAAGAACGTTTGAATCTTAAGTCTTTTTGATGTTCGGAATATTTTTGTTCTAGGTACGAAGCTTCCACACCACAGTAAAGTTAGTGGTCTATTACCCAATGAAGTATAAGCCCGAAGGGCTAGAATCGAATCTCCTTGGTAGATTTGAAGCCAACAAATCCTACCAAAGTTGCGCGGCCTTGAGCGGCTCGCCTGTTTTTTACACAAATGACGGATTGAAACTAAAATTTACCTCTAAATTTCGAAAAAAATATCAATCGTAAACAAAGACATTGCTAGATTCAATCTGTCGTCAAAAATGCGGCGCATTTCTTAAGGCTTCACTTTTTCTTGCCTGAGAAAGGCTAGAGATTGAACTCTAGCCATTCGGGCTTTAAACTCAATGCTATTACCTCTATCGAATATGGAAGAGTAATATCTCAACAGGATGTCATGCTAAAGCCTAATTATCTTTAATAGCTTTTTTGTCTCTAATTAAAGTCTTTTTATATTCCTTTTCTTAATCAAGAATACTTTATCGACTTTATCTCGCGCTTTCTCTTTTTATTAGTTTATATTATGGACACACTCACCTTTAAATTCTTTCTTGCTTTACTTCTGTAAAAAATTCAAGCAAATTAGTCCATTGACTTTTTAGAATTTAGAATTTATTGATTGAGTTAATTGGCAAAGAATCGTGGTTTCACATACCACTGAAGTTGGAGTTTAATTATAATTAGAAAAGACTTAGAAAGTGTGGCCAAAAATGGGCAGTTGAAATGTTTTGTTAAAATCGTAAACTTGATTAATAAATATGCCTCCGTTTTTTTGAATTTTCAAAATTCCAAATTGTTGTAGAAATTCGAAAAAGGTGATTTAAACCAGCAGATTTGACAATATTGATGATAAAAATTTAGTTGATTTATTACAAGTTTGTTTTTGCGGACATAAAATGGCCGGCGAAGAATCAGGTGGTTATGAATTTAAAACAAAAGGGAAATTACCAACAAGCTGTCAGTGTTTGATTTGCCAAGAGTTGATAAGACAATGTGTTGAACTTCCCTGCCGTCATCCATTTTGTAGCAGCTGTTTGCTGAGATGGGAAGATCAAAAACGAAAAGAGAGGAAAGGCCTTGAGCAGTATGTTTTATCTTTTTTATTCATAACAATTTTTAAAGGTTTCATGTCTTTAGGGGGGGTGTTCTATATTGAGAGGGTGCCAAAAATATATTGACTGGTTAGGAGGGGGGGCTTGAAATCTTTCTCAGGATATCAACAGAGTGGAAATTCTTTTGACATTTTTGTAAATTTCTCCCCCCCCAACCCTAGTACATACTTTCTGACCACTCCCTAACAGTTTCCTCAAAAATAAACGTTCCAATCTGCTTTTCCTTTTACAGAGAGAGAACCTTCAGGTGTATGCTTTGTAATCAAGAATATAAAATTCAAGAAGTAAGTCACTCTTTCGTATGGTTTCTTATTAGTTTCCATCAATGATTAAATAGTTTTTCCTAAGACCTTCCCAATTATCGTCTATTTTGTATCGGAAATTTGCACTCTCAATCCCTTACTCTAGCTCGCCTTAATTTCTAATTTTCAGTGCAAAAAAACACTTCTAAAACATTCACTGTGTCAGGGGCTTGGGAGTCTCCCCTACCCACTGAAAGATTTGGCTAAAACTTCGTTTCCGGTGAGGGAAACTTTGTTTTCATCCTCATTTGAAATTTAATGGAAATAAAGCATCCCGCTAGGTTTTTTGACCTGGGAACAATAACATTTCCATTTCCATCGGGATTTCGATACGGTATTGAAATTAAATGAAATATAACTTTTTATTGCATCTGGTTTATTTAACAGAAGAAAAAGAACACAGTCGTAGACAACATTATCACTGAAGATATAGAAGTTTTGTGCAAACACCATGAGCAAGGATGTCCGTGGACTGGTGCTATCAACGATTTTATGGTATATGGTTCCAATGGTCCGATTTAATTCCTTGGAATATTTTGACAGTCTTTAAAAAATTTAGGGAAACTGAACATATGCTTTTTTCACATACCCGTAAAATCTTACTTAAAACCACTTAGATTTGTTATTGTTTGGGGAAATTCCCAAAAGACAGCCTTTTGAACGATTTTCCGTAAGGTAAAACTTTACGTACATGTCAAAAAAGCTTGAATAAAATTTTAAGATCAGCAACTTGTTTTATTGAAAGATATATTGTCTTCGTTTTATGTAATCAAATCTTTTTTCAACAGCAACACGCCAACACAGATTGTCCATACGTCGAAATAACGTGTCATTTTACGGGATGTGACGTACGCTTTTTACGTAAAGCGAAACAACAACACGAACAAGATTGTCCAATGAAAGAGATGAACTGCGTTTACTGTCAAATGGCTTTTAAAGAAAGTGATGAACAGGTAAAATTGCTTTTCTTTAAATATTACAATAAAAAGCAACAATGGCAGTAATCTTGGATAAATTCCGAACTAAATCACAACTAGTAAACTTAGAAAATATCCGATGAAACCAATTTCAGTTTTACTCATAAGTCCCAGAATTTTTTTAGAAAACCTGATACAGTAAGAAACGATATAATCTGCATAAGTGTAACTTCTTCGATCCTGAGAATGTCAATGTGGTTGAAAGCTACGCGAGTCTTTCTGTCCTCAGAGGTTAAATGTCATACAAAGTTAAACTTTCATGCTTATGGTCAATAGACGACATTCTGCGATGTAGAAGACATGTTCAAATCCCCTGTTAACGTGTTTATCAAGCATAAGATCTGTAGAACTTTACTGTGAAAAACAATAAATTTAGCACGTGGGGAGAAATTCACGTAGTCCTCTGAGCTTTACACACAATCATTTGTTTAACGAAAAGCTGGTAAAAACCCCTGCCATATTTTGATAGAACAATGTATACTATTTTTTGAAAAAATTCAAAACCCCGTCTTTATAAAAAAATGGTTCCCGCTAAATCTTTACGACGATTTTTAGTCACGTGACTGAAGTGCTTGATAAGAGATCGGGTGAGCCCTGGGTTCGAGGGCGGCCTAAAATTAGGTCTAAAATCTGGATAGAAAAGTACAAACTTTCGGGAAGAACTTCCAAATCTTTATCGTTTTTGAATGGTAAATGTGTTATAAATATATTTCCGCGATGTCATAAATCTAAAATCTAAATTCTAGAATCATTATCGACAATGTTTAAAATATCCAACGAAATGTCCAAATCAAGGATGCGAAATAGTCTTTCCAAAGAATGAGGTATTTGAATTTAGGCTGCCAGCATCCTGTTGATCTGTTTTGCTATAAGCGATGCAAATCGTCCTCAAAAATCATGTGTGCTTAGCTTAGTTTCTTTTTCTTTAGTTTTGAGTGAAACCATAGTCATCATATAAAAAAACTGGTCTGGCAATGTATTGTTTTAGCTTTTTGTTCAATTTTCTTTTGTTACAAACAAAACACAAGTTGCGGTTTGCCTACCTTTTTGATCACATTACCAAAACCTCCTCTTGGGATTGGTCTATTTTCTATTCACATGATCAAAAAGGTTGTAAAATAAATCGATTTTGGTACCATCTTTTAACAATAAAAAGAGACAAAAGCCTTCAAAACTAGTGTTTTTATCAAAATTTTGTAAAGTTTCTGCCTTCATAGCCAAATGTTTTTGTTATTTTCTTTCAGGTTTCTGGTCATCAAAACACAGAATGTCTTTTTCAGACAATTAAATGTGAATTTGAAAATTTTGGTTGCAATGTTCAGGTATTAACTCTTTCATCTGGCAAATCCAAAGCACTGAGATACGTCATACGGGGACCGTCCCGGACGCTATCATATATTTCGCAGTGATGTGGAGATGGACTGTGTTAATCAAATTATAGACCCAAACAGACGGAAATTTTTTCTAAAGTAACAATTTTTCGTAGCGTCGAAAGAAGCGTATTAGGATGTAGATTTCAGAACTGCCTGCTCAGGTAAGTTGTAGCATGTCTCAAAAAACCTGAAAATTAACATAATTTTTGAAGGCCATAAGCTGGCGGAAAATGAGGAAACCAATGATTTGCTACGAAGGATTGGCTAAAAATAGAAACATGAAATTTGGACTGAAGCTGCACATCATTAAAAGGATCATTTAGCAAAAAAATATTTTTGAATATTTGCTGACATCAGCACATTTTTGCAAAATTTCGTATTTTGCTGATTTCTGCTGACCACAGCAAAATTTCGAAAAGTTTTTTTTTGTAAAATGATCCTTTTAATGATAATCAGTCTAAATTTCATGTTTCTACCATTAGCCAAACTGGAGATATTTAAAAACCAATTTTGCTGACGTCAGCACTTTTTGGTTTTTGCGCTTTTTCGCAAAAAATAAGGGCGTAAACAATTAGGTAACACCCCTACAGGGAAACTTAATCATCGTATCCTTCGTAGCAAATCATTGGTTTGCTCATTTTCTGCCGGTCAATGGTCTTTAAAAATTATGTTAATTCTCAGGTTTTTGAGACATGCCATAACTTACCTGAGTGTTAATAAAATTAATTTTTTAACTTTTTTAAAAAATTAGGGAAAAAGTACTTCAAGACGTCATAAAACTTGAATATCTCAACACTAATGATCAAATAAGAGTGAAATCTTCACCTTAGATGCATACTATCGAGAGGAAGAAATACACGAAAAAAGATTTTGGAAAAATGATGACGTGATTGTTTTTTCAGCCAAAATATATTTTTGCTAATTTCTACTGATGTCATCAAAAAAAAAGATATTTAAATTTTGAATTTTATGACGCCACCAATTATTACGTCATAAAGCACTTTTTCCCAAATTTCTCAAAATAGACAAAATATAAATTTTAAAGGGATAATCAGATGGTCTGAGATTTTAAGGGTTCCTGTTCTTATACATGAGAAAACGTTATTCCCCAAGTAGTTTTGTCAACTGACAAGTCAATGTCAGGATATTCCACTTTAAAATTTCGAAATCTCAGCTCTTTCCAACGTGAAAGGTCCGCGAGAGGTCCCACTGTTTTTTTATTGAAGTTCCTGAGAAGTCCTGACTTGTCGAAGGTGAGATATATTTCAGGGGTTCTTGTAGAATTTTCTCTAAAAGAATCGACATTCTTGACTCAAAATAGGAATCCTCATGGTTTTATGTTAACATGATAAAAGGGAAGTAAAATAAAGTATAAAAGTGTTACCTAATAAAAGAAATAATTACAAAATGCTTTGCAGGATTTTACACTCTAAACCCCCTGATAGAAAGGTTTTCTTCGGAACCGACGGCGATAATACTAAAAATTTGCTCCTCAACGGTCCGCATAAACAAATAAACGAAAGTGAAAGCAAATGTCTCTCGGAATTTTGTGAGTTTGTAAGCCAACTCGGTTTACAATAACAAACTGGAAAGCGCGATGCGAGGATCCATAAAAAACATGGCGACTGCTTTTTGAGATCTTTTAAAAACCAAGAATTTGAGTTGGAGATTAAGAAACACTATTAAAGTTTTGGGTAAGGAAAAATGCAGTCCGTTATTTTCTGTAGGTTCCGTAGTGAAATATCTCAATCTTGGCAACCATCTGATTATCCCTTTAAGTACAGTAACAGCCAGCTCTGAAATGCGCTTCTTTTGACGTATAAATAACCATATCTGAGGCCCCCAATTTTCTGCGCCAGACTTATTTATTGCCATACACGAGTTACGTACTGTGAATTATCATCGTTTTGATCATCTTTTTTTCAGGTTCTTCAAAAAGACCATGACGATCACAAAGCAATGAACAGTCAACACCATCTCCGATTTGTCCTCCACAAATATAACGAATCGAAAGAAGAGTTAAACTCGATAAAAAATGAGTTATATATCGCTAAAAACGAGTTAACTTCATTGAAAGACAGATTGACTGATTTTCAGATCGTGCAAGATGAATCGAATGAGAGAATCGATTTTTTGGAGGAAGAGCTACGGAAATCAAGGAATGAAAACGTGAAAACACTCGAACTCTTCCAAATGGTTTCGAACACAGTTCAATTACGCAGCCTTAATTTGAAATCATGTGAAGATCTTTTTCATTCAATTAGCGAAAAAAAATTTGAAGAAGAAGAATTTATACAAGTCGAGCCAATAAAAGCCGATGACAAAGTATATAATTTTGACGGTTTCAACGAATTATACAAACTTTTCCCGAAATCAAATTTACCTGTTTACAAAAAGCGAATGGACAATTTGTTCAAGAAAATGGAAAAAGGGAAACTTTATTTCCATCAACAAAACATTTTCGTCAAACTCTCACCATTTCCTCGTAACAATAGTGAACAACTTTTCGTCTACCATGTCACAGACATCAACATTTTTCGAAACGATCCAATACGACGCACCGTCTTCGCCAACGACAACTTCATCTTGATAGTTGATATTCGATCATTATATCATCTTTCCATGCAAATCACGAATTTCAATGAAGAGAATTCCGAACTCTTCCTCGTCAGCCGTAAAAACCAGCAAAAGTTTTTGTTGAAATATGGTTACTATAACAACTATTTCAATTGGAATGATTTCAAAAACGAGAAGAATGAGGTCATTTTCTATTTGAAGAAAAAGTGAAAATAAAAATTTTTGTTGATTTCTGGTTTACACTTTTTTTATCTGCTTTTCCGCTTGAGATAAATATCTTCTCAAAAGGAAGATTCTGTTCCAATGTGATTCCATAAACGAATAGAACGAGAACATTGCAGAAAAAAATGAAAATGAAACACTTGAAAATTTCGATGGAATACGAACGAATCCAAAGATGAATTTGTTTGGGAAGAAAGAGACTTTCTGATACCATTCGAATCGATTCAAAAGTTATTTAAATTTTTTTATTTAAAAGATTGCTACAATTTGTGCAATGGAATATTTTCATAGGTATCTACTTTACAGTTTTTTAAATAAATAGAAATATTTTTGTACATGAAAACAGAAAAATAAAATGATAAAAAATGTTTCCTACGTCTCACGGTAATTCATACATGTTTTCAAACCACGTGCAATAAGAAATTTGTAAAACCACCCTTGATTTTCCGAGACCGAAAAATAATAATACGAATGCTATGAAAATTTGCATGAAAATCACTCATTGCTAAAAAGGAGGGGAATATAATTGTTACAAAATGCTAGAAAACTGAGCAAACCTTAAATTTTGACCGGACAAATATTTTTCTGACGATTTGCCAGTCTTTGACAATAAACTGAATTTGAAATGTCTAAAAAGTTGTTAGAGAAAATAATGAAATTTTGAAATTCTTTTTGAATTACTCGAGTTAAACAAACAGTAACAAAACATTCGAAACTCGTTTCCAATCAAACGACGTTGCCATCAAAATGAAGAAGTTCCACTGAGCTGAACGCAAATGTTTCCGCCATTTTGTTGCTGGTTGTCAAGGGAGACGATGATCAATCCAGTAAACGAGGAGTTGGCGACGGTCGGTGTGAACGTCACTGGAACACGGATGTAACTTTTCGGTCTGAAAAGATGAAATATCGATAAATAACCTTCTTCTATATTATAATACGCTCAAATGCAATCTTTCTCATTCTCGCTTGAAGCATTTTCACTAGCGATTTTTAAGCACTTGACTATTACGTTAAAGACGACAGATTTCTATAAAGCCAGAAGGGCTAGAATTCGTGCTTTATCGCAAAACCATCGCAAAAAATATTGCTGCTGCTGTTTTCGAAAACCCCCGAAGCTTCTTATTAGTCAAGCGCTGAAATTCTATTGTAATGTCACGTGACTTAGGTAGGATTTCCTACCTAACCTCGGCACACTTTTCAGCCAAAGCACGGCATCTACCCCTTCGGGCTTTATAAAAATCATTTTTTAACAAATTGGTGAAAGTTTGTAAAAATTTAGAAATTATGACAAAAGAGAGGCCTGCTGGTACTCCCAACACTCCAACACTTACAAGAGAAATGCTGGTTGGTCATGATTAGCAAAGCCAGACCAATCACTTTATGATAGAGATGATAGGCTTGACTCTCTTAAGAGGAACTAATGTTTTGGATAGATTGATAAGAGCTAGAGGGACAAAAAATGCCTACTTACTTGAGAAAGAGTTTGGTGTGTTTTTCGACCACAGAGAAAGGAGAATGGAACCCACTTAATCGAATCTAAAACAGAGAAGAATAAAATGATTTGAATAGAAAAGTTAGAAGATATTTCAGATGACAAGGATCCAGAAAATAATATACGATTTGAACAAAAAAGTAACAACAATCGGCTCTTCGAAAGATATGATCGAATAAATGTTAGTAGAAATGGAATCGGTGTAAAATAATTTGTTCAGAATTTCCAACAACAGTAGTCTAGTTTAAATAAAGATAAATTTTAATTTTCGTAGGAATGTTTGTACTCTCGGGTACCTAATAGCCGCCCCCCCCCGCTAATTAATTTTTCGAAAATTTTCCACCCAGGACATTCTTATTCCAACCCCCCCCGCTTAAATGTTTTTGAAGGTTCCCTTTTTTGTCCCAATTCTGCTGTATTAGCCTCCTTTAAAAACAATTTCCACCCAGGACATTTTTATTCCAGCCCCCCGCTTATTAAGTTTGAGATTTTTTCCAACCCCCCCCCCCCCGCTTATTCCAACCCCCCCCCCCCCCGGCTATTAGGTACCCGAGAGTAGGAATTTGGGGCAAAAAATTCCATGGGAACTCACTCTTGTCACTTCTGTCCCATCATTACACAATCGAAATTTCATTTCTTTCGTCTTGCCAACTTTCGTTGCAGGGAATTCCACGACATCATCTTTGAGGAAAATGTTTCCCAAACGATCTGACGTTACCATGGCAGCAACACTTGTTTGCAGTGTTTTTGGAGGCCTGTAGAAAATGAATATCAGTAGTTTTAGTAAAGTTTTTCAGATCTAAACGTAAAATAGACTTTACAGTTACACTAGAAATTAGCCGAGATTTTTCAATATTGTCAAATTTTGAGGTGGAAATGTTGATTTCGAATCAGGCTAAGAGCGTAGAATTTTGAACATAAAATTGAAATCCCTGAGAAACAGTGTTGATTATCGTCACACATCACTCCTAGCTTGTTTTTGTAAATAAGAAGGGAGAAAAGAAGTCCAGTTTAGACACTTTCAAAAATCAGATTGATGCATACATTTTTGATGTTGAAATATCGATCGATTTTCCTTTTCCAGTTAATTCGATTCGAGTTTTCTCCCTTCGGCCGTTGCCGTGTGATACCTAAAAAAAGACGAGAATTACCGAAGTTAATAGATAAGTTCGTTACTTTAGCATGCTGGGCGGCTGTTTCAGCTATAGCAATGGAAGGGACAACTTGTAGTTAATACACATTGATGTTATCACGTTTATTGATCAATATTACATGGGTTGTAAACGATTCCTGTCTAATAGTTCGGATGTTTGTCTGAAGAGTCGGAATTCTTACCTCGAAATCCCAGAATTGAGAATAGATGCCAGCTTGTGTTGGTTTGAACATGATGGGAAGCTGAGAAAAGAAACACAACCAAAACGGGGTTAATAAAGTTGTTAGTGGACTGGGTTGAAGAAACAGTTTACCTTCGTTTCCAGAATTAAACAAAAGACCTTTCCATTTTAGCGGGCCAGCATCTAGAACTTATTTGTGATTTGTGATTTGTAAAACGAAAAAGTTGATGATACCTTAGTGATTTGTTGTGCACCAACGATTCCATTCGAGTTGAGAAATTGGAAAATTTTTGATTTCGTTGACGTGATTTGAGCGTCGGCTTCGATACTTTTGAAGTAGGTTGGCCCGACGGGTTGCACGCTCCACTGGATGTCTTTCATTGATGAGTTACTGATCGTGAAGATAGAGTCTAAAAAGAAACGAGGGAAACTTTAGATTTAGTTAGCACATGTTGGCTGGTAGATAGTCGAAAAAGTGAAAACATAATCAAATGCTTTTTTCTAGTGCTTTTAAAATCTAATGTTGCAAATTAGTATATGAGCCAATTAATGTAAAATAAAATCGAAACATTCTTACAAAAGACAGTACTAGGCTACTACAAGACGAGGAATTTTGGAGGGAGAAAATCCTTCAAACCTTGATTAGTATTGCAAGGAGTGGCATCAAACTCCATTGTGTGTGGTGAAATAGAACAGCTCTCCTTCGCTGATGCTTTCTTAGTGGAGGAGGGATGTTGGTGAGGTTCTAGTGAGAGATCGTGTGAAGGGTTCAACAACGGTGGAGAGCGAGTGGCGTTCTTCTTCAAACCGTTTGTTTTGGAAATTCGTTTCTTCAAGTTTTTCATGTTGATTTTCACCTTCTGCAAAGAATAATATGAATATGCTTGAGTGAAGTAAAGAGTATATTTCCATTAAAGGTCTCAGTGATAAGATAAGTAAGAGCAGAGGATTAGAACAGGAAGACCGTTTATTGGTTAACAATTGTAAGCTCTAGTTTAGACGGCACACATTTCGCCCTGCCTATTCTAATTGTGAATTAACTACTCTAACAATTAAAATAGGCAGGGCGAAAAGTGGGCCGTCTAAACTAGAGCTAAATCTTTTAGAGGGAAGACTTCTTGAGGACAAAGCATTAACATAATAGTAAATCTCACCTTTTGCTCACATCCGCATTGCACGTAAACACAACCCGCCCAAAAGTCTTCCTCATGTTTTGCCAAGAAAGTGTGACGGGCGTCTATTCGAACGCCCAACGTCTCGAAGGGCGGTACTTTATCCTTGGAAGGCGTGATGACGAGAGTTTCAGCTGGCCAAATGAATTCGAAGGGAAGCGGTTTGTTGGTATTGTTGGTGATTTTTAACCTGCATTCGGTGGAGGGAAGACTGGAATCTAGCTCGACTTCTTTCGGATAAACTTCCCATTCTAAAAGAGAATTTAAGAAGAAAATTAGGGAGAAATGTCGATTGTTAGTCACTAAGCCGTCAATAAAACTCCTACAAGCAAAAAAGAAATTAGTTAAAATTGTTACCTGGCATGTCTTTCGTCGTGCTTTTATCATACTCCACCGAGCATCTTCCTTCAATATCTTTGCTTGGAATGGGCGTGGCTTTATGACATGGAATGTTCCTAATATCAAATTGCACCGTCTATAAAATCAAATGTAAAATGATGACTTAAATCATATTGTACAATACCTGAATATTTATAGGTTTTTTATATATAACCTAGGAAACTAACCGATTTGATCGACCTAAGTTCAGATTAAAAACGAAAAGTAATATTGTAAGCTTTCCATCAAGAACAATATGCGAAACAATGGAAAACGATATCCAACCTTTCTCTCATTCCCACAAGTTATCGATAACTGTCCCATCCATTCTGTCTTGTTAAGTTTCGATAGAAATGATCTTTTAGGATCCACCCTCACGCCTAACTGTCCATGGGGCGGGATACGATCTTTGGAGGGCGTGATGACAAATCCATCTCCAGTTGGGCATGAACATTCGAAGGGGAGTTCTTTGTTGGAATAGTTGATGATTTTGAGGCGACATTGTGAAGTGCTTGCATCCGAAGTGGACGAAAGGTCAATGTTTAGAGAGGATGGAGAAACCGTCCACAGTTCCGTTTGCGATTTGAATTCTGAAAGAAAAAATAATACAGTTTTAAACCCTTGCATGTGTCCAATAAAGAGCAGTTTTTGCTAAAGCATTTAAAAGCCTAATCGTTGATTCATCTTTTCTTGAAACCCTTTGAATAAATTTTTCCAGAAATGATCCCTCAAAAGACTCGCCTTCAAAACTATTCTTTCTTCTATTTGAAACATTCGGTAAAATATGCACCAATTCTTCGTCTTTAACGACGTTCTTATCAAAAGATTGCGTAGCGATGACGGGTTTTGTGACCATGGCAACAACGTTTCGTTTTAGACTTGTCAGAAAGAAATCTTCCCAGTCTGCGATGTCATTATATTTGATGTCCTCGGTGACGTGACTTTCGTTCAAGAAGTCGGAAGTGATGGACAAATTCTTCAGAGTTTTACTTTTCTGGATGTTCGTTGTACGGCGTCTGTACCTGACAAAATGGGAGTGAAAGAGGGAGTTAATCTAAAGAATCCTACATTCAATAAAACAACAAAAACACTAAAAGAACGACAAATTTCGTCCTCCATCCCGACCCGGATAAATTGTTCATCCCAATGTTATCATTCCTCTTTGCCTATTACAAAGAATAACCACATCAAAGAACGACAAATTACGCACGCGTGTTTAAAATGCAGGATTCTTTAGGGGGACAGACTGAAAAGTTAGATGAAAATTTTTATGAAAGTATTAACCACCAAGCAAGGAAAATTCGCAAGTAAGAAAAATCGAACCGAATTCCGAAAAAATAAAATAGACTTTGGTGAAGATCAAGATGAAAGCTTTGTATTTTACAGAGCAGACTGATGAAAAAGTAGCAGTAACAACTTTAGTTTTAAAGATAACAAATAAAAAATAAAACTTACTTCCGATATTCCCTTCTCAGGACTTCATCGCCAGAAAAGATGACCAATTGAGCAGGAGTGAACGAACCTCGTTGTGCTTTTAACGCATGTTCCTTTAACGGTTGGTAGGTCAGTGTAATCTGACACGAAGTTTTTTCCATCAACACAAAATTATTTGGTGATATGGTTACATGAGTGGAAGGGTATTCGATGCGTGCAGTGATGTCTAATGTAAAAGAATGGAAGTTGAAAGAAATAAAGGAAAAGGCTATTGAATAAAAAGAAATCTAATGCAAGAAATTTTGTCACAAAGATTGTCGCAGAAATTTTGCAAGATTGAGAAAGCTATTAAACCTCAATTAACACCAATAAGGCCCGGAGGAGCAAGGGTAAGACTTTAAAATAACCGGATCTAGTTAGAGAGTGAACTTGAGATAATAGGATCACGAAAATTAGACCAGAATTAAAACATCAAGTCAAAAGTTACTGTCATCCAAAATTTTTCTTACCGGAGAAGCATTTCAATGCAACGAAGGAAGCTCTCATTCCACTATTTCTCAACATCAAAGTCACGGTTCGCTTCTGTCCGATACTCAAATGTCCTAAATCAACCACGAACTCCCCGTTCACAACCTTCGCTCCACTAATGTCTAAATTAGAACATCCTCCGTACCCCGATAGAGGGATGACGTATTTCGTAGCACCATTCGTGGTACGTAAAACCAGGGAGCTTTTATCCATGCTCAGACTGGTCGGTGAGTAAGAAATATGTATGGGAAGTTCTGCGGACGGTTTTAATGTAGTTTCATATTTATTGATAGAGCGCTCTTGTAGTGAAGTGTTCGGATGGATTTGAAAGTTCGGATGACTGTCTGATATACAGACTGATAAATCTATAGATTTTGAGTTCGAGTTATTTTTCAATACAATGCGTTGTTGTTTCTTAGTGAGTAAAGCCACGCCAGACCAATCAAGTGATAGTTTATTACACAGAAGGATTGGTTTGTTGAGTGTGGGTTGGGCGTTGATGCAAGTTCCACGAAGGGACCACTCGTATTGGTGACCGTCTGGAAGAAGTGTGACCAACAAACGACTGAAATGAAAAAAAAAAGTTTCAACAAATTGATTTTTTTGGGAATTCGAGCTTCAAACTGTTCATATCTTGTTCTTATTTTCAAAACAAACTTGAGGTATTTTAGGCTTAAATGCGGCCCTAATTTCCTCAAATTCGGTTATTCCGCAGACTCGGGAATGTTTTTAAATTGTTTTTATTTATTGCGTCTTTGAGTATCATTGTTCTTGTTAAAAATCTTTATAGAAAAAATGAGTGAAACGTTTTTTTTTGAATATCCAGCTGAAGTACGTTGCTTTTTGGATGAAAAAAGAGCAACAAGGTGGCACCCTGTCACGACAACTTCATGTGCTTATTGACAAATCTATGAATGAAAAAGCACGATGTGATGAGAAAAGCGTGTTCAAAAATGCTGTGCCGTGAGCAGAGAAGAATCATAATGGGTACCTTTCAGAAGTCACAGCGAAACCAGAAGAAAAGGAAACTTTAATTTCGCTTTCACCGCCAGGCTTGATTTTCAGTGACGTTGGATGAACGGTAAATTGTGCGCTCGCTCCGATGATCTTTGGTTCCAGTTTGAGAGAGATGTTTCCAGCATTACGTAATGGTATGATTCGACTAACTGTTTGACCGACTGTCGAATTAAATGTTATTGCCTAAGCAAAGAAGAAAGAGAACTATAGCTTTCCGTTCAAAACTTTCAAACTTTCAAGGCCCTAAGGGAAAGGGAAATTCCCCATTCTCTAAGATCTTAAGTAAAATTGTACGTACATGTGAAGATAAGAAGACACACTTACTTGCATAGTTTTAAGAGAATGAAGCCTTGAAATACCAACAATGGCTTTCATGAAAATATTTCCAATTTCTTTAGGGTTTTTGGTGTTGGTCACAACACGAAGTTGGTTGGAGAATTCGTCCGGTGGACTCATTGTCTTCTCATCTATTGCTATGGAAACAAGAGTAATAAAATGTTAAACTTCCCCAACAAACCAGGCAGAGCTTCAACAACAGCATCAAAAGTCAACGTTCTATTACGATACGACCCTTCATTTGGAAGACTATAACAAATTTATAATTATTGACAGGCAGAAAAAGAAGAAGTGGGGTAGTCTAACACTGGGGCTGACTGACATCCAGTCCCTTGGTAGACGTACCTAAAATAGGAAAACCTATTCAGGGAAAAAGTGAATTCCCGGAAGTCTTCCCGGAAGAAAGTTTCTCTGATCAATTTCAAAAAGTTGTAACAAAGGTGTTTACAAAAGTTCTCCTCAATTTAAGTCTTATTTGATGAACGAGTTTTACCCGACTTTTAAGTCCCCCCTTTAAAGGTACAGTATCAGATTCCGAATACTTATGTCGCGATAATACAGATTTCACTCAAACTAAAGATAAATACTTGTTGCAAAAATATATCTAGATTACACGTTTTTATAAGGAAGACGCCCGGAACACGTTTATAAGGAACTTGAGGCTGAAAATGGTACGAAAAATAAGGATATAAGAAATCAAGTTAAGGAACAGAGAGTTATTCTTTAAACTTGCACACATTTACAAAGGCCTGAAGAAAAAGATGACAAAATATTGGCACAGCAACATTGAATGAGCGTCGTTTCCTTTACTTTAGTCCATTGTTCAATCTTAACAGGTAAATAAATAAGAAACTCGATAAGGAACTTTGAGGCTGAAATTCTCTGAAAAATAAGGAACTGCAGGCTCGATGCCAAATTAAGATTCCTTATAAAAAAACGTGTGTTATTAAAATTTTTAAATTTCTAACTTTATATAATTTGCATTGTCTGAATGCTTACACAAAAAGCTGAGCCTAAAAAAACTTAAACAATTTCCCTGATGATAATATGTTGAAACACCTAACATACAGTACATACAACTTTCATCTACAATCCACTTTATTTAAAAACAAAAACTTTTGCAGTCAATTCACAATGCTAGTCTCACAAGCAATATCAAGTTTCGTGAAGAAACCCACATTTGTAGGTTTCTGAAAATGAGACCAGCAGCTTTGGGAAATCAACAAACTTTTGTTATTTTTTACAAAAGGTGGAAACAAAGATGTACAACGTCAGCAAAATTGGAGATACTGTAATGTATTCTCTCAGAGGGCCACAAAACACATGGCTTAGGATTAAAAATACATACAAAAATCTTTTTTGACGAAAACAGTGCAAAAACAATAAGAACGAACAATTACTAGACTCCCATTAAACCTGCACATGAAGTTTGACCATGTCCCAAGACGTTCAAAAGATGTTCATAACATGTACAAAGGGGATGTCACGAGGACAAGACAGTGGATGACAAGAACTTCTTATTCAAAGAAAGATCAGAACATTGAAACGCGTGTAGCAGAAGAATAAAAAAGACACATGGTTAGATAATTGACAAATGTTTTGATTATTGATCAATAATCCCTCCATTATCGATATCACCCCTTGTTGTCCGAAAAAAAGAAAACACTATGATATATCTACCGGACAAAATTACAAAATCAAACAAGAATATTTTCCAAACCACAACGAACCAGACAAGCAAGTACATGGTATAACATATCTCTTCCAAAGTGACAAAAAATTAAACTCCTCACATCTTCGTAAAGGTGATAATAATTTGTAATTATTCTCACCAATTATAACAGAAATTTACTTTCAAGAAAATTGACGATAAATCAGACCCTTCTTGTAGAAGCCGCTTTTTTCTTGGTGAAAATGTACCTCTTTAAATCTAATTAACACACAAGTCTTTGTAAACAAAATATGCCGCTAATTGAAATATCTAGAAATTACCCTTAAAATGAAGCCGAAGTTTTTTAGAGCGCAATCCCTTTTTTACATTATGAACAAAGCGTCCTTACGCGCTCTGCTCACAAAGGATTAAATTAGATGTGAAACAATTTATTAATTAAATAATTTAATTACCTTCTCCAATTGACAAAGAGGTGTTCAAGGAACAACATAACCTTTGAAAAACCATTTTTATCCCGGACACTCGATCAAAATTTATCCGGACAAAACTATCAAAATTGAAAAAATCTTTGCTCAGGTTTTGTTGTTGAATATTTACATAACTGATGTCTCCAATTTTCTTAAATCTTCAAAAATCTCTTTTCTAGCGAGCGAATGTGAAAATCTTTTAATCAAAGAGGAGAACACTGGAAACGAGTGAGATGAAAAGAGCGGGAAAAGTTTAAAGACAACGCCAACACAGCTGAAGCTCATTTATTTATTGATTTATTAAATAAAACTTTTCATGATCAAGGATTTTGTTATCACCTGATGAAATCCTTTGTTTTTCAAATAAATTAAAAACAAAAATGAAGATGAAAATGAAATGTGAAAATTAGAAGGGGAGTTAATCCAATAAAATGAGTTATCGATCAATGAGGGTTTAATACGGAACGGAGATATTTCTTACTGAAAGAACGTCTGATATCAATTTTTAATCTGCTTGAATCATGGGAACGAAATACACGTCGGAAGCGGTATTCCTTTATTTGGAATAGAAGTTTGGTGGTCAAGACTTACTGATAAAATCTTTCAGAACTTCCCTTATTTCCGAAAATTATCGCAGCTTTTATTTTCGACATACATACTGTACAATGAACATTTCTTTCAAGCAACATTCAGATTTGGGAAAAACATTGACTCATTCTCCATTTCCGTGCAATTTTCAAAATCTTGATCATTACATTTTGGAAACGTTCGCTGAACATCAAAGAAAGTACGAAAACATTGACAAATAATTGGTCATTAACATTTCTCACACCTTCTTTGGTTGTTTACAGTACTTCATTAAACTGTCATTGAAGTAATTATTTTTTTCTTTTGTGTAGTACAAGCAATAATTACTGACGGTTTCTTCAATAGGTGCTACTGTATCAACCGACTCTCCCCGAATCGGGAAGATTCTTCCGAAACGGGAGATAGGAAAGTTCTTCCGGAATGGCGTTTCGTACAATATAATATAATTTAACACATTTTCAATGTTTTTGTGTAGTTGAATTAAAAGAAGGAGGTGGAGTGTGGAATATTATGCTACAAAATCACAAACAAAGAATATTTTCAAAAAGGGTGCAAAGAACCACAATCTTGACGTTGATAAACTCTTAAAGATTTTTGGAGAATGAAATTAAATCTCTCTAAATTATTTTAAATTATTTAAAATTTACGTAAAATTCAACGAAAAATAAAAGCAGTCGGTCTTTCGCAGGAAAACGAGGGAAAACTTCCAAATGGAAAACAAAGGTCCATAAAAGACCAAACAAATAAAATACTAGCATACAAAAATAATTTTAATATTTTATGACAAACATGTGCCAATAATAAGAAAAGCAAAAACCACAAATAAATCTCAAATAAATTCACTCGATCCATGCTTCGACTACATTATGTCTTTAATCCAAATCTCTGAGTCGATTATCAGAAAAAGCCTTTTACTTTCTCATACATTTCATTTGACAGATAAAAGCAGAGGGAGATCAGTATAAAACAACCTAGGTCAGACTTCTTCTCTTTTCTTTCCACATCGAAAAGTTATTTTGACGAGATTGAGATTACTAGTCCTTTTGTGAGAGTAAGTAAAGATCAAATCGTTCACTGATATATACTTTCTTCGTCGAAAGATCAATCTCCTTATATTCATCAAATCATATTTCTTTAAAAACCTGACCATCTGAGCAGTTCGACCAATCAGAAAGCATCAATCAGTTTCAAAAACAAAAAGAACCATACAACTACACGTTTTTTTTTTTATAAGAACAAACTATATAAGAACATAAGGCTTCGAGGCCCAAAAATTTAAGAACATTCTAAGAACATTCTAAGGCTTTGGAGACTTAAAACATGCATTTTCTTAAGAAATTACATCAAAATGCTCAAAAAATGCTGAAAATAAGAACATTTTAAGAACATTTTTAGGCTTCAAATCCAAAAAACTAAGAACATCCGAAGGCTTCGAAAATTTTTGATGTTCTTATAAAAAAAAAAACGTGTACTAGTTCAACCCCCTCTTATTTCTTTTGAAGGTTCAATCGCTTTCTGAAGATTTAATCTCATTTAACCCTCTTCAATATGTCATAAACAGGAAAACAAATCAATTACGCTTCAAAAATACAACTCTTTGCTCAAAGATGTTGCAGTGGAACCATAAAGCTCGATCATGAAGAGCATTGTATACAAAAATTATAAAAATCAAGGGTGAAGGGTGACTAATCTAAACTCATATGGTAAAAACACAGGCTGTATGGAAAATGTAACCCAGGCTAAAGAATGGAGGTCAGCGGTTTCAGGCTCCCAAAAAAACCTCACTTAATCTCATCAATTTTTAAAAATTTCTTCCGAAAGGTTTTGTAAAATTACAAAGTCTATGAGCGAGAGAGGGAGACGTGTGAAATCTTGGAGGGTTTTGAGGATTTATAACATAACTGAGAGGGATAGAAGAAAGATTAGAGACACGTGTCTTTTCGAGAGCGTGTAAGCAAGGGGTCTCGATACAAAATCAGCATGAGAAAATATTTAATTTCTAATAATATGTGAAGTGCGTTAAATTATTCATTCAATTAGGGGTTTTCCTTGTGCAAACTATCAAATCTCGCAGCAAGGAGTTAAACAAAAAATTTAACAATTAAAATTTGTGATATTTATTCACGTAGAATAGTGTTGTTCCATTTCAACAGGGCTTTTCTTAACTTATCCAAATATCAGAATCCAGCCTAAGTTTGACATTATATATCTACCTCAATAAAAAACATTCCATTTTTTTGCCTGCAATTTAAAGGGAAACGTGATCTATATCAATAGAAACATTGAAAACCCCTCGTCTAAAAAACCCCTCGTCTAAAAAAACTCTCGTCAAAAAAATCTCTCGAGCCTTTTTTCATCCACTGAAATTCACTCTGAAATCCTACAATACCGTTGCAAGCATCGCAAGCTTGTTAAAAGAAGGAACCAAGCCAACAAAAAAATCGTGCTAAGTTAGCAAATCACTCCATCCAGGGGGGGGTCATGCAGTTATTATATAAACACTATGACAATTACTACCGTGGTGGTATATAAACCAAAATTTGGGAAAACAGTTACTCCACCAGTGGACTAACTGCAACATGGGTGGTGCCTAAGCCCAAAATTGTCAAAAATGGTGTACTAAGTGAGCACATTTTTCAATTTTTCACTTAATTTTTTTTTTTTTGTAATTCCGGAAGCCACAAAATTCAAAACATTTTTTTCAAAAGTAAAAAAAAAAATCAAAATTGTTTCTTCAATAAAGGCATGAAAGATATTTTAACAAACTTGGAAAATGATTGAGATATTTAACTCTTGAACGGTCGTTAATACAACGTACCTAGTAAAATGGTATCAAAAATGAGGAATTCAGTGAAAAAATTGCCAAATTTGGCATTTTTGGGGGTGGTATACACCAATTTTGAGGGTAAAATCAGTTAGTACACTATGGAATAACTGCAAGGGTGGTGGTGTCTGTAGAAAATGTCCAAAATTGCAGTTACTCCACATAGTGTCAAGGAGTAACTGCAAGACCCCCCCCCTGCTCCATCCACCAGCATATTTTACTTATTTACATGCAAAAAAAACTGGCCAGATTTTTATAGCCCTCATAGACAAATGTCTTGTAAGGGAAACACGAAACCCTTAGATTCGTGCTGCGGTTTGGCGTGTGACAAAAATTGTTTTTTAGAAATCCCTGAAGACTATCAGAATCTATATAAGGGTCCTTCATAAAGAGCAAGACAGATGTATACGAGACTTGTGGGTATTAGGGGAAATTCATGTAGGTTAACCATGGGACCAGTTTCGTGTGTACCTTTCGTAAGTTTTGGCCATTGGGAGCCAAGACCTATTGAAATTTGAGAAATCATCATGTAAGTACTCATCCAAATCTTCATAATTGCCAGATAGAAACACGGCGGAACTACGGTGACACCGTCGGCTTTTTAGTTTTAACTTTGTAACCATCTAATTCGCGTTGACTCGACTTTATTGCCACCCATTCCTCCCTCAATAAGCTGTTACAAACATGTACTAGTGTTGCAAGTGCAAATAGGTTTTTTGAATACAGATGGAGACCTTAGAATTAAATGGTCATTTGAACCAAAAACCCTCTTTATTGGCAAGATGGAAATTATGTATTTGTCTCTCAATGGAACGAAAACTGTTACAAACACAGATAAAGAGTAATAACTGAATAACGAAACAGCGAAAATATCCTACCTCTGAACGTGGAGGATGGCGCATTGAAAGTGATGATTATGGTTTTGGGTTTGATGGACGAACTGTGTTCATTACGCCCTTGTATTGTGGTGCACAACTTGGTGGCTTTCATGTCTTGCTCGTTGGAGTGCAGCAGAAATAATGGTCCGTTCGTCCCAGTAGGTGTCTGAAAAATAAAGGTTTCATATCAGCACATTAAGTGCCAATGTGGCATCATATGAGATCGCTTAATTTTTCGGTCTTACCGTCGTCGCGTGTCGCCCTGTTTTTTTCACCACGTCCAAATAAAAAACTATTCAAGATTGGTATTTTTCTCTTAGTTGGGGCGTGTAAGCGCGATGCGAAACAAAAAAGTATTTAAAAATAGTGATGGCATGACTTCTTTTTAGAATTTTGAAGTCTTGTCTTTATAATGAAAATATGGGAAGAAGTAAAACGGTAAACTAAACTATGGTCTATCAAACCATCCAAGAAAGTTTTGCGATGACTTACAATGTGATGGATACTTCTTTGAAAATGAGTACTATAAACAAAACTTAAAAGATTGTTTCTCTTTTCGAACTACTGTTGAACATCATTGGTCGACGCTGTTGCAGAAATAAGAGCAGCGCGAGTATTAATACTGCTTCATATTATTTCGCACTTACATTCTCCACATAGAGTTGTAGAGGGACTTCAGCCCGTCCTTTGTTCAACACTGTCAATTCTTGTTGGCAAACACTTCCATAGCACATTTCGCCAAAGTCCAAGAAACGCTCTTCCCTAAACAGCAACTCGATATCCGCTGTCTCGCTTATCCCGTCAAGATTCATGACAACCGGCAAGCGTTGCCATCTTAAGTTCATTTCGTTTTGAATAAGCGAGGTAACGAGGAGTTCGATTTTCAACATGAATGTCCCGGGGTGGCTGGGAAGGAACTTCAACTTGACGTCTTCTTCAGATTGTGGTTCAAGAGTGACTTTGGGAGGCATAATGAACGTCTCGTTGCAACGGTGGTCCATCTGAAAAGATCAAACTGAAATCCCAGCTGGCACAGAACGTTGTTAGACGTTTATCTAACGTTATTATGGACATCGTGAACATCAGATATCCGTTAAAAACAACGTTGTGTACCAGTTGGATATTGATGGCTACACAATTACACCACCCGTGGCTTTTTAGAATTCGTAGGTTCTCTTAGTAATCGTTCTCTTTTAAAAAGAATATCTACTTGTAAAAGAAATCAGAAAAAGGGAGATCTGGAAAGTCAAACAGGAAGGTTAATTATAATGATTCATGGCTACAAAATACGAAATTCTGAAATTTGCAATTTCTCTTAGTAAGAATAATTATTTGTAAAGTAGATCAGAAAAGAGGTCTGGAGAGTTAACCAGAAATGTGACTATTTACCATGACTTTCAAAAACATGTTATGAGTAGAGATGATCAAACTTTCTTAAGAGCTTACCTCACGTCCGTTGAAAGCAAAGAAAGCAACTTGCAATTGAACCTGCATCCAACACTTGTTCGTGTTTTTGATTTGAATGATCCGCTGTGATGACGCACCGCTGCAACAGATATCAAAGTTGACGTCACGAGGGTACACAATACTTTCTGAATGAATCAGCGAATCGTGTTTCGAAATGCTACCAAAGGAACTAGCAGCCGTCGTGTGTGAATAAGTGGATGAAAAATCACCTGAAGTCCGACTTATCCCTTCAGTTAATGTCCGTGTGTGTGCAGCGAGCGGAACGAATGATCTGTTATCAGTTAAGGTTCCGAGAAAACTACGATCAGAAGTTTGCAAGCTCGTCGGTTGGAAATGACCGTAGGGAGTTGGTGCAGTCCGGTTGTTTTGCAAAGCGTTATTGCGGACAGGACTGACGCTGACTGCCAATCTCTGTTCCGTTGCTGGTCGCTCGAAAAGTGGTTGTGGATCACTGTAGCGCTCAGGTAAGTGTGTGCTCTGCATATAGTTGATTGTGTGCGAATCACGCGATGGTTCGCTGTATTGAGAGCGTTCTGCGTTCAACGGAATGACGGAAGAAATAGGTTTAATTGTTCGTTCACTTGACGTGGAAAGTGTTTTCAAAGAGTTATTCGAAGTCATGGACGAGTGAAAACTTTTACTGTTGCTGGTATTGCTCATCTTCTTGCTCTGGTTCGAAATACGTTTGATGACGTCATTCTTCTTGGGGAGCAGGCAGATGAGTTGGTACACCATATCCTCTTCAGTTCCAGTCATAGTGGAAATCAGTTTTGCTAAGTTCATGACTTGAGAATCATCTAAGCCGATTGTGCTCACTCTACGTTCCTTTATATCGTCCAAAAGACACGAAGCTTCTAATTCTGAACTAGGAATCGATACAGCGGGAGCGCTAGATACTTTCTCTTCTGATGTAGCAGCTACTGATGTCTCAGCTTCTTGACCCACCAGTTGGCGTTTCTTCTTTTTCAACAAAACCGTATTAGACATCCGTTTATGAGTTTTTAGTAGAGCAGATTTTGGTGTTTCTACGGCTTCACTTTGAACGTATGTCGCATTGCTTTGGACGGGTGTGTCCTCTTCGAAGATTGAATCAGAAACATTGGGAGGGATAGTTTGATCTGTTTCTGAAGATCTCCCTTTGTGTATCAATCCTATGGGTTGAGCTGTTGGAGGAGTCACCACTTTGTGGCTCTTATCGTCCGAAAATTTGGGCTGAAATAAAAAGGATAGACAAAGATTCAAGAGAACTTTCTTGAACTCTATTTAGAGCAAAGGAGCTTTTAAGTTTAAGTTCGGTAGAAGTGAAAAAGGTCACTCTTTAAAAAGCTCTCGAGTGATCTTTTAAAAAGATATTATTCGAGTAGTAACTGATTCCTAGTGACAAAGCCACTGATAAACACCGCTACTCTTTTACTGATGTTGACTTTTCCAATCAAAGTAAGTTAAAAAAGAATTTTTTTTTTTACAAAGAAGGATGTTTCGAAGAAATTAGTTAAATAATTCCACTAAAAAACTCGGCTCACCCTTGTGCTTGCATTTCCACCAGACAAGTTGCCCATGTCTTTCGACTTTGCTTTAAAATAAACGCTGGCTCTTCCCTGTTCGTCCTCTTCTTCAGCTTCTGTGGGAAGCATCATGGAAGGGATATGTTGGTTCTGTGTTCGTAACGACCATTCGGATACTGCTGATTCGTTTGGTTCCTGGTCATTATAGAAAAGACAAGTTTGAAGTTTAACGAACACACAAGAGGAATGGAGTAAAGTTTACAATGCATATATTGTTAACTAAAGTAATCAGAAAATTTGTTCGAGTTATGGAGTAAAGTTTATAAGGCATATATTGTTAACTAAAGTAATCAGAAAATTTGTTCGAGTTATGGAGTAAAGTTTATAAGGCATATATTGTTAACTAAAGTAATCAGAAAATTTGTTCGAGTTATGGAGTAAAGTTTATAAGCCATATATTGTTAACTAAAGTAATCAGAAAATTTGTTCGAGTTATGGAGTAAAGTTTATAAGCCATATATTGTTAACTAAAGTAATCAGAAAATTTGTTCGAGTTATGGAGTAAAGTTTATAAGCCATATATTGTTAACTAAAGTAATCAGAAAATTTGTTCGAGTTATGGAGTAAAGTTTATAAGCCATATATTGTTAACTAAAGTAATCAGAAAAATTTGTTCGAGTTATGGAGTAAAGTTTATAAGCCATATATTGTTAACTAAAGTAATCAGAAAATTTGTTCGAGTTATGGAGTAAAGTTTATAAGCCATATATTGTTAACTAAAGTAATCAGAAAATTTGTTCGAATTATGGAGTAAAGTTTATAAGCCATATATTGTTAACTAAAGTAATCAGAAAATTTGTTCGAGTTATGGAGTAAAGTTTATAAGGCCATATATTGTTAACTAAAGTAATCAGAAAATTTGTTCGAGTTATGGAGTAAAGTTTATAAGCCATATATTGTTAACTAAAGTAATCAGAAAATTTGTTCGAGTTATGGAGTAAAGTTTATAAGCCATATATTGTTAACTAAAGTAATCAGAAAATTTGTTCGAGTTATGGAGTAAAGTTTATAAGCCATATATTGTTAACTAAAGTAATCAAAAATTTGTTCGAGTTATGGAGTAAAGTTTATAAGCCATATATTGTTAACTAAAGTAATCAGAAAATTTGTTCGAGTTATGGAGTAAAGTTTATAAGGCATATATTGTTAACTAAAGGGATCAGAAAATGTGTTCGAGTTATGGAGTAAAGTTTATAAGCCATATATTGTTAACTAAAGTAATCAGAAAATTTGTTCGAGTTATGGAATAAAGTTTATAAGCCATATATTGTTAATTAAAGGGATCAGAAAATTTGTTCCAGGTTATGGAGTAAAGTTTATAAGGCATATATTGTTAACTAAAGTAATCAGAAAATTTGTTCGAGTTATGGAGTAAAGTTTATAAGGCATATATTGTTAACTAAAGGTAATCAGAAAATTTGTTCGAGTTATGGAGTAAAGTTTATAAGGCCATATATTGTTAACTAAAGTAATCAGAAAATTTGTTCGAGTTATGGAGTAAAGTTTATAAGCCATATATTGTTAACTAAAGTAATCAGAAAATTTGTTCGAGTTATGGAGTAAAGTTTATAAGCCATATATTGTTAACTAAAGTAATCAGAAAATGTGTTCGCAGTTATGAAGTAAAGTTTATAAGGCATATATTGTTAACTAAAGGGATCAGAAAATTTGTTCGAGTTATGGAGTAAAGTTTATAAGCCATATATTGTTAACTAAAGTAATCAGAAAATTTGTTCGAATTATGGAGTAAAGTTTATAAGCCATATATTGTTAACTAAAGTAATCAGAAAATTTGTTCGAGTTATGGAATAAAGTTTATAAGCCATATATTGTTAATTAAAGGGATCAGAAAATTTGTTCCAGGTTATGGAGTAAAGTTTATAAGGCATATATTGTTAATTAAAGCAATCACAAAAATTGTTCGAGTTATGGAGTAAAGTTTATAAGGCATATATTGTTAACTAAAGCGATCAGAAAATTTGTTCCAGGTTATGGAGTAAAGTTTATAAGGCTTATATTGTTAACTAAAGCGATCAGAAAATTTGTTCGAGTTATGGAGTAAAGTTTATAAGGCTTATATTGTTAACTAAAGCGATCAGAAAATTTGTTCGAGTTATGGAGTAAAGTTTATAAGGCTTATATTGTTAACTAAAGCGATCAGAAAATTTGTTCGAGTTATGGAGTAAAGTTTATAAGGCATATATTGTTAATTAAAGCGATCAGAAAATTTGTTCGAGTTATGGAGTAAAGTTTATAAGGCATATATTGTTAACTAAAGCGATCAGAAAATTTGTTCGAGTTATGGAGTAAAGTTTATAAGGCATATATTGTTAACTAAAGCGATCAGAAAAATTGTTCGAGTTATGGAGTAAAGTTTATAAGGCATATATTGTTAACTGGAGGGATCAGAAAATTGGTTCGAGTTAAGATTGTTTGAGTTATAGAGGTTCGACCTTATCGGAGTTTTTTATTTTTCTAAAAAAGCGATGCATTGTGGGATTGTTTCGAGTGTATTACAATAGAAATTTCTTAGGAATTCCTCAAGGGAATTCTATTGTAATACACTCGAAACAATCCCACAATGCATCGCTTTTTTAGAAAAATCAAAAACTCCGACAAGGTCTATTCAAAGATGGTCTACAGCAGGACTACAAACAAACCGTTCGTTGCTTACTTTGTAAACAGAATTGTGGTTCAATGCGACTTGTCTCTCGTCCTCTTCAAACAATGCTTCCAGGTCTGCAAATAAGAAAGAAGGAAGATATCAAACTTTCACAATGAGGTTTCTTATACACGGTGGTTATAAGACTTATTATATTGAGCTGAAATTTCGATATTTCGAGCCCCTGTAAATACGGGATTCATTAATTAGGATGTTCTTTATTGTCTAGTGAACGCTTTCTTTGTCATCAAAGATTAACTTTTTCGAAGTAAAAGACAAATAGGAGGTGTTTCATTGTACTCCCCTGTATTTAGACCAATGAAAGATGAAAGAGCACTTTTCGAAAAGATTAGAATTTGTTCGTTGTATTGTCCAGGAATATTAAAAACATTCATTAAAATAGACCTTTATCGCCATGGAAATCTTCACTACGTACTGAGCCATTGAAACCATTAAATTCTGCTTCTAAGATAAGAAAAACAAGTAATACTTTAATGGACCTACCTATTTATAAAACGAATAATTAGAATTTAATGGAAGTAATGTATAATTTTAAATTTCGATTTATATATCTATTGGAACGGAGAAAGCAATTAAGAAACGCATCGATGTTTAACGGTGAAAGAAAAATAATATCGACACTTTAATCAATCATTCAGAGAAAATTAAAACTGAGAAAATCTCAAAAAACCGCTTTTTTCGGGACATTTCCGGTTCTAGCAGCCGGAAAAATTTCTTTTTCGAAAATTGGGCTCTGTCACATTTTGGGCATTGCCATTTTACATCATTGTGCAAAAAATCATGAAAATCTGTCGAGTATAAGTTGAAAAAATGAAGGAAAACCGTTTTACGCCGGTTTTCGGCTGTTCCGGCGATTTTTAAGGAGTTCCGGATTCAAAGGATGATTTTTTTGGAAATCAAACGATGCTAAGTTTTGGGCATCATCATAAAGAACATTTTTCTGTAAACAAAACAATTAAATAAGTTGAAAAAATGTGACGGAAATGTGAAAAAACGACGATTTTTCCGGCACATTTCCGGTTCTACAGACCGGAAAAATTTTTTTTTTCGGCAAACGGTTTTCGACACCTTTTCGGCAGTACTAATGTGCATCTATGTGCAAAAAATCGCAAAAAACTAATGATAAAATCTCGAGAAAATCTCAAAAAACCGCTTTTTTCGGGACATTTCCGGTTTTACCGGCCGGAAAAAATTTTTTTTCGAAAATTGGGCTCTGTCACATTTTGGGCATTGCCATTTTACATCATTGTGCAAAAATCATGAAAATCTGTCGAGTATAAGTTGAAAAAAATGAAGGAAAACCGTTTTAACGCCGGTTTTCGCCTGTTCCGGCGATTTTTAAGGAGTTCCGGATTCAAAGGATGATTTTTTTGGAAATCAAACAATGCTAAGTTTTTTGGGCATCGTCATAAAGAACATTTTTCTGTAAAGAAACAATTAAATAAGTTGAAAAAATGTGACGGAAATGTGAAAAAAACGACGATTTCCGGCACATTTCCGGTCCTACAGACCGGAAAAAATTTTTTTTCGGCAAACGGTTTTCGACACCTTTTTGGCAGTACTAATGTGCATCTATGTGCAAAAAATCGCAAAAAACTAATGATAAAATCTCGAGAAAATCTCAAAAAACCGCTTTTTTCGGGACATTTCCGGTTCTACCGGCCGGAAAAATTTTTTTTTCGAAAATCGGGCTCCGTCACATTCGAGGGTTTATAGTAATGCACCTTTGTGCAAAAAATCAGAAAAATTGAATGAGCCAATCTCGAGAAAAGTTGGTAACTAACTAACTAACTAACTAACTAACTAACTAACGAACACGGGTTAATTTATAGGACCTCCACCCCACCGGGGTAGGTCCAAAAAACAGAGTCGTTTCGTATGTGTATCTACTCATTGGGCCTTACTAAAATACTTTCTTAGGGAAATCATCTTTAAACTAAAAGAGAACAAAATGAAATGTTACCAGACATAGCTGGGAAGCCAGCCCCATTTCCTCCTTCAGCATTGTATGTGTCAAAAGGATTGTAGTGTGGAGGGTCTGAGAGTTAGAAAGAAATAGAATATATAAATAACATGGAGGTCTCGCAATAAAAAAATCAAAACGTTTCATATTGAATACCTAGGTGCTCAAGGTTCAAACATTCTTGTGTACTCAAGTTAACATATAATGTATTTTTATTTCCAAAGAATAAAAAGAGTCGGCTTCCTTACTTGGAAAGTGAAATGGCGTGAAAAGTTCTGTAATTGTAAAATCGCACTTACCTGTGGCTTCGAAAGGGTTGGTGATGTTTTTGTTGGTGAAATTCCCATCAGTTTGATTAAAAGTCTGAAGAATCAATGGGTGCAATTATTATTTATAAAATTCAAGCAGTATAACATATCATCATGTAGATGAGTTTCGTGACCCGTACCTCTATAAATCGACATAGGTCGAATTACTTCGTGACCCGAACGTTTCGAAGAAGGTAAGGCATCTTCCTTTCTCCATCAATATTACTCAAGTTTTTCGAAATTTTTACAAGTGCTGGTTCCTCATTGACATTCGAGAGGCTGGAGACTGGCGAGGACTCCTTCAATTGCAAATTTCAGGAATGATAGAACTTACCCAATCCGGAAGTTCCCCATGTTGTTGCTTCAACCGACTGAAAAGGAAATCATTCATGTCAAAACAAGTGATACTTTTATGGACCTACCTGGTTATGCATTTAACACATATATAATTGATATCTACGTGAGCGTGACCATTAAAAAATCATTCAAAACACAAATAGTGACGATCTATTAAAATTAGTTGTTTGTTTCTTATAAAAAAACGTTTAGAAACCAAAATTTCATGCTCTTGAAATATTTTTTTATATTCAAGACTTCGTGAGCAAAAAAAACATCTATCTCATCAAAAAATTCAGTAATTTGGCTAAGAACATTGATGTATGCTTATTGATAGTGATTCTTATAGATAAAGATGCGTTTTTTGAGCTAAAAAATTCGATTTTTACAAAAATCAGCTTGAGCCATCTTTTATCTACTTTCATGCAAAAAATCTGAAAAAAACAATGATCCAATAATTCACAAAGTCCAAAAACCCTTTTTTCAGCCGTTTTTTTAGCTGAAGTTTACCCTAAATTTTTTTTCCCAAAAATCGAGCTCCGTCACATTCGAGGGTTTTATAGTTATGCATCTTTGTGCAAAAAATCATAAAGAATAAAAGAGCCAATCTCGAGAAAAGCTAATACTTAATTAATTGATAATTTGCTTATAATAAAATATCGAATTTGGCCAGTTTTTCTATAAAAACACGCCAAGCAACCAAAATTTCATATCTAAAAACACATATATTCTTCAAAAGTAAGCCCTCATGAGCAAAAAAAACATCTATCTCATAAAAACTATTGAGTAATTTGACTAAGAACATTGATGTATGCTTATCAATAGTGATTCTTATAGATAAACATGCGTTTTTTGTTATGATGGTACCCTACTTTCATACAAAAAATCAGAAAAAATTATTGATCCAATTTTTCGCAAAGTCCAAAAAAACCGTTTTTGAGCCGTTTTTTGGCCCAAATTTGCGCAAAAATATTTTTTTTGAAAATCGGCTCCGTCACATTCGAGGGTTTATAGTTATGCATCTTTGTGCGAAAAATCATATAGATTGAAAGAGCCAATCTCGAGAAAAGCTAATACTTAATTAATTGATAATTTGCTTATAATAAAATATCGAATTTGGCCGGTTTTTCTATAAAAACACGCCAAGCAACCAAAATTTCATGTCTAAACACATATATTCTTCAAAAGTAAGCCCTCATGAGCAAAAAAACATCTATCTCATAAAAACTATTGAGTAATTTGACTAAGAACATTGATATATGCTTATTAATAGTGATTCTTATAGATAAATATGCGTTTTTTGTTATGATGGTACCCTACTTTCATACAAAAAATCAGAAAAAATTAATGATTCAATTAAAAAACCCGTTTTTTAGCCGTTTTTTGGCCCATATTGGCCCAAAAAAATCTTTTTTTGAAAATCGGGCTCCGTCACATTTTGCCCACCACCATTTTGCACCTTTGTACCAAAAATCAAAGGATTCCTAAGATTCAATCCTGAGAAAAGTTGGTAACAGACGAACGAACGAACACAGGTTATTTATAGGACCTCTACCCCACCGGGGTAGGTCCAAAAATGTTCATCGCCTTTGACTGTGACATCCTGGGATTAGGTTAATTACCATTATGTTTAAGTAAAAACACACCCGGTATGAAGCTGTAACAAAGTTTTTAAATATGCCAAAGAAAAGCTGTTTCAAGTCCAGACAACCTCCGTGGGAATGGCTCCAGGAAAGATCTGTACACATCATTCCCAAGAGCGTCCTTTATTCGTAGCAGTAAATCAATATTTCTAAAAGAGCATTGCAACTACCAATATGATGAGTACATACGTCAAAGTCATGGAAGAAGGAGTATTCATAAGAGTCATTTCATCTCGACTTGCGCCAATTAATGTACGTTCTTCGCTCTTTCCACCTGGGGTGCTCTGTCCTACGTTCAAGAGAAAAGAATGGTTATCTTCAAAAATAAAGAACAATGTTATGAAACTGGCGCTCAACTATTCATTTATTCTTATACCCTATGGTAAAAGTGTCACAAAATAACACAATGTCCAGAAGCTCACACCCATTTTATATAACCAATGAGATAGATACAACATCTAGCTTCATGTCATGGGAATTGTTAAACTGTATCTCTGTGACCAGTGAGTTTCAAGCCCAAAGGGTTAGAGGCGAAACTTTAACCCTTCTCAGACAAGAGAAATTGAAGCCACTTATTTCCCATCCAAAACGCGCATAGAACGCGTCGTAATTATGACGACAGATTGTACTGAGTGGTTCCTTTGTTTTAGAGGACTACATTTTTTGAAATCTAGCGATAGATTTTAATTTCAATCCGGCGTTTGTGTAAAACCTACGCGCGGGCGTTCTGGATGGGAAATAAGTGGTTTCATTTCCCATCCAGAAGTATTGCATCTAGCCCTTCGGGCTTGAAACTCAATGTTCGTGACCAGCGAGAGAGTGAATCACGCTCTTCTTCAAGAAAAACATTTACCTTGGCCCATATGGAAACTTTGCGTTTGGTTCATCCAATTTGGAGGGTTGGTCATGGTGTCTTCAGGTTCGTCAGATTTGAAAGGAGTGCTGGCAGCGAGAAAGTAACGCGCAGAAAGACGAGAATCTTGAGGTGTCGTGTCCACCTTGTTTTGAGGCTGAAGAGAGAAGGGAAAATTCTAAGGTCGTCTTTATGTTAATTGATAAAATTTATACCTTCCGATTTTGCAATGATATTAAATAAAACATGGTTATGCCGAGTTTACTAATTAAATGCAGTGTCTCTTTTTAAGAATGATCACATTTTAATTACCACCAATAAATCGGCAAGTTATATGAAGTCTAGTTTCTTGTATTGGGTGGCGAAATCATTGAGATATAATTTCTCAAACAGCGATGGGGAAGAAATAAGAAAGGAGTCTGTTGCAAGGAACAATATTTTCGAAATAAAGAAAGTTCTGAGTAATGAAATCTTTACTTCAGCAGCAAGTGGCAATGAGGTTGGAGTTGACATTTGGTTTGTGATACTTGCGGCGAAATGAACTTGGCGCAATCCTGAACCATCATTGTTATTACCTGACCCCCCAACAGGTCTCTCCCTGCCTGGAAAAAAGAGAAGAGAAACAAGAAAACCTCAATTATAGAAATTACAAACAATCTACAAGTTCATAAAGTAGAGCACCACACGCACCCTCTGATCCCAATTACTTACCGCCTAGATCAGTTACCCGTTGGCGATGCCGGTGATTGGACGCACACCTCTCAGATTGCAAGTTGAATGTTCTATAGACTGAACTACCGTACCATATTTGCATATGTCAGAGGAAAAGATTGACGCTGCGTGAATTTCCACCTCGAAAAATTCGCCCCTTATTGAAAAATTCTAGTGCCAAAGAAGAACAGATTTGAAAAATTCAAAAACCAAACAATCTGCTGAAAGGGCTGGAAACTAACAACTCACTGGGTGGTGTTGAACGATCGTCATCATCTTCATCATCGCTGTGGTTGCTTGCAGAGCCCACTCCTTGTGACGCTAATCTTCGATCTAGTAACAAAGAAACACATATAGAAACAGAACAAGATTATGGTTAAAACTTAAGCTTAATACCACAAGTTTGGTTTTCATAGAGAGTAGACATGAAAACCTTATCAAAAGTCCAAAGGGCTAGAAGATTGGCGCCGCATGTAGCATGGTTGCTTGAAGCAATATTCAATGCTATTAAGATTTGATAGTCAGAAACCACTATGAGGACCAGATTGAAAACCTTAATTCATTAAGGCTTGTAAAAAGAAAAAACCAAAATATCAAAACAAAAGCACCGTTGGGTAGGATCAACAACTCACTCCTTATGAGGACACCACCATCTCCACCCATCTCATCTTCGGGGCCACTACTACCATCACCTCCTCCCCCTCCTCCTCCATCGTTGTTGGTGTTGAAGGTCTCTGAATCATTGTCAATCCCTTCTGCTAATTGACGCTCTGGAAACAGAAATAGAACATTGATTGCTTTTCAAAAGTCTGCTCTCAAGGTAGATCATATCACTTTTTATAGACATCCTAGAAAGCTCTAGTAAAAATCTATGTTTCCAAGGTAATTACATACCCAAAGGAAACCCAAATTTGCATTATCCAAACTATTTGCAGTAACTTTTCTCAAGTTAATAAATGAATGAAGATCCATACTAATTTATTCTTTGACTCTAAATCTAATCTTTTGTGTTGTAGTCTAGTGTTGTGATAAATTATTTTAGAATAGTTGCAGAGAAGACCATTGGCTAATTCCTACCAGCTGCATGGTAGCAAATAGGCAAACAACATGAAACCTACCTGGTATATTATCTAGATTCAATCCTTCAAGTTCATGTTGAAGTTCAAAACGTTTTGTTTGTATAGAGGTTCGTGCGAAGTTTTGAACAGAGGTGCTTGTTGGTTGAAGGTTGACATCTGTATCACTATCACTGCTACTCCCGTCAAGGTGCGGTCGTTCGATTTCACCGTAAAGTTTACACATGTCCATATTATCTTGATTAATAAAAAAGGTGGAAAAACTTAAAACTCGGGAAAGACACGTAAGAGGTCGAAACATAGTTCAACAAAAATGTGTTTTTGTATGTTTTATTTTGATTTTGGTTACACATCTCTAGCTTTTCATTTTAGACTTCTCAGAATTGATATTTAAAGTGTAAATGACAGTGTATGAAAAAGTGAATAATTGAAAATAAAACTGACCGATTTTCCTCAGATCTTCTGTAATTTTTTCAGCTATAGCACTCGCATCGGATCTGAAAAACAAACAAACGAAATAGATTGTAACAATCCTATAATGATAAAGACAACAGCGACTTTTAAAGAACACCATACTATTGAGACCAGTTCTGACACTTTTTGGGAAGAAGAAAAATGTGTTTCGGTAGCTTACTGTGTATCTTCTGCATTGTTATTTTCATCCTCATCAGAATTGAGAACAGTTTTATCAATTTCTTCTTCCAACGGTGAAGGGTTGATTGTTTCGTCCACGTTCGTCAATTGCAATCTCTTTCTTACCTCTAAAGAAAGTATTTAAACTATTTGATCGTCGTCTTACCATGAAACTGGACAGTATATATTTAAAGGGGACTGGAGACTACCATTAAAATAATGATCGAATAATGTTTCAGTCAAGTTTTTTGTTTATTAATCACCAGGATTTTTAATCAAGAGCCATGCAAAATCATTCAGCTTTCTGTAGAATGAATTATTTACGCCTTCTTAAAGGAAGGCCCTCCAATAACCAAGTAAGCCTAATTTTACTCAGGAATATTTAGCACTTTCCAGTCAAAGTTTGTTTTATATGTAAACAGGCTACATGATTTTTAGTGCTGACTTGCATATTGCTCACCGGTAGCGTAAAACGGACTGGGTGTTTTGCAACATAACACTATGTCACTAACACTTTTGAATTAGATTTATAATCAAAAGAATTTCAAACATGTGAAAAGTGTAAAAACCTTTCATGAAGATAGAATCGAGTTCAGTTTGGTTGACATCCTGGTCTGTCTGATTCAAATCAAATGCTATCGTTGTATCCTGCACAAGAGAGAGAGAAAGATGAAAAAGTTGAAAATGAAAAATTGAAAAAAAATCAAGAAGAAGAGAGGGGTGACCAAATAATATCAAATATTCATGAAGAATTGCTGATCGACAATGAACTATTGTAACATTCACTAAAAAGATTAAATTTTGGAGAAATTTCATTTGTCTCCGAATATTTTCTTCTTCTAGTTTTAATAAAGTGCCTATAAAGACGACGGTTTTTCCAACTTTTTGCAACTATTCCCTATTTTAAGAAAGATACTTAGCCCAAGTAGAATATATATAGTGGTGCTAGGCAGAAAGGCAGCCAAAAGCAGGAGAATATTTCAAAAGAATTTATTTGACAGAACAAACCCTTGTCCGTACACAGACCCAGTATCTACAGCTAATGTACTACGAAGAGATAAACGTGAGATACACTCTGGTACAGAGTAAACAAACCCTGGAATGCATCTGAAAAGACTTCATTTTCTTTGAGAGATCAATCATATCACTAAGCGAAGGTGGTTTTTCTTGATCATATTTTTCAGATGAATAAGCAGCTTCTTGGAGGAAACGTTGCATGTTCTTTTCACGTTCACTGTCATCTGAATGGGAGTTCAAGAAACTGTCGTGCAAGCTCTCTGTAAACAAACAGATCAAATGGAGTTAGTAAGTTTCACCAAAAACTGTTTACTAAAAAAGCCTTGAGAATAACCAGGAGTTTGAGTCATGAAAAACCTGGCACAATGATGAAGTTGAAGAAGATTGATTGTTGATATTCTTGGATACTCTATCTTAAGGCTTGAAATTTTGAAAGTCTATCACATCCAGAAGCTTTATAATATTTTGACTTTCTTTAAAAAAAAACAAAAAAAACTGTAAGTGGCATGAATTTTCAAGGAAGGCACAAAACAGTAGTAACTGCTTTTAAAATAAGTCTTTACATCGCAAAAGCAATAGAAAATATTCACTTGATTTATAAAGTGGACCCTTCGCTTCAATTCTTATTCTTAAGCCTGCTAAATTGACGATCTACCTACAGTAATGTAATTTCGGAAAAAAGTGCAATCAAACGGATCAAAGGGATTTTCTCTCATATTACTCGGAGTAGAATAAAATTTGAATCCGATATGTAAACTGAATGCTGCTGAATGAAGGAATTGTACCTTGCAATGCTTCCAATCTGGAAAGACTCATTGATGAGGATTCATTTAGGGAATTCATAGAATTCGAGTTCGATGCTGTTACTAAAATCAAAACTTAAAATTTATGTGTGCAGATTTAGACATTTTAGAAACATTTATCTTTATCATTTTCATTCAGATTTTAGAGGCTTTATCTCATAAAACAAAGCCACCTGGTACACAGTATGGCTTTCTATTGAGATCATTTTTTACAAAATCTGTCGGAGGTAAACTTCATAAGATTGAAAATTGAATTGATTGAATTTGTCACCTGGAGGGGAAGAAATGGCCAGAAAAGCTTTCATATTTGCCACTTGATTTTCTGTAGACTTCTCTTTTGCACTGTTAAGAAGATAAAATTAACTTGTTGATAAATATAAATCATGATCCAGTCAAAATAATCCTTCTTTGTAAAAACATAAAAGGGATTTCTATCCTTTCAGTGAGTAAATCTATTTTCACTTACTTCCTTTTAAGACGAGTTCCACAAAGTACGACTAATACTTTTTTGGTGAGCCTACCTATTCTAATTCTATCATCGTATTAAAGGTTTATGTAAAATTTAAAGGTAACAAAATCCCATTAAGAACAGCTTTAAGAAGGACTTTGTAAAAGCTCATAAAAATGGCTTGTGTACATTTTTATCAAAGATTGTACTGAATTAAAGGAGGCTCTTCAATATAATTTTGTTTTTTATCAAATGAAACATATATTTGTAGCCATTAACAACTAAAAATACATCACCAAATGTCACAGAAAAACAATATATATAAAAAATAACATTATTGAAGAGTAATGAATGCTAAATAACAACAGGAATGTACGTCCAAGAAAAAATAATTCATTTTCAAAGTAAACATTCCTTCCTTAGTAGACTTACATATCATGATTTTCTTTGGGTTCATCTTTGAAAACTTGGTCTTCTCCTTCATCTTCCTCACCTTCAGAAATGATTGTCTCTTCCAGATCAACAAACGACCCCAAACCACTGACATGTGATGGGAAAGAAATATCACTGAGCCTTGAGTCGTCTGCAGCAGGTGCTACTTCAAAACCATCCGCCATCATCGCTATTTTTTGCTTTTTATTTAATAATCATTGCTGGAAAAAGATTGCATAATACCTTATTACACGAATATTACTAGTCATTTTATCAACACGAATTGAAAAATTTCATGTTAATAAAAACCCCCTTAATTAAAACCAGCCGTGGTGTCCTTGAAAAAGCAAATAAAATCTGTGTTAATTTTTTGCGTGTTAATTTCAAGGCCATTGAATACTTGCCTAGTAATATTTGTACAATAAGGTGATTTGAAGAGCAAGTTCTCAAAAAAAGATATCTACGAGCAGGAAGAAGACACCCACCTAGATCTTGAGCTCAAACACAGACCCATTTTTAATGTACAGAACTATTTTAACTTCAGGGTGTAATAAGGGCCTAGCAAATCAAAGCGCTATCTCAGGAATTTTGCATGACAAATTTTGGTTGGTTATAATAATCTGGCTGCTGCACGTATATTTTGTTTCAAGCTATCAATTTTAATTCAATTGCCTTGGGAACTTTTTGCCCCAACATTGGTGATGGAGCCTAGTTTGGGCAACAAAATTTTGAATTTTAGCCTCTGAAAACCTGGCCCAAAAACCTGGCCCAAAAACGCCCCGGACATATACACAGGCCAATTTTGGGTTGTGTTAAGGACTTTGTCAAGCTCAAAATGGCCATACTGTGGGTCATGAACATCATCTGAATGACTGATGTTGTTTTTACTGAAAGCTTGATTTCCTGTTTCCTGATTTTTGTGTTTGATGTGATGTGGCATGCTTCCTCATTTGAAAATTCCAGGCGTGTGGTCAATCGCACTCCTAAACCATTAATTTTAGGAGTTTCTGACGTGTGATAAGGTGTGTGATGCACTAATTTTAGCTGAAAACTCAAAATTTATGGCGTGTGATTTATCATTCTCCTAAGAGGCTTTTAGGTGTGTGTGGAGGTGTGCGCGTGCTATTGCACGTCTCAAACGATGCAGCCTGGTGATGTGAGATGTGATTTGGAATCTACATAAAAAAAAACCTCAAATGGTGTATTATATAATTACCATTACTGAAATCAAATTTTGGATATGAAATCATCTATTGACAAATTATCACCGGACATGTCCATTAAATGTATTTTTGAATGCCAAGTAAAATTCCTAGGATCAGCAACTCAGTATTTTCCCAAAGTCATCCAGATTTTAGATGTCGCCAGCTGTCTGTCTACTAGGATTATCCTATCTTTTTCGAGGATTTTTCTTCTATTTTTTATGGGAAAGCCACCAGTCTGGAAAAACTTTCCGCCAGATGCTTTTATGAGTGAAATTTATTGTGCGTCAAAAGGTCAAAGATAAAAAAAGTGAAATTTATTTGGTACAGTATTGAGTTTGTTGATAAGGGGAACCTTAACATGCGTTTTACATTTCATTTTATAGTGGAGTAGAGTGCTTTATGGAGATGAGAGTCTCTCTAAAAGGATGTTGTAAAACAGGGTTTTCAGCTGAACAGACGACTGGGCTACAATTAACAGACATATAAAAGAGATATAAAATCTTTAACACTTTTACTGCACCAATGCGCTGACCTTGGTAATTCAGTGTACATTTGGGTCAAGATTCATGGATAAGTGTGAAGCATTTCAGCTAAAAAATGTCAAAAAACTACCATCAAACTTTTTCCTTCATCTCTACCCTATTGATTTTAGATCAATCAACTTGAAATAAAAAGTAATGTACAGGATAGGTCTTATCATTCCCTCAAGAATTTTATAATCAATATTCCAGCATTTTGTACTCGTGCAATCTTAAAAAATGGCGCAAAAGAGCTCCACTTATCAATTTTAGAGAGCTTCATTCCATGCCAATTGTTACTTCCCCATTATTTTAATCATTTTTATCATATTTTCAAGTTTGCAACTTTTTCATCTATGATTGAGCGCAAGAATTGACACTACTGAAAAACCTAAAAAGGATTTGACTTTCGAATTGAAGAAGTCCCTGACTTTAAAGAAATAATTCTGACATCAATTATTCAAACATGTGACGTAAGTTTTTGAATTTTAAAAGGTGTGGCACTTTCTATAAAAAAGTTAGGAGAAATTGAGTTTTTAAAATGGTCAATGTAAAACACGGAGGTCTTCCGCGCAAGAAGTGGATATAAGTTGTTGTCCTGTAAGTTTGGACGGACCAAATTTAAAAAAGGCAGAGCAGCGTCCGCTAGGGGTCAAAAAGGGCTTTTTTCAACATTATTTTTAACAATTCTTGAAGGGCTGCGTCCGATAACCGGACAGTAAAAAAGCAATGGAAAATGGTCTGTCGGATATGGCCATGATTGTTTTGAAATCAAAGTATTTATTATTTGGTCTTTTATAAGGTGCGTCATGTCGACCTCAAATTTGTAAATACAGCAACATTCTTTATATCTTTTACATTCTTCTACACTGATGATATATTTGACGCTCTCTGACGTTTTATGTCAATAAGTTCCCGTTTTCAATTAAATTTAAATCACCTTCAAACTTCCTGAAGAAACTCTCATTAATTGACAGGTTATTCTTTATTGCCCCGCAGGGGCTTTTGTTGCTTCACGTAGCGGACCTGCTCGGCAGAAAAATATTCATATTCATATTCATGTTTCGTCCGATTCTGAGCGGGCCGCGCGCGGTTAAAAAATGTTCGCGTGCGATATCTCTTTTGCTGCTACTTGTATTGATTTCCTAGCTATGCACGGACAGAGAAGGTAGCTTCCCGTCTGCACTGCCAGTCCACACGGCTAAAAGCTTTCACAAACAACAAACAGCACACAAGATTTTATTTTTGCTTGGTTAATATCTTTTTAACGTAGTTGCTCAACTGGATTTACTTGAGGGACATTGTTTGCTACTGAATGAATAACTATCAAACTACTGATATTAGATCAAACCTTATACAATTGTCAGAATGGACGATGGACATCTTCAATGACAGTTTGTTACACACGCACTACACACAGACAGAGTGTTATGCGCTGCTCTAACGAAACCCTGCTGATATTATAAAGGCATAGACAAAAGGGAAATTGACCGTTAATTCATATTGTTTACCTATATAGTGATTTCATTTTGAAGGAAATTAAATTGAAATTTTTGGTGGAAAGACAAAACCCAGAGTACCCTATAATTATATGGATATTGCATGCGCCGAAAGTAATTTTTCAAAGAGTAAGCCTTGCGCCAAACGTGCCAAAAATGGTACAACATCGAGTTTCTTACAAAAGTTTAGTTAGTGAGTGAGACATGCCAATGAAAATATACTATGACTAACATGAACTGATTTCATTCTCGTGGACATTTGAAGCACAGTGTTACAGCAAAAAAAAATGGTTGTGCATGGGAAGCAGCGAGCAGAAAAATGTAAACAGAAGCGGGGGAAAAAAAGCCGAAAACGATGGATTATGAAAGTATTTGATGCTATTTTGTGAATAATTCTTTACGCCAATATTGAAGCTTAAAAAGCAAACTTTGAAAATGCTGTTTATGTCACTGTGTCAGAACGGTACTTCGATATGTAATGTACGCCGAAGATTTTCAGCCTCATATTATGAACAGACTCGAACACTCTCTTTACTAATACCACCACGGCACATTGTACCCTATTGATGTTGAACGCAGGAGTATACTTTGCTCAAATCAAAACTGAACAAACTTTTTGACTTTTTAGAACCAGACGTCCAATAAAATACAAACACAATGTTGTACCTACCTGTGAAGTGAAAAGTTTTTAACCATGTTGACGGTGGTTACAACAGGACACGGTATCTGAAAATTCCCCTGGCAATTTTGAGAGCAACTATCAAATTCATATCTTTAGTAACCATGAAGAAATTTTATTCTAACTGAAAACTTTTTTCAGAAACACGTATAAAGATTGTTAAAGTTTTTCAGATAATTAGTAACCTTTGATACAAATAAATTATATCTACAGTATGCCACCAGTCCAAAGTTACTTACTTTTTAAATTTCAAATCAAATGACTGAAATTATATTCAATTTCATTTTCAAATTCACCTTTTAATCTGCATTATGTATATTCTTTATGAACGGGAAGCACTTTCAGTTTCACAGTATATACACATTCTTATGTTTGGGTTTTCAAAAGGGATTTTTATTAGATTTTTATCTGGTGATTGAAGAAAATCAACTTTGATATCATTCTAGTTCTTAATATGTTGCGAAACCTGTAATAGTTTTAATTTAAGTCACTTTGCATCAGAAAGGGTAGATTAAACATGTTTTTTTTGGATTGACACTTTCGTTATGTATGGATCTTACTGAGAAAATTTCAACCGCATCGGCTCGTGCTTCTTAACTTTAAACAGCTCTAGTAACATTGAGCACTTTTTATGAAGACTCATTTCACCAATTTATAGTCTGATTATGATTCCCTTGCTCTCTTCATGACTAAGTTCCTCTGGGCTAATATCTGCTATCGGCGGGGCATTCATAGCGACAGCTACTTGCTAGTATATATACTGAGCTAGTTTTATTGAAAAGATTTCAAGTCATATTTCTCATATTCAATCTGAAGCATAAAAAGGTATTAATTTACTGTATGAGAAATCTTCCAACTATCGGATGTATATACTCTGAAAACTAATTCACAAGCTAGCTAAACTAGCTTTTCGTTGCGACTAGCTGATTCTACAGCATATAAAAGATATTTTGGAAATGAATCTTTTTGTACAATATACATGATTCAAATGTAATTTTAGAGATCCTATGGAAAATCATGACACACTGTACCTATGACACAAACTTTTCTGGGCCACTCAGAGATTTTGAGCTTGAAAATATGCGGCTAGTTAGAAACGCAGGTTCAGGTTTCAGGTTTCAGGTTCAAGTTTTAGGTTATAGGTTATTATATATATCTTTTTGATTTTGATTTTTGTAGAGTGGAGCCTTGCGATTTCGACAATATATAAATATATATATTATTAGTCATTGAATTATCATACAAAGTAAAATGTCTGTTTTTATTTTGAAACGCGTTCAATTTACTGACTTAATATTCATTTTACAGACCGGTGTTTCTAATCAGAAGTTCACATACAGTGGATCCCCTGATGGAATCCGATCCGGTCAAAGTCCCAATTTTTGACCAGGTTTTGATATTTTATGTTTTTTTGGGTGTAGATTGCAAAAAAAGTGGTCCGAAGTCCTGAAAAGTTCATGGGAAGGCTCTACAGGGGGGGTCAGAACTCGTACCAGAGACCAGCTTGGAGTCCCCGGTGGGATGGAAAGCAGTGAGACGTTTCTACAACTCGTGAACCACTTGGTACTGACGTACACCTTCAGCCAAGTCTAAAAAATACTCTGAGGGGTCCCTATTGAGCTCTGGGCCAAGCCAAGCTAGCGAAGGAATGACATCACTGAGAAATAGCATTAGCGCACAGCTTGAAGTTGGCTCAGTGGTACAAGGTGTTGTGTTCATGCACTAGGGATCCGATACCCGGATCGAATCGGGTTAAGGTCACTTTTAAAATTTCTATCCAGATTTTGATATTTCATGTTTTTTTGGGTTTATTAAAAAAGAAAATAGGTCCCAAGTCCTGAAAAGTTGACGGGAGGGCGCTACGAGACTGTAAAGGACCCATACGGGACAGTAAATGACCCCCTCCCCCAGCGCCGGACTGGGTAAGTCTCAAGACTTGAAACTTTGTGAAGACATCAAACATATTGAAGGGGGAAAGTATGCCAAAATTCATCACTCCACCGTCACCGGTCGCAGGGCTACGGGCCGCGCAAGGTACGCTGCAGGACGTCCTATCCCCGTACGAACGATCAATTTTTCTCTTTTATCACGCACAAGAGATGCCAGAAATATATACAGAAGAAAACTATACCGTAAGTTGGTCTAATCTTGACAGCGGTCTTCTAATTTCGACACCCTTCTTTAGAGATAGGAATAATATGAAAGTCGGAATCGGTGATTGAAAAAAGATTCATCCTTACCACTAAGCAAATAAAATAATTTTGACCTTTTTTTAATCTTTCAGCTCTAGAAAAGGGTGTCGAATTTAGAGGAGGGATGTCGACATTAGACCAAGTTACGGTATACATGTTAAAAAAAAAACTTTTAACATAACAGAAAAGAGAAAAATAAAAAAGATTTTTTTTTATCTGGTCTGCAAACAGCTTGAAATGATATAATCTGGTCTAGCTGGGAGACCCATCTACTCTGTTCGTGTGGTTTCGAAGTACATCATTTAGTTAAAACGAATAATAATGTAGAAATCTTGATAGAAATAACAGAGTAGCCCGGTATTTTTGTAGATGCCAAATCTGTCCGCAGAATTCTATTGGCTGTTAAACAATTATTGAAATCACGTGATATTATTGTTTTGATTGGAAGTGCAAGAATCTGATTGGCTAACCTTATCAACGGGTTTTTTGGCACGAAATTCAAACCAAATGTAAACAAATTCAAACTGGCTCAAAAATACCATACTCTCAATGAGTAGCTTTTGATGGGATTTTTGCATATGTGTTGTAAGTTTGAATAGAGAGTATGGATCTCCAGACTATATCTGGTCTGGCAATTATTCTGTTTTAACCTGTAACCTGAACCTGTAACGTGTATCCTGAACCTGTAACCTGTAACCTGAACCTGCCTTTCGAGCTAGCCGGAAAAAATGTTCCAAACATCCAGACGATCTCAATCGAACGGAATCGACGATCGAAGCAAATCGAACACAATCGACCGATTGAAATTCGATTGTGGAACGCAATCGAATCTCAATCGAACGTCAAAATTCTGGGTAATATTTGATTGGTTTGATTGTTGTTTGACTGCATTCGATTGTCGTTCGACTGCGTTCGATTGCCGCTTAGTCGTCTTTCAACTGCGTTTGATTGCTTTATGCTCTAAAGAAGGCCGATTTTCCATCATAAATCAAAGAGAGTGTTTGACGCCCTCTGGATGTCCCGAAAACATACAATCCACCACTTCCGTCACACTTTCTCAACCGTATGGAAAGGATATGATTCGTCACGTGACCTAATTACGCATGGCGTCCTCCAGCTTTTTGGTCCCCCCTAATAAGAGCTAAAATCCCCCATCTGGCCTTTCCCCCCCACCTGTCTTTAAAATTTGTGCTCCCCCCAATTGGGAAATCCCCCTAGCCGTATTGTATAAGGGTTGCGAAGTGATGATCCAGACTCGCCTCAATTCGCAAGCTACTATAGCAAAAAAAAAAGACTCTCAAAATCCCTAGAAAGACAGGCACATAAGCCTGAATGCCCAAACACACCAGGAAGGTCTTTATTTATCCTATTACTCCCCCCACTAGGTGGAGGACTGAATATCCCCCCTATTCGCCTTTCTCCCCCCATCAAGCTTGAAAATTTCACTTCCCCCCTGGCACCAAAATCTGATTCCCCCCCATCTTCCTGGGGGAGGATGATCCCATGATTAGGCAATTTATCCTTCCACCCTCATGATAACACTTGCTTTTCTTATCCCGCCCTTACTCGCTTCGGGTCAAATCCTTAGGTCACGGTTCAAAACCACATGTTTTCCCATGCAAAAAAAAGAAGCGCTTCAATGTTAGGCAAGCAAAAGAACGGGAGCCAAGACGCAACCGCCAGCACTGCGCAATTGAATGTAAGCGAATCTCAATCGAACGCAATCGAATATCAATTGAATCTGAAAATTGCGGTAATTTTCAATTGAGATTCGATCGCATTCGACAATCGAATTTCAATCGGTCGATTGCGTTCGATTGAGATCGTCTGGAAACATGGAGCATATATTCCCAGACGGTGTCAATCGAACTGTTCGATTATCGAACACTATCGAGCGATAGCTGTTCGATTACCGAACCCAATCGAACACCTATTGAACCGGGAAAACTTTTGTAAAGTTCGATGACTGTTCGATTATACAATTATAGTTCGATTAAATCGATTTATATATACCTTGCCGCCGAATTTTGTATTTATATTCCGAGGGCGTATTGGCGGCCGCCCACGGGCCATTCTCACGGGCCATCCTGTATCTATCCCATCGGATTGGACAAGCTGGAGCTTTTACAAGCTCTTTGTTGGTCGTTTTTAAAATTTGTAAAAAAAAATTCTAAACTTTTATTACTTTCTTTAAAGAAAGTATCATCTCTATTATTTCAAATGATCAATAATGAGTGAAGCATACGGTGCCTGTGTTTTGATTATAAACAACCTAGAATCAATCCGACACAATCATTGAACCACATCGAGCTTTCATCGAACCACATCGAACTTAAATCGAACGGTCGTGGCTTCTTCATAAAGACGAAAGACAGATCTGGACTTATTTCGTACTTTCCAGTCTCTTGTTCGTAGTTTTTCTGACTTTCTGGTTCTTTGTGAGTTATTTTCTATGTTTTCTAACTTATATACTAAATGACTTACCGACAGATCGCCACCGGTGGGATTCGAACCCACTAAAAAAATGCAAAGTTCCGATGTCTTGAAACCCATTGCCTTATCCACTGCGCCACGGATTCATGCCAGGAAAGTGTTTCTGACAGCTATTTATATTGTACAAACTGCAGACCAGACTGTATTAAGAGAAAATCACAAAAGAGTGCTTTCGAGCTCCAACTCTAACCCTAACTGATAATAGCCCAATTCCTAGCTAATCTGATATACGTCAGTCTGGGAAATCCTCTCAATTGCACGCTTATGTTCCGAGGCCGTAAGCGCGCAATTGCACGGTTATCAAAATGGCAGAATTTTTTATTTTTAATTACACGCTTATCGAAATTGTTCTGAAACGGGCGGTAAGCGTTAAGCAAGATTGACGGATGACGGCTTTTGCGGTAAGCGTGTAATTGCACGCTTTAAAATTTCCTATATTTTTGACACGTAATTCCTTCCGCTCTGTTGAATTTCAAAAGCCTAGGGCAGTTTTACTCAAAATTATCGTAGAAGAAGATTCCGTAAAAATGGATTGCCCGTTAAACCATGCCTTCGCCCGAGAGAGAATTCTGAACCCCTTGAAATCCCTAAGCAATTTCAACCGGGGCGGGAGCGGGCGTAAATTATAACCATGCAATTACGCGCTTACGCCCTCGGAACATAAGCGTGCAATTGAGAGGATTTCCCAGACTATGTACGTAACCACACCCAAACCACACCCATACCCAACCCTACCACGACCCTGCCGGTGCACCCGACAGTCGGGTGCTGTCGGGTGTTTTGTCGGGTGCTGAAATTTCTAAATTTGCGAAAACACCCGACAAATAGTGCACCCGACAGTCGGGTGCTAAAAATTCCTAACTTAGTGAGAACACCCGACAATCAACACCCGACACCGCCTGATGGGCATTTGGCGGATTTACGCCCTATACTATTTCCCGCCATCTTTTCCGATGCCGTGGGGCGTCAGTCAAATGATATGAACATCATCGGCCCTTATATAAAGCACTATTTCTCGTCACCGGCGGAAAAGGGCCGGCGTGTAAATTGGATCAGCGATGGGTTTAATAGAGATCTTCGAGTCCTAATCGGTGAAGGTGAAAAAAGTTTCGGGGGCAGGAAAGTGACGAAAATTCTGAGGTAGAGAAAAATAAGCTTCGGCGTAATAATAAGGGCAATTATCACCCAAACTCGAACCCAGTCCCTTAGTTTGCTTTTTTAATTTATCATTCTGATATAGCGCTCTTTTATCCGTGGAACGATTGCATCGCGTCCATAAGTAAAATTAAAAAGTGCGATATGCAAGTGGCTCTGGGTACGAGTTTGGGCGCAACTTCGTCCCGTCTATCCTAGGTTTTTTTTACGTTACTAACTACTGATCGATACGATAGAAACGCCATACCTGACATTAACCTTTACCTCTGAGGGCCAACCTCTCATTTCAACTTAATCTCGATATATTTTTTTTTATTTAGAGTCGCAAATAAGAGAAAATGAATCAAATAGCGATAACAGGTGATCACTTTTAATTTGATATTTACATTTTAGTCGTAAAAAAATTGCCGTGTCTTTCTTTTGATTCTCTACTTTGATCATATCAATGTTTCGATATTCTTAAATTCCAGTCTGCACTCGATGGTCAATCTATTTCTCCGTGTTTAGGTTTGAGGCATGACATCCCACCCACTCGCTTTTTTCTCTTCTTTTCTTCGTTTTTTAGACATTCTGATGATGACAAACGGACACACGGACGTACTGGTTTATCCAGGTAAGACGTTAATTACCTTTAATATCATGATATAAATAGCTCGATCTCATCTGATATTTAGTTTCATAATGACGTAATGTCCATGGCGTTCTAAATGGCCTGTGGAGATGCGTAATTCCGGAGAGAGGAATGGCTTTTTTTAAATTAGTTACCCTATGGATACTTTTAAAAATATTTTATCAGGCTTATAATCTCAGACATAATGTGCAATGGATATTAAAGCTGTGGATAGACAAGAGATTCAAAATCGTGAAGGCGGGTGGTAGTCTATTAATAAATCTTTCTACTTTCTATCTCCTTCAGAAAGAAAACAAAGGGAATGCATTGATGATCAAATGGCCTTATATATAATTTATTATTTTACATATTTTTAATTGTATGTATTTAAAAGATTGTCTGTAAGACCATGTTCAGACGTTACGGTCTCGTATCATTCCGGTATGGTTTCCGTGAGTGTTTCCACGATAGTGTTCATATTGGTTTCGGAGCGTTTCGGAGCAAGAAAACGGAGCAGTTCTGTTCCGATGAAAATAGTGGAAAGAAACCGTTCCGATCTGCTTTGCTTTGTAACGTCTTCTTATTTTCTTTTTTTCAAATTTTGGCGTTATTCACACTTGTTTCAGAACCGTTTCGTTTTGGAACGATACGGAACCGTGACGTCTAGAACATGGTCTATATTATACAAAGGTTGTTGTCCAATTTTCTTCTTTTAAGCAACACACACGTTGTCCCCAGCCATCCAAACAGTTTGTATGTACCGTACGCATGTATGCAATGGTTGTATAAGAATAAGGGGTACGCTAAAAAGATAGAACAAAAAATTCGGCATACAAGTAGCTTTTCGGTACAAAATGAAAACCCAGGTGATATATAGCGTCCAGTTGACGAAGTTACTCAATCAGCTCAGATAAATTGAACGTCATTTAAGAGTTTAATGACACACGATTTTCAGGTAGGTAGAAAACCTACCTAGATAAACTTAATACCCAGAATGGATTTTTGCCTACCTAAGTACTAGCGAAGGTTGCGTTGATTTGGTGACTCATTGATGAAACATCTCTATTTGTCTTCATCGTTGTGTCGTTGTTTTACAAGTCGCTCATCACGCATGAATGAATAAAAAGAAAAAAAACGTTAATCCATGAACTTCTCCCAAGAACATCAAAACCCGAATATCAGAAATCACATTTTTTAACTAAAGAGATTGGTTTGACGAAAGAGTAATTTCGTCAAAAACGCCGCGCGCCCACTACGGGCGGGGTGGCGGTAGTAAAAAGAACCCGTTTTTCCGCCCTTCGGAAATCGCCACCCGCCCGTTACATGTCGGGTGCTGTTAAGAGCGTCAAAGATATAGCACCCGACAAAGTGCACCCGACTGTCGGGTGTTAAAATTTCTAACTTCAAGCACCCGACAACAGCACCCGACTGTCGGGTGCACCGGCAGGGTCGTACCCTACCAGATCGCCTGCAGGTCCTGATGACACTATTCCCGCATGCCGGATCTGAAAAATAGATACATGTCTTTCGTCTTTATGAAGCCTTCACCCAATCGAACTCATCGAACATCAATCAAACTTCATCGAACAAAGAACACTCATCGAACTAAATCGAACTTATCAAGAAATTTTTCGTAAAGTTCTTCGATAGCTGTTCGATCGGGTTCGGTAATCGAACAGCTATCGTTCGATTTTGTTCGATGAAGTTCGATGGTTCGATAACGAAAATCGGTTCGATAGGGTTCGGTTGGACACCGCTAGGATATTCAGGGCCAGGTCCAGGTGTTTTCAAAAATGAAAATCCAAAATTTTGTGGATTGAGCTTGTTGGCCCGGATATCATTGGGTCAAAAGTATGTTTTGCCATTTTGGCCTGGACATGAACCAAAAATGTTTGGGGTTAGTTTGGGCCATACAGTGGGTCGTGGAAAATCAAAACACAAAAACAAAATGAAGTTTAAAAAAGGCACTGCTGCCTTTCTGCCTTTGTTTGTGCCTGTCCTTTGAAGGCTGTGGCTGTTGGACATAACAATGGGCATAAAAAATTGTTACCTTACCAAGCCAACTCTTCTAAGTAAAATAAAAGTGGCTGACTTTAACACCAGTAAACAAGGTGACAAAAAAGTTGATCGATGTCAATGAAAATTGATCCTGTTTTGAATGAAAAATCAAAATGTCAAAAATCCCTCCAAATTGAAATTTCGTGCAGATTTTATTCGGGGCTGGGCGGAAAAGGATATGGCGGTTTACACTCTACCGCCCCTTCTCCTTGAACGATATCATTTCAGGCAAATTTTTTTTTCGTGAACGGACGGAAGTATCTTCGACGGTCAGAAGTATCTTCGACGGTCAGAAGTATCATCTTTTGACGGCCCATTTTCCCTTTCCTATCTTTCACCTTATCTGTTTTTTCTACTTTCTGAGACTTAGTTTCTCATTTCTGACTGAGTTTTCATACCTGTCAATCATTTGTCCATCAATTTCGACCTGTCTAATTTTCACACCGAGTGGGATTCTAACCACCACCAAAGAAAGACCTTCAGCTTCGGAAGCCATCGCTCTATCCGTTGAGCCATCGCCGCACAGCAAACTCACGCAATTCATAACATATTATACCGAACTGGCAAAAGACGGGGGTAATGTTATTATAATATGGGTAAAAGTACCCCTTTTTTAAACTGACTGAAATTCGAGCCGTTACTAGCAACCCTGCGGGGCCCAAGGCGCCGAGTATGCACCCGGCACAGTGACAAGCCGTTACTAGCAACCCTGACCCTACCTAATTGATTGGTAATGACCCAATACCCCCTGAACCACGGAATGACGGATAGGAAAAATTAAAAATGATACTTCCGACCGTCAAAAGATGATACTTCTGACCGTCGAAGATACTTCCGTCCGTTCACGGAAAAAAAATTTGCGTCAGAGCCCTTAAAAGTAAGTATAAATATCCAAGAATGAGAAAAAATTCAAATTTTCAGTCAAAATTCCCATCACGAAAATGCTTAAGGTAACCACAAATGTCCAAATATCTCAAAAACCGCTAAGTGTCACATATCAAACCATATATGTTTTGAAAACTACAGACACTAACCTTTTCAAAAATGCTGGAGTTTCGATGTGACACTTAGCGGTTTAAAAGTTCAAATTTTGCCTGCATTTTCCAAGCTACAAATCTCAATTTTCATGAAAAATCTCAAAAGAAAGTCAAAATTTGAAGTTTACTATTTTCTAACTCATGTAATGTGACCCTAGAGCTCTACTAATACAAAAAATGTAAGAAATACTATCTTGTTGTTCTCCCACTCCCTATTTCCAAACTTTTGTCCTCTGGGCCCAGTGTGCGGGGGCTATATGAATTTCGTAAATTTTGTCCATTTTTTGAAATTAGTTATTTTGTTGCAACGCTTCGAGAGACTATTTGACCAAAATTTCAGCCAAAATTCACTTTTTGACTTTGAGGGCAGGGAGTCGATTTTCGAGGGTGTCAAAAAGGATCCCTTGTGGCTCTCACATTCCCGGCACCCATTTTGCCTAAGTAACAATAAAAAAGTAACTATGGCAATCATCCAAGATACTGTATTTATATTGAAGATTCTATGAAAGAAAGACATCTCTAAGCTTAACGAATCGATTACATATAACATTGATTCTTTGGATAGTATAATGACTAATGTTAAATATATTTGTATTTTGATAAAATTAGATCGTCACCACCATAGGTTAAATATTTCATTGGAAGTTTAACCGTGGTGCGATACCTATCCATTTGGGCGATGCTATCTTCCGTTAGAAGGACGTAAATGACCTCATATGTGCAGATTTTACAATCGTGACGTAGCGACGGTAGAATTCCAAACATAAACGGACGATTACATCTTGGGCGTATCTCTCCACCAACATCCTTGAAAGTTCATTCGCTTTAAGTGTTCACTAGTTTTTATTTTCTTGCCATTTTCAAGCAAATGCTTAAATCCTCACATATCATATACCGTTGGAAAGACAATTCAGAGCACTTGGCACTATAATTTTTGAGAAAAATCATTAGAAAAATTTAGAAAATGAAGACGATATCGACGTTTTTTTCCAAAATTCATTGTCGTAGAGACAACCTTGTTCCCTGCGCATTTCAGATCGTCACATTCGCCACATCGCTTTAAGAGCAGAGCGTAGAAATGGATGATCTGTTATAAGATCAACATTTCAATTTGAACCAAACGTTAGTTCTATCAGAGATTTGGGAAAAGGAACCTTACATCACGCGTACATCATTTGCGATGTTGCCAAATATTCGGCTTATGATGGATAAACGTTAATTAAAAAAAAGAAGTAAGGGTGGTCCATCTATCGATTTGTGCGCTCGAATAAGACATTTTGGCTTTTTGTGCAGGGAAGTCATCATATTTTTCTGATCTAATTTATATCTCTTAATAAAAGAAGGAAAACAATATTGCAGCAAATGATGGAGAGGAAGCAATTATTGAGGGGTAGTGAACACAAAAATATTTTTTCACATTTTCAACAGATCCATTCCATTTCCATTTTCCATTTTATCTTAGGTTCCTTGAATGGATGTGATTTTCTGTTGTTTTTTGACAATATCTTACATCTGGAAAGTATCAGAGCACAACCATGTTTTTATATTTCAAAATGCTCTTATTTTTTAGCCTTTCCGAATTATGAAATAGCAGCAACCTATATCAGAGAGAATGACAAGGAAAACTTCCGAGAGAATGATTTTTCTAATGAAGTGAAGAGTTTTGATGATCCAATGTTGGTTTTATCGGACAGCATTGGTCATCTCGAGCGTCAAACGACAAACAGAAAACACAGAAAATTAGACGAAAATCCAAACAAAGCAGACGACTATGTTAGCGGTGGTTCTCAAAATGGATAAAGCTTGGACGAATCGAAAGTTTAACATTTAGAATCAATGAAGGATACTGACTTTGATGAAGAAGAGCACGAGAGGAAAAGAAGGAAAAGAAAGAGGAGACGGCGGTCGACGCTACGTTTAACTGCACCGTGTGTTGAATCTAATGGCCAAGTTTGTCGCTGGCTTCTTGTGGATGGCGAGCTCAAAGTATGTTTGTGAACGAGTGCCTACCATTACTTGTAGTGATTTCGTCGATGAACATTTATTTAGATCCGGCGGAATTTTGAAGCTTCTGTATTTTAGCTATCCAACAAGGCTTCTCACTTTAAAGCAGGGGTACATTACAGTGATAAATCAAGAACAGAAAAAATATTTGAAGGAAACTCAGATTTAATATCTGGGTTTAGAGAGGTACGCAGATGGCTAAAAACAAACATGATATTATTGAATGGAAGCTAATGTAGAAGCGATTATCGAAGTGCCTAGACTTTTTACTTTCCTCAAAGTCATAACAATATTTATTTGTATTTAAACCAGAAGCTATAGTATATGACACAGTGTAAGAGACACTTTTTCAAAAGAAGATCTTGACGTTTGAAAGATGGGGTTTCAAAGAAAGTTAGAGCTCTTTTGGTTGTTTTGCATCTTTAGTCTCCTCGCACATAACACGAACTGTAATAGAATTGAACAACGACCGTCGCAGAAAACGATTGACAAAACAATCACAAAGGAACAAGAACGATACTTTTTGATGAAGTTTTCAAGGAACACTTTGCGCAAAATTAGTTGCATTCCCAACAAAAAGACAAAAGAGTGCAAATATGTCATGGTTGAGGGCGTGATTAAATACCTTTGTCAAGATATCAAATCTTTAATTGTTTGTAACTAATTTTTTAAACCCTTTTATATAAAATTTTGAAAATTTTATTGCAGTATTTACACCGTGTCGAAAGTCTCTGAAAGGGTCCAAAAATCACAAATTATCAAAACTTGCGAGTCACTCATATACTCCCGTCATGCATGCGGTCATAAATTCCCCTAATTTTAATCACTTGAAAATTTTGGCTGAAAATTGGAAAAAATGGTCATAAAAAAGTCAGGATCGAAATTCAGCCTCTCAAAAGGTCGACATTTAAACTTCAGACATAAGCTGTCACCTCGGAAACCTATCATCCCACGCGCCGGGGTTTCACCAGATTAACCTAAATTTAACTTCTGTGCTCTGATTTTTGCATAAGGCTATAATCGCTAATGAGAAAGTGATTAAACATAGTGCCTATTGTATAAAATATTTCTTCTCCTCTAAATGAAAATTTCCAAATAATAAGAAGTCGTGATATTATAAGGGGACTATTAAAAAGGGACTTTTTAATTCAAGATGCTCGATAAACGGTAACGATGAGACTTATTTAATATGTGTTTTGAGTAAAATAGAAGCTCATTTCTGTGGTTATAACCACGAAAAAGTTGCCACTAGACTGACTAGAGGTGGAGCTGTTTCTGACCCCATGTCACTACGCTACTGTTAGGGAGCCAAAGTGGTACACATACATACTGTGTCCACCCTCGACTCCATGGCTTATCTAACCCCCTTACGCTATTGATGATTCTGATGGACGCGTTGACGGGGGATATAAGCCCTGGGGCACTTTAAAAACGAAAGTACTTTTAGGCATGTACGCGAAACGTATGTCGATTAGCATAATCCCGCCATTTTACAAATTCCGAGAATTTGAAAAAATCAAAACAAGCTAAATATGTAATGAATGGCTGATGTAAATAGTAAATTTAAAAGTCAAAGACAGATTCTCAACATGAAGAAGTTGAAGTATGAAGAACTCTTGGCAAACCAATCAATTGACAAAATTGCAAAATGTCATTTAAATGAAACTTGATTGGCAGAGAAAGATACTACGAGACCTTGATAAGCAGTCTATCCCTGCACTGAGCGAACTGGAACTGCTTGTAAAACGATTTTTTACAGAAAGACAAATGGAAAATAGTTTAAAGATTCACTCAAAAAGACCCTCTGCTGTCCACATATAATTGTTTTGCTTGAACTGATTTCCAACAGCAATCTTGCATGTTTCTTTATAATCTGATCACTCGTGATGAATGACTGACTGATGTTTATACATTTTGACATCTATCTTGTCCATGACCATGGGCATCAGGAGTATGAAAAAGAAAAAAGCATACATCTCCAGTGATTGCTTGACTGGTAGTCAAAATGAACTGATCGGTGAAGAAGCTTTTTCAGAAAAACTTGAGACTACGTACAATACAAACTCTCTGCAAAAATGTTCTGGTTATGGTTTATCCAATTAAAAGCTTGGCAATTATGTGAACAATTCTAATCAACTGATGAATGTGTAAAAGCAAGAAACTTCAAGTATTGAAAAAGAAATAAATCTGTTTCTTTAATGTTTACCATGAAACAATTCTTTAAACATATCCTATTACCAGACTGAAAATTTATTTATATTGACCGTAAATGTCAAAAAGTATACAAACTAGTATGGTACAGTGTGTATATTGGACTAAATTTGACAAAAAATGTTGAAGCTGGAAGTAGTTTTTTTATCGGGATAAAATTTATGCAAACATATAACAAATCTGTCATCTAGATTATCAATTATGACATGTTAGACTTTTTTGGATTTCAGTTGAATTTATTCTGACCTAAAGATTATGTTTCACTGTCGTCATCATGTTCTGATTTGCTACATAACAAAATTTTTGGAAAGTTTTCCATAGAGTCTTCAGTTTTTAACCTATTTTGAGGATAAAATCAAATAGGAATACAGTCTAAAGTAACATTGACAGATTTTTTTTCATAAGCTGTAGGGAGATTCTACTCAAAGTTGTACATTGTCCTTTCCGCAACAATTTTTGATATAGCTATTCAAGGAGACGATCTGGCAGGGGTTTTATTGGCTTAAAGCTTCTACTTTACATGTGCCCCCATGGGAAATTCAGTTTAAGTTGGCACCTGGACCGTCATTTTCAAAAATTTGAGTCCAAAGTTGAAAAAAGCCAATTTTTGGCATTTTTTCAAAAAAGTGCCCTTTGAACTGAGACTGAAATGTACCATTTATAAAGGGTTCTATCATTACAGTGACTTGATTTCATACTCTAAAGGTATGGGGAAGGTAAATTTTTATATGATTTTTTTTCCTTCTTTGCTTCTAATAAAATCATATGGTATTTACTTCAGGTTTCATTTATGGCTCCAAATTTTGTCCTTTCCGCAACACTTTTGTTGTTTGAGTCAGAAAATTGTTTCTACTGTTGCTATTCCACCCAAAACAGGTTTTTTTTAAAAGCTCTTCTATCTAGCATTGACAGAATTTTTTTTAATTTTAAAAGGATGCTGTACTTGATCTAGAATTCATACATCTTTGGATGTCAATAAGCCATGGTCCCAAAATCTGTCCTTTCCGCAACGCTAAACATTTGTACGCAATTTTTTTCCATGGGGTGTAGGGGCTTGAATTCTTTATTCAGTTTGCTAGCATTCTTATAAAGAAATTATTTTTATAAGTTTGGTTTCTGAATGTTGTGTTGTCCACAAGTAATCAAGGTTCAAACATGATGTCCTTTCCGCAACACTAATGTCCTTTCCGCAACACTTTTTTAAAACTGAATTTCTGAGTTAGTTTGGTATGTTTTTCAATATATTTAGGTTTTTTGGACTATACTTTTAGTTCTTCCAATGTTATTCTTTTAATTTTTAACTTTTCATGAAGACATTGCATTGCTTTCTGATTTGTAAACATTCAATTTTGAATGGAAAACGTTTGGCGTGCAGAGATAACTTTTTGTAAACAATCAAAATAAGAAATTTGATGTTGTGATGATAGTTCATTTTCTAAAGGGGTTAGCCTAACACAAATTGTTTCATATTTAAAAGTGTATCTTTTTCTTTAGATTAGATATAATAGTAAAATGGGTAAAACTAGCACAGAGAGATCAAGAGAAAAAAGAGCAATTATTTATCAGAACAAAAGGCTACATGGAAAGTTAAAGGATCAAGATCGCGAAAGAAAGAATGCTGCAAACAGAAAGGCAGCTTACTGTAAGACAGAAAATCTAACCAGAATGAAGTTGTTTAGGGTTGTTAGGGTTAGGGTTACGGTTGACAAAGAAAAACTATAGAGCAAAACAGAAAGAGTTGAATAGGTTGCAAACCAGAACTGATAACACTTTTTCCACTCCACAAAAATCTATTGTAAAGAATAAGATGAGACGCTTGAGAAGATCTTATGAAAAAAATAATACAAGCACTGGTGAACAGTCATCTTCATCAAATAATGAACACTCCTCTTCTTCAACAAGCTCCAGTACCCAAAATGAAGCTGTGGAGCCCAAGTCCATCTCAGAACAGAAGAAGAAAGTAAAATCTAAACTGGTGCATGGTGGTCTCCCAGTTGGGCTTTAACACCAAAATGAGGCAAGAGCTTGGGGTAAATCTTTTGAACATTTCATTTAACTCAGAAAAGGAAGCTTTAACTGAGTTACAAGAACTAGTAAGAAAGTTTTTTCTACGAGATGATGTCTCGTGTATGTGTACGGATAGAAAAAAATGAAGAAAAAACCTGCAGATCCCGACGAGATCCTGTCCCTCAGATATCTTTTGTGTTCAATTTCTTCATTATTTGAGAAATTCAAGGCTGAAAACTCCAACGAGTGCAGTTTATCATATTTTTCACAAAATTGCCCTTTCAATGTGGTGAAGCCTAACCCAAACGATTGGGGAACCTGTCTTTGTGTAATGTGCTTGAATCCCGAAATAAAACTTGAGGCACTAAGCAAATTCACAAAACGCACTAACATAAGATGGAATGACACTATGGATTATCGCAATATTGATGAGCTTGTCAGAAAAGTTAAGGATCTTAACTTCAGTGCGCCTATTACATTTTCAGAATGGCAGAAAATTGAAACCACAAAGAAAAAAAAAAAGAAGGTTAAAGAAAGTTAGCCGTAAAGTTCTAGTAACTTTAAGTTTCACCAAATTCAAAAAAAAGACTTCTCAACAAATTGAAAATAATGCACGACCACAAGTCTCGTGTTCACTCGCAATACAAAGCATTTAAACTTGCAAGAGAAGAGGCCCAATCTAAGTCTGACGTTATCACCATTCAGCTCGATTGGTCAGAAAATGCCAAAATGCGACAAAGCCGTGAAGAAAAGTCAGCGTATTATCATGAAGATATACAGTCTGCCTTCCTCCAATGTACATATGGTTCGAAATAAGCAGATATTCTCGTTGCGCCATCAGTGATTGCACTGACCATAAAGCTCCTGCAGTCATGACAAGCATTCAACCAATTCTTGATGAACTAGTGAAGACTGGTGCCTGGTGCTAAGAAAATAAACTTTATTTCTGATTCGCCAACATCTCAGTACAGAAACAGAACCATGTGCTGGTTATTACATTCATATTTTGAATAATAAAATTGATATTAAATGGATTTGGCTTGAAAGTGGACATAGTAAAGGTATCCCAGATGGCATTGGGGCAACAGTAAAGAAAGCTCTTAAGGACATCTTATCATTCAATCCAGACCAACCATTCTACACCGTTCACGATCTTATTCTATGTAACCTTCAAGAGTCTCCTCCCTCTAATTTTTGTCCTTTCCGCAACATTATTTGAAAACTAATTTATTTTATTTAGGAATACATAAAAAGTCATACTTATGATTTTTAAGCAATTTAAAAGTGTAAAATTGAATACTAAATACTTTAAACCATGAATATGCTTTCTTGACAGTTTTTGAAAACAGTTGCATACTTAAAATTTCAGATTATGTCCTTTCCGCAACAGTTTGGTAAATTTTGATAGTGATAAGTAGTTTTAAGAGCAGAAAACAGTTGTTCTAAGTTGGTAACCAAGCTGGTCTTTATTTTGACCCAGTCTTGATGTTCCCCATTCAACAGGAAATTTTAAATGAGCTAAACTTGGTTTCAATAATTTCTTAACAAAAATTGATGACTCTACGAGAATGGTAAGGAAAGACTTAAAATTATTAGAAATCTTTGGGGCAGACTTCAGATTCAAGAAAGACAATACTATAACTAACTTTTTAGGGCAAAATATTAGTTCCTAAACCAATTTGAAATTTGGCATTTTGGTACCCTGTTGCGGAAAGGACATGTACAACTTTGAGTAGAATCGCCCTGTATTAAGTGTCAAATTTTATTATTTTATAGATGAATATTTCTGGACAACTACATTTTGGTCAAAATTCAAGAATGGGCTCTTCCAGAAAAAAACCATTCATGGGGAGTGGAGGATATATTGTCCAGGGGTATTGAAAAAACCCTGAAAAGCTGCCATGTCCATGGGGTGAATCTGCGATGTCCAGGGGTAAATATTTGTGTCCAGGGGGTCAACTTGATGCTTGTCCAGGGGTAAAACACGTGTCCAGGGGATGAAAAATCGAAATGTCCAGGGGTAGATCACAGAAAAAAATAATATATCCTCCACCCCCAATGAACGAATTTTTTCTGGAAAAGCCCAATAGAACTTTAAGATTATAAATGTCTTTTCAGTTCAAGTTCTGTTATTTTGATACAAAATGATTGAGAAATTTACTACAAAAAATTGAATACATATCTCTGCTTTTTTTTTGTAAATGTCACATTTTCTCACAGCAAAGCTGTTTCATTTTAAATCATCTGATACTTTGAAGCTGAAAGGACTGATAAAACAAGATTAATTTTTTGGAACTTTTTTCAATCAAAAGTTAGGAACCATTAAAGGCAAAAATAAAATTTGGAATTATTTTACTTTACCTTCACTGTTCTCGAGACTTGACAAAATTGATAATAATACCTTGAAGGAAGAAATTTTGGCAGGAATTTAATTTGGCGGGTGGTTGAAAAAGTTTTTTCAGAGGAATTTAATTTGGCAGATTGCTAGAAAAAAGAAATTAGGTGAGAATTTAATTTGGCGGTTGAAGGAAATTTTTGGCCAAAAATTGTTACCAAATAAGCAAAAACCTGTTTTTAAGGCCTGAAATAGCACAAATTTGGAGAATACACGAGATAAATTAAATTTGGCGGGAATTTAATTTGACGTATGGCGGAATTCCTGGTAAATCCGCCAAATTTTATTTCCGTCATAATTTATTCCTTTAAGGTAGTCCTTGATTACAATCGACCTCTTTTTAATATTGAAATTCAACAAAATCTAATATTATTTTCATTTCCCATGAACATTTTTCATAGGACCAGTAAATATTTCTAACTTTTTTTGTTAATTGAATAAAACGAAATGTTCCAAGTTTATTAAAGTTTCATGTAAAATGTATTCCTGCAGATTTCTTTTGATCATCTGCCAAATCTCTAAAAAACTTATTACGCCATGTTTTTATTATCAAAACCCTGAGTTGAAAATCGTTTAAAGATTCAGAAAAATCTTAAAAATGGCAGGTATAAAGATTCACACAAGAATATCAAATTCATTTTACTAGTCAGAAAACTCTTATTAATTAGAATTTAATTCCAAACTCTATACAATGATTCATAGCTAGCATTAAAATTTTCATAAAATTTCAAATGGGTATTTTACATAATTCAATGTGTTCTCTAAATAAATTCTTAGTGAATGATGATATAGTAACAGAACAAAATTCACCAAAATTAGTTATCGCCAAAATTGAAAGAATTGCTTCCTCACCCTGCCTCACCATAATAAGGGCCCCTAATAAGTTCTTGCCAGAATTAAAATTTCCAGTGATTTTCCTAAGGGGCCGTCCACATAGTACGTACGCACTAAGGGGGAGAGGGGGTGTCTTCTCAAAACCATTTGCTTGCGTACAGAGGGGAAGGGGAAGGGGAGGGCGGGGTTTCGAAAGAAAAGTAAGTACGCGAAAAAAAAAATTCACAGCCCTTTTTTTGCTTGTAAAATTGGTTGAAAGAGAATAAAAAGAGAATTATTATTCGCTTGTTCCTTACAAAATATCAGCTGTTTCTCTCTCATAGGAAAAGGGGAAAACCCAAGCCTTTTGAATTTGATTTTTTTTTCAGCCAGGGGGGGGGTGTGAATGAAAAAAGTACGTACTCACCAGGGGGTATAGCTATTTGCATCTGCTTGCCTATAGGGGGAGGGGTATATATATACTCAATTTTTGACATTTTAGTGGGTACGTACTATATGGACGGCCCCTAAGTAACAACAAAGTTCTATTTGAAACACTAATTTTTTAGCATAAAAGAACCACTTTATATACTGTGCTATTTGCCCAAATTAGTTTTTGCCAAAATTAAAAATTGGATTTCTCTTCAAAACCACATTTATAAAAAATTCTATTTTATTTAGCTCCTTGCCAAAATAAGTTCTCTCCACAGCTCTCCAAAGTAATTGTATTCCCCAAATTCTTATTTTTTCGCAATTTTTGCCTCTTGCTGATTTCACCATTTTATCTCCAATTGTCCCTTTTCGTTAAATAATTGTTTTTCAGTGAAGTGAAAGTAACAAAGATCAAGCATTTTCACTCTTAATTGTTACACAGTCCATAAAGTGTCCATCAATCTTTTCTTTCTTATTATTTAAACCAGTTAAACATCATAACAGTGGCCAAATGTTTAAAATTAACTTCAACTGACACTGATGACTGAGCAATGCATTTAGTTATTTAGCATCCTGGAAAACCAGGGCTAACAAATAGTACAATCTCTCAGAGTTTTTATAGCTCATGCTTATTCCAATCAGCCAATTAGTCACAAAAGCAAGATGCAATGATGATGTTGAGGACATGATACTTTTCATGTTTTTACACAACACAAAAACATTATGTTGTTGTACAAAAATCTGATTGAATTCATCCTACTGCTACTGTCACTGTCGTTCATCGTTCCCAGCTGTGGTGACATGATATGGGTGGACAATTGGAGTTTACGTTCTTGAGGCTGGATATAAAAATTCTATCGGCTACTTTTTGGATGAGCAGCGTCAGCAGAGTCAGCAGCAAAGCATTAGAGCTGTTGAAAATGTTTTATTTATTTTTCACATAGTCTAAAAGTGAGAAAGAAAGCAATATTTTCAAGGTTGAAATTTCTTTAGATTTGCTGAGTGTGTTTAAAGCCAGTTAATTTATAGCTTTAACTGTTTAAGACCAGTTCACAGCAGTTTTCTGCACCAACCCTAAAACAGCTCCCTAAAACTTCACCACAAAAAAATATCCATATCAGAGAGCCAAATTTAAAAAACAGTAATTGGAAGTTGAGACTTATTGCAAGGCTACTAATTTATTTTGAGCCAGTAAAAAACCATTAAAAGACAGAGGAAAGCCATTCTCTATTCCAAACAACAAACACAGTCATTTTCTACTTGCATTTCCCTTCCAAATGTCCAAATCAACATTATTTTCTTTTCCCATGCCAAATGGTCATACGGAGAAGAACTATTTACAGCATTTTGATATAAATTATTTTAGTAAGTGTGCTCGCAGCTCGGCTGTACTTGTCTTCGCAACATATTGCCCACACTCAAGCTGCCAGAGTCCAAAGGTCGAAAAATATCAAGATTCTTGATATTTTCTCTTCTAAAGTACCAGGGCCCTAAACGATTCCTCCAATTATACGGTACTGGCCTCTTTAAGTCGTAGAATCGTTTATCGGCCCTGGCTCGCGAGGGTGTACTGTGTCAAAACTGATCGTTTTAGAAAACATGGATGTAGTTTTCTAAAATTTAAGAAAGTTTAACACCGCAGGCGATTTTTGGAAGTCTCTTTATGAAGAAAACAGTTCGGAAAGCTTTTAAAACTACTAGTAAATACCGAAATGCCGAAGCATTTTTAGGGAATTTACCGTCACCAGCAGCATTTCAAATACCAGAATACCGTACTTTTTTTCTTAAAATCCCAAAATACTGGACAGAAAAAAGGACGGCGACAATGTGAAATTGAAGGAAAAAGACACCACCATCCAAAGACTTTGGTAAGAAATCAGCCTTAAAAAAGGAAAGGAGAGAGCATTCCATTTCTAACTAAGAAGATGGAAGATACGGAAACCAGAACGCGTTAAAAATTATCAAAGAAGAATTCAAGGCAATATCTTTAAAAAACTTAACAGACTTACACCAACCACAATCATGGTCGTAATATTTGAGAAAAAAGGGAAATCCACCGGGAAGTTTTGTAACCACAGTCGATTTGTAAGTGCTCTAAAGTAGATTGGAAGGGTAGAGTTTTAACTCTGAGTTTTAACATGAGACTTAATACAATTAGGACAATAGGATCTGAGGATCCAAAAGTTCAAAAATCCAAAAGTTCAAAAATGGTCCAATAAGGCTCATAATATAGCTATAGCCTATAAACCCGAGACAAATTGAAATATCCGATTGAATTTGAGAAATGGCCCAAAATTGATATTCTCGCTCGAGCTCCAAATTTCAAAAAACGTGGAAATATGCTGAATTCTCAATAGATTTCGACCATGATTGCAGGGTAAAGAAATAAATATCAAATATCAACAAGAATAAGAAGAGTATGAAGAAAAGGACATTCAATCCAGGCCCCCGGCGGTTTGCGTGAATGGGCTTTTTCAGTTGGGTGAATGCGCGAAAATTGAAAAATAATTTGCGTAAATGCGTGAATTTCGAAAGAAAATTGCGTGATTGCGTGATGAATTGAGGGGCCGCTGGAGTCCGCTGGATGGCGAGAAGAAGCTGACAAAGACATTTGTGAATGTTGTACCTAGAAGTTAAAAACTGTTTACGGATATCTTTGAAACCGCATTCAGCCGATGAAAAGAAAACTTTTTTCTTGTTTATTTGGACGATTGTTCAAAAAGAAAAGAATTACCGTGAAAAGCACATATTGAGATCATATATCGACGCTGTACCGACCAATCCAGATTCTATTCAGTGCGCAATCAACGCAGAGAAAAGTAACCATGACGACCATCCAAGATCTTGGATCAAAGTTGATATTTTTATTCATCAATGCTTTTTAAAAAGAGTCAGTTATAGAGAATCATAACATAAAGTTTGTCTATTATTTCGATTCAATTAAAGTGACATTTCCATAATTAAAAGTTTATTAATTACTGTAATACATTTAAGGATCATATAAAAGATTTCTTTTGAAAGAAACTCATTATCAATTACACTTGGAGGTTTCTGGGGAATTCGTAAATAGTAAACTGCATACTGATACAGTCTGCTAGACGTTAATACAGGGTGTCCGGAAAAAAAAGTATCGAGTCGTACCACTTCTATAGGAAGAAAGTTCTTGTGTGTGTTTCACTAAATTTACAATGTTTATTAAAGTTTCTCTCTGTGTCATATCAATTGTCATGAGACATCTTTTATGAATAACTTTTACAAAAAACAATTCTCAACATAACTTTAACGTCATGACAATTGTAAAAAGTTAATTCTTTTTAATCATACTGACTGTTGTAAAACAATTTTATACTACAAGTAGTTATTAAGCGCTCTGCGTAGTTTAAACAAACGTATACATGAGTAAAATAACATTAACTCCCAATTAGCAAAAACTCCCTTGACAAATTTGTTAGCGTCTGAAAACTGAATTTTGTCTCAGATCAGATGAGAAGTCAAAAGTTACTATAGGGCTAATACCGTTCCTTTTCAAAGCATTCAACTCTATGTGTTCGTTTTGGTGCGGTGGCACTTTAATGAAAGTTAAGGAATAATAATAACTTTCTGGTGTCCATCAGTAGTGCAAATAAAGCCTGGGATAGACGGGCACGAGGTTGTCGTAGAGGGTCTTTAGTCGTTGTCTTTGTTTTTTTCATTTGAAATTTCTCAAACCAACTGCCTACGATGGAGTGCGAGTGAGAGAGGGGAGACGCACGACGAGATATCTGTTGCTATTTATAAATCATGCTTCTTCACCGAGGTTTACGTACGGGCATTTTAAACAAGAACTTTCGAAAAATAAAGTAGAGATGTTAAAGTTTTGCATCCAGCAAAAACTTTTGTACATCCTTCTTTCCTCTAGATCTGAGAGAAGTTTTGGGGTCACATACTGTAAAAGAAAAATAGATTATTTATTCTCGCAGTCATTTTTTCAAAAGTAGAATAAAACAGAAAATCTTGAATCCGATTAATCCGGGTGCAGATCCTCGTGGGCTGAGCAACCCAGATCAGATCCTCACATTCGCCACATCACTTTAGAGCAGAGCGTAGTATGCGTAGACCAACTAACTGTCAGCTCTACTGTGATTTGACGTCAAAATCTTGTCTTGGTCGTACTGACGTCGGTTTTTGAACATTGTAATTTTTTTTTTTTACAGTGACTTTTTATTTATTTTCTTAATATAATACAATATATTTGGGCCAAGAGATATACAATAGTTATAGTTAGTTGTTGTAATGCATTTTTTTGCTCAGAATTTCATGCTCTTTCAGATGGTAATCATTTTCGTTTATTTTGACTTTTGAAAATCAGCTATTTCTCTACCCCTTATTTCCCTTGCAGTTTTGCCTATTGTCTGTACACAAACCCGATATCTACGGCTAATTTCAAAATTCATTGTCGTACGCTACGATAATCGTGAGATACACTCTGGTACAGAGTATTTTGCCTATGGCGTCACTATTTTTGTCAAAAAAGTTTTCCCGGGCCTAATCCGCGTCCTCCCTCTCAAAAATATCTTGTAATATATTGTTCTTTGGAATAGACTAAAAATGGCTATGTCGTAGAAAAGATGTCACGGGACCCAAGGCTTGGCCCTCTACTAATCTGTTATAAGATCAACATTTCAATTTGAACCAAACGTTAGTTCTATCAGAGATTTGGGAAAAGGAACCTTATTTCCAAGCACGCGTGCGTTTGCAATGTTTCCAAATTTTCGGCTTATGAAATGTTGATAGATAGACGTTAATTTCAAAAACTGTAAGGGTGGTCCATCTATTTGAGTGCTCAAATGAGACATTTTTGCTTTTTACAGGGAAGTCATCATATCTATTTGATCTAATTTATATCACTTAATTAAAGAAGGAAAATAATATTGCAACAATTAGTGCGGGGTAATGAACTCAAAAATCTTTTTCCCATTTTCAACAGATCCATTTTTATCTTAGGTTGTTCCTTGAACGGATGTGATTCTTTGTCATTTCAAAAATATCTTATATTTGGGAAGCATAAAACACAATCATGTTCTTGTACTTCAGATTGCTCTTATTTTTGAGCTTTTCGAAATATCTTTCGAATTTTAAAATAGCAGCAACCTATACCAGAGAGAATGAAGACAAGGAAGACTTCCGAGAGAATGATTTCTTTGATGAAGAGAAGAGTTTTAATAATCCAAAGTTGATCTTATCGGACAGCATTGGTCATCTTGAACATCATACGACAAACAGAAACAAAAAAATTGACAAAAATCCAAACAAAGCAGACGACTATGTTAGTGTTGGTTCTCAAAATGGATACAACTTGGACAAATCGAAAGTTCAACATTTAGAAACAATGAAAGATGATGACTCTGATGAAGAAGAGTACGAGAGACTAGACGAGGATTGGATTCAAAAAGTAGCTGCTGATGGAGAACGAAGAATAAGGAGAAGGAGAAGAAGGAGGAGACGTCGACGTACTCTGACTTCTTTGCCGGTACGTTTACCTGCACCGTGTGTTGGATCCAACGGTCAAGTTTGTCGGTGGCTTCTTGTGAATGGCGAGTTCAAATATGTTTGTGGACTAGTGTCTACCATCACTTGTAACAGCCTTCGTCGATGAACATGTATATAGATCCGGCGGAATTTTGAAGCTTCTGTCTTTTAGCTATCCAACAAGGCTTCTCGCTTTAAAGCAGGGGTACATTACAGTGATAAATCTAGAACTTATAAATCAAAAACGGAAAAAAAATATTTGAAGGAAACTCGGATTTAATAACTGAGATCAGCGAGGTATGCAGATGGCTAAAAAAAACATAACATTATTGAATGGAAGCTAATCTAGAAGCGATTATAGAAGTGCCTAGACTTTTTTCTTTCCTCAAAGTCATAACAATATTTATTTGTACTTAAACCAGAGGCTATAGTATATGACACAGTGCAAGAGACACTTTTTCAAAAGAAGATCTTGACGTTTGAAAGATGGGGTTTAGAAAGTTACAGCTCTTTTGGTTGTTTTGCATCTTTAGTCTCCTTGCACACAACACGAACTGTAATAGAATTGAACAACGACCGTCGCAGAGAATGTATGACAAAACAATCCCAAAGGAACAGCAACGATACTTTTTGATGAAGTTCTCAAGGAACACTTTGCGCAAAATTAGTTGCATTCCCAACAAAAAGACAAAAGAGTGCAAATATGTCATGGTTGAGGGCGTGATTAAATACCTTTGTCAAGATATCAAATCTTTAATTGTTTGTAACTAATTTTTTAAACCCTTTTATATAAAATTTTGAAAATTTTATTGCAGTATTTACACCGTGTCGAAAGTCTCTGAAAGGGTCCTAAAATCACAAAGTCACTCATATACTCCCATCATGCATGCGGTCATAAATTCCCCTAATTTTAATCAAAACTTGGAAATTTTGGCTGTAAATTGGAAAAAATGGTCATAAAAAAATCAGGATCAAAATTTTCGAAATTCAGCCTCTCAAAAGGTCGACATTTGAACCTCAGACATAAGCTGTCACCTCGGAAACCTATCATCCCCGCAGGCCGGGGTTTCACCAGATTAACCTAAATTTAACTTCTGTGTTCTGATTTTTGCATAAGGCTATAATCGCTAATGAGAAAGTGATTAACATAGTGCTTATTTCTTCTCCTTTAAATGAAAATTTCCAAATAATCAGAAGTGGTGATATTAAAAGGGGACTATTAAAAAGGGACTTTTTTAATTCAAGATGTTTGATAAACGGTGACGATGAGAGTTATTTAATATGTGTTTTGAGTAAAATAGAAGCCCATTTCGAATGCTCTGATCTTACTGGATATGAAATTCTGTATTTAACAGACCAGTGAGTTATATTCAAATGTATCAACTGCCTGTGTGGACCAAAGTTTTCAAAAGTTTCAACGGGGAGTGAATACGGAAATACCGGCAATTTTTTCCCGAAACACCGGAATACCGAACACAATTAACTCCAAATACCGTCAGCAAAAATTTTTATATTTCATTTTGGGGCCTTGTTCGTGAGGAAAGGTATTTCAACTGCAAGAATCGTTGATAAATAAGAAGTAAGGGTTTACCCTGTTAAAATCTTCATTTTAAACTGTTATTTTCTCAGTATATCAGACGAACGATCTAATTTCCATGTGCAAATAGCATAGAAGAAGTGAAGTTTAATTACTGACAAAGTGCAACCATGGTTTGTGCCTCGGTTTGTGCCGACCGAAGAAAGTTTTAAGACTTTCTTATTTGGCTAAAAGCACTATGTTTTAGAATGGTTTTACTATTGTAACAAGCACCTCAAAAAGCTCTTTTTATGGAATTCTTTAGTTCTATTTTGAGAATTAGGCATTACCTTCATATGAGAAAAGGGCAATAGCTTTCTTGAACAAGATTGGGGAGGCAAATCAAAAAAAGACAACGACTGCAAAATTTGTGCTAATTTACAGGTCCGCTATTGTGGCTAAAAGTGTGTTTCGTGATGTGAAATTAGGGAAAGGAACTCCAGATTGGTTTAGTCCGTCCATTTGCCTTTGGATCAAATTCTACTCTAATAAAGAGAAAAAACATTTGTAAGTGCTTGAGAGAAGGCAGCACTTTTTTGCAAAATTCATTATTTAAAGGATAGTGGATGGACTATAACCGAAAAAAAGTTACCACTAGACTGACTAGAGGTGGAGCTGTTTCTGACCCCATGTCACCATGCTACTGTTAGGGAGCTAAAGTATCAAAACTGTCAAAACTGTTCGTTTTAGAAAACATGGGTGTAGTTGTCTAAAATTTAAGAAAGTTTAGCGCCACAGGTGATTTTTGGAAGTGTCTTTATGAAAAAAACAGTTCGGAAAGATTTTAAAATTACGAGTAAATACCGAAATACTGAAGCATTTTTAGGCAATTTACCGTCACCGGCAGCATTTCAAATACCGGAGTACCGTACTTATTTTCTTAAAATCCCTAAATACTAGACAGAAAAAGGAGGGTGACAGTATATGTCACAGTAAACCTTTAACCCCCCCCCCCCCCAAAGTCAGTGACCAAGACAATTAAACGACACAAAAATAGAAAGATCAATGTGAAATCGAAAGAAAAAGACACCACCATCCAAAGACTTTGGTAAGAAATCAGCCTTAAAAAAGAAAGGAGAGAGCGTTTCATTTCTAACTAGGAAGATGTAAGATATGGAAACCGGAACGCGTTAAAAATTATCAAAGAAGAATTCAAGACAATATCTTAAAAAACTTAACAGACTTACACCAACCACAATCATGGTCGTAATATTTGAGAAAAAAGGGAAATCCACCAGGAAGTTTTGAAACCACAATCGATTTGTAAGTGCTCTAAAGTAGATTGGAAGGGTAGAGTTTTAACTCTGAGTTTTAACATGAGACTTAATACAATTAGGACCTGAGGATCCAAAAGTTAAAAAGTGGTCCAATAAGGCTCATAATATAGCCTGGAGGCCTATAAACCCGAGCCAAATTGAAATAAAATATCCGATTAAATTTGAGAGATGGCCCAAAATTGATATTCTCGCGGAAATAAGCTGAATTCTCAAAAGATTTCGATCATGATTGCAGGGTAAAGAAATAAAAATCAAATACCAACAAGAATAAGAAAGAGTATGAAGAAAAGGACATTCAATCCAGGCCCCCAGCGGTTTGCGTGAATGGGCTTTTTGCGGTTGCGTGAATGCATGAGAATTGAAAAATAATTTGCGTAAATGCGTGAATTTCGAAAGAAAATTGCGTGATTGCGTGATGAATTGAGGGGCCACTGAAGTTCACTTATGGTGAGAAGAAGCTGACAAAGGCATTTGTGAATGTTGTACCAAGAAGTTAAAACTGTTCACGGATATCTTTGAAACCGGCCTATTTTTTTAGAAAAGAAAGATAGCTGTTTCTTTAGAGTTTGCATTTGAGGGAACAGCAGTTAATATGATGGTATTTGTGAACTCCAGGGCAATTATACCCTGAACCAGCTTGCTTGCATGTAACACGGTATGTACACAAGCCTTGAATGACAACTTTGCATCTGAACTCGAGGTTATCCCATCGGTTATTACATCTCACCATTTCTGCGGTCATCTGTGCGCCATCATTTTTGCAGTAAACGTAGTTATTGACAATCAATCGTTTACTTTTCCCGTTTGTGAAGTCAGCTAAAAATTTCAAAGAAAATACTGCTGAAAACTTTGCTAAATAGTTGTTTAAACTAAGGGCCTACAGTAAAGTCAAAATTGTTAAAATATTCCAGTCGAGTATTAAGTAGAACTCCGTTTCATTTACCTGAGGGAGCCAAAACTGAATAGAGCGAGAAAAAAACACTAGGTCACCGAGGCAGCTGTGGGATAAATACAGTGGAGTCTCTGAAACTCGAACACGGCCACACGGGGAACTACACAAATTTGCTCGAGTTATGGAGGAAAGGTTTATAAGGCATTGTTAACTGAAGGAACGAGAAAATTTGTTCGAGTTAAGGAGACATTTGAGTTGAAGAAACTCTACTATATTAGATTACAATCAAGGTCACAATTTGTATTTCAGAAAAAAGGGGAATTCCCACGAAATCTGATAGCCACAAACGATTTGGAAGCGCTCTAAGAAGTTAAGTTGGAGGGGTAAAGTTTAAACTCTGATTTTTAACGCTAGACTTAGGACCTTAGGATCTGAGGATCCAAAAGTTCAAGAATGGTCTAATAAGGCTCAGAATATGGTCCTGAAAGCCCATAAAACCCTCCCGAATTGAATATTCGATTACATTTAACAAATAGCCTAAATAAGACTTTTTCGAAATTTCGAAAAACGAGGAAATAAGCAAAATTCTCAATATGTTTATATGCTGATTGTGTAAGAAGCGATTTATTATCAGGGTCATTTTCTATCAATGATTATCCAGTGATCCGTGCATTGCATTTCACAGGAATACAGTAATTTATAAATAAACTATTTAGTGTTCCTCTTACCGATAGCTTTTTGTTTGAGGGCTTGTTCCATTTGGTCCGTACTTTCCACAGTGTCCATGATATCAAAACTTCCACAGAAATTCAAAATGGCGGGTGAAAGGTTCAATTTGTTGGAATGACCGATAGGAACAATTTCTTCTGTTTCAATCCAGTATTTTTGAAGTCGAATACACCACCGGCCTTGTAGTGAAATAAAGATGATATGTAACTTTGAAAGATTTTTTTTTACTTTGACTTTCCATACCAGATAATTTTCTATGTACGTGAGTGGGATTATATTTAGAAGCACAAACGGTTAAGATTGTATCAAGTCTAAAGTCTGAAGCTTCTAATTTATATTATGAGTTGATTCAGAGAACTCATAAAGTTAGTGCACTTTTTAAATGTTACTAACCTTTTTCATTCCAAATTCTACTTCGTCCATTGTTGGTTCATCTTGGGACATTTTTGAGACGTAACATTTCTTGTCCACAAAAATCCTGATCACGCTCAATTTCTAAGGGGAAGGAAATGCAGAAATGTTATGGTTAGTTTACAAACAATCGAGCACTCACTTTTACCTAGACTAGCAAGCGTATGTCTTTCTTTGGACACAGGAACGCGGGAATAGTGCTTCTTATAATAAAGAGTTCTTATAGAAAATAGAAATTGCCGAGGGAGAGTGGTTTGGAAAGACATATTGTATCTAGTGAACATATAGACATAGAGCCAATTGCAAGTTTGATATGCAGCGAAATACAACGACGGGGTTTACTAGTCTTTCATTTACCGAGAATTTGAATAAAAACTGTTGAAATCTTTCAAATAGTGAGCAGCAACCACTCCAGCGTGTTTTGGCACTCTGTAGATCAGGATACCATTTTGTTTATCAATGTGAACGCGTTCGTCATATTTCTGTTGTTTTTCATTGAACTCCAAATGATAATCACTGTCTGATGAGAAAAAAGAGAAAATGAAATATTGATTAAGCGTTAAAGAATAGGGGTTAAGGTGGCAGAAATTACTTTTGAGATGACTAAAAAAATTGCTGGATCCATCCATCGGAAAATACTTTTTGCTTTTATTCATTCAAAATCTTTGCACAAAATTGATAATTCATTGCAAGGAAAAGTTTTTAGGGGGTGTACAATTTGCAAAGAAGCGGTAGGGTGGAATCTTGGCGGTTAGTTCCACTGTCAAAACCATTCAGGCAGAAACAGAATTCATCAGTTGAACGGAATATTTGAACAAAGCTTTTAGTCCCAGAGAAATTCTTTGTTGGTGAACCTTTGGACCTGATGTAGACGGTGTTATGTAGATTTGGGTAAGATTTTACAAAGTGATGGATAAAACCCTTTGTCTTTTTTGAAAGAACTATATCTTTTACATTGATCCGTACTCTCTAGGTATAGTATTCGTTGCAAAATTTCGTCAAGTTATACTTACAGCTGCAAGAACGATGAAAGATGCCAGAGCTAAGATAGTGAATGAACCCTATAACATGCAAAAATGTGAAAATAGAGAATGATAAAAGCAATCAAATATATTACAGGTTATATTAGCTTTACAGCAATTCTCTAATTCGATCTTCAAGGGACCAAGAGTGTTTTTTCGAATCAAAGAAAGATTCGAGTTATAGAGAGGATTTTACACTACTTTTTAGCTGAGGGAACTCGAAACTAGAAAGATTCGAGTTATAGAATTTAAGATTATTGAGAGTCCACCGAAACTGAACTTAATAAAAATCTGCTTATCGTTTCATGAAAATATTGCAGTTTGAGAGTAAAAATGATACTTCTTACCATATTGTTTGAAATGCAATGTTTTGAAGACTGTATGATGATCCTTTGCGTTTTGAGGTGTCGAAGTGTTAAAAACCCAGCCTTTTTATAATGAAGACAACTGTCATTTGATTGGTCCATCTTTGAAAGTTCTATTTACATAAATGAGGGGGGCTTCATATTTGCGGTGCTCGTGAAGAGCAAACCTTCTTATACAGCTGACCTTACAAAATCACAAGTAATGTTGACTTTTGGTGAATTGATCAATCTTTTTCAATATTTACTTCTGGGAGGGTGGGCGAGTAATTTACCCTTTTGTTTCAATTCTTTTTTTTTTATTGTCCGCAAAGGATTATTACTATTTGAAATTTTTCGGGAAAATTTTCTAACTTAATGTATCAAAAATTATGACTGTCTCTCTACGAAAAATCGGGATGAAAAATTTGTCAAAAAGCACTATTTTCAAGATTTCGAGACAAAGAAGCTTTTACAAAAATTTCCCGAAAATTTGTTTTTAGTTTGGAAAGGTAAACCATTTACGTAAAAAAGTTTTCAAAATGTTTTTTCTTCGCCGAAAATAAGGTCCTCAAAGGTTGAAATACTCTTCTTCGCAAAAGTTTTCATTTTCTTTTTCATCTATTTCTTTCATTATCATTTTTAGATTTTCAGATTCAGGAATAGTTGGCCTGAAAGAAAATGTATAACATGCCATAGTTTTGTTGGTTACATCAGGCAGAAAACTATACTTATACATGGCAAATATAAAAAATTCACTATGTTCAGAGCCCTTAATTTCAGAGAAAGCTAAGCTTTGGCATTCACGGTAGTATTATGGTTCAAAAATGACTTTTTGACCCAATTTTTGGCACCTTTAGAGACACGTTGCAATCAAAATCAATTAGGTTATTTTGATTAAAAGTGAAGTGGTTCAGGAGCAAAGACCTGTTGACAAAGGGTCGTAAAATTGACCAATTTTAATTTACATACATAGGCGTCTAAGAGATATCGGAATTCGAGTATCCTGCTGAAGCTGAACTTCTTTCGAAAGGGATCTTCGCACGTGTTAAGTGCTTAGAATATTTAAATCTCATTTCATAATCAGTTTTACGTTAGGGGTCGTCCACATAGTACATACGCACTAAAATGTCGGAAATCGAGTACCCCCTCCCCCCCCCTGTACGCAAGCGTACGCAAATGGCTAAACCCTCTGGTAAGTACGTACTTTTCATTCATCCCTTCCCCTTGGGGTGTCGGGTATATTGTAAATGACTACCAAGGCGAAAATTTTTTCAAACTGCGGAAACGTTTAGACGGGGGTATGGTGGTTCCATTGAGACGGGGGTTCTGTTATTATCAGTTAGGTAGGGTCAGGGTTGCTAGTAACGGCTTGTCACTGTGCCGGGTGCATACTCGGCGCCTTGGGCCCCGCAGGGTTGCTAGTAACGGCTCGAATTTCAGTCAGGTTAAAAAAGGGGTACTTTTACCCATGTTACAATAACATTACCCCCGTCTTTTTTTGTCATCCTATAAGTATTTACAAATTTTGTGTTCTGCTGTGCGAGTGTGGCTCAACGGATAGCGCGCTGGATTTCTGATCAGAGATTCTTTCATTTGGTGAGTTCGAATCCCGGTCGGGTCGATATTTGGAGAAAGTTTGAAATATAGAACAGTTAGTAGAAATCATCAGAAAACAAGTCTCAGAAAGTCAGAAAATAGAAAAGACGAAGAGATAGAATAGAAGATAGGAAGTAGAAAAAGTAGAAAAAATCCTGGAGAGTCATTTACAATCTACACACGACCTCCCCTTGGTGGAAGAAAATTTTGAATTCAAATCATTTGGTTCGGACCTTTATTTTATACATAAAAGTTATGTTTATTAAGAAACTTTTTCTTTTCTATGATGCGTATAATAAGCGTAAAAGTCGACAAAAAACAAGCAAAAAAGGGCTATGAAAAAATTTTCTCTGCGTATGTACATTTTGCTTTGACCCCTCCCCTCCCCCTGTATGCAAGCATACGCTCTTGAGAAGATCCCCTCTCTCACCCTTAGCGCGTACGTACTAAATGGACGTTCTCCTATGCTATATTGAAAATCAAGGAAGTAGTAGGGCAAATTTGATAAACTTATAAAAAGCCGTGATATTACTTTGTAAGTGTAAGTAAGCATGGCGTAAGCATAAATCTCTAGGCGTGAAGACTGAAAGCTTGAAATGTCTTGAATGTCTCCATAACTCGAATGGTTTCCCCCTTGACCGTTCGATTTATGGAGACTGTACTGTATTTGATTTCCAGTTTTACTGGCCTCTTTACATCGCAGAATTGTTTAACCACCCTCTGGCACGTGACAGTGTGGAAGACTATGGGCTACCTATAACAAAATTTGATGAAGAATACTGTTCGTTTTTCACTTTTTCACGTTCATCGAAAATTGAAAAAGAAGAAGAAATAAAAAGCACTTTAATAGAATCAATATATTTCCCTGCTGTCTCAACATACATCAACCGTCAACGTCCCACTCATCACTCAAGGAGGCTTCAAGTGGACAGATAATATTTTCTTTTTAAATAATGGTTCAAGTGTCCAAAAACTGTAGATGTGGAAAGAAAAATCAAGAAAAATGTTAAATCTGATGTTAGAAATAAAAGAAACACCCCTGTGTCACAAACTCGGTGGCACACTCGTCCATGCTAGAAAATTTAGTCAGAATTTTGTTCCTGGTGGGGGAAAAACAGTGACACTTTTGTCCGAATTGGGTTGATTGTGTAAATTGACGTTCATTAGAAAGATTTACAATATAAAATCATTTCCACTGGATTTTTCAACCTGACAACAATAGAATTTTTATCATCCTCATTTGGGTTTCAATAGAAATTTTCATCTTTGGAAGAAATTTCGAAAACCAAAAGTAGAACATTTTTTGGTCTGCAAAAAGATTTATTAAATTTTAATTTGAAAGCCTTTTTAGCGATAAAACTAGACTATGCTATAGTCTAAGACAAATCACTATCTTTTATAAGGCCAGCTGTGTTCGGTATTCGAAAAAATCAAACTAGCGGGAGAGAGAAACTGAGATTCCAAGAAATTAATGCCTTTATTTTTGTGGATACCCTCTCCCTTTTATTTCTTTTATATTTTCTCTTTTCTAAGAATAGCAAATTTTTATCAACAATCATTTTTTTAATAAGGCGATAATGAAAAAATGTATTGTTTCCGGAATGCAGGTGAAGGAAAAAAGCTCTCATGTGGCCGGCCGGAAAAAGTTTTGTTTTGCTATTTTTTGCCACCGCAGGGAGCCTAAAGCGACCGAGGATGGCATTCATAGCTTCACGCATAAGGAAGTTGGGTAAACATCTCATAATTTTGCGTTTGCGTTTGCGCCTTTTTCAGTATTTTAGTTCCCTTAACGGTAGCTTTCTTATCTTACGGTCTCTCTATTGTTTTATCATCATCAAAAAGACTTTTCCGGAGTTATTTTGATCTGATTACTCATTTTGAAATCTCAGTTTGTCTTTTTCTTATCCCTGGAGAGTTAACGAATCTAAGGAAATTCCCTTTTCTGAGAAATTCCCTTTTTATACCACAAGTAGTTATTAAAGCGCTCTTCATAGGTTAAAAATATTACTCTACTCAAAGCATTCGAACAGTTATGTTGCAGTATCTTCAGATACACGCTTTTTATAGAAAAAAACAGTAAGTTATATGATTTTATATGAGTTTTTCAGGCTTAAATGTAAATATTAATGAAAATGGAAACCTGTACTTTTCAGTAATTTCTGAAATTTGAGGCTCAGATTCTTCTTAATTTGTTCTTAGGTTTTGGCCAAATTTCAGCCTCGTATTCTTATGGAATTGTTCTTATAAAAAACGTGTAAGACAAGGCACGGGTGTCACTCTAAGTAGACTGTAAATCACTCCCTTGACACATGTGTTAGAATTTGAAAGAATTTTGTCTATCAGATAAGAGGTCACTCTTAACAAAAATTACTGTAGGGCTCATTCCTTTTGAACGCAAATTCAACTCTATGTGTTCGTTTTGCTGCGGTGGCAATTAATCGTTTTGCTGCGGTGGCACCTTATCGTTTTACTGCGGTGGCACCTTAATGAAAGTTATGGCTAGTGATAACTTAAGGTCATTGAAATAAAACTTTAAAGATAACTTTTATGTACAAACAGTATGAAGTAAGCCCTGAATACTAATGTATCAACTACTAACGAACAAAACTTGATTTACAAGCGGGAATATCTAACCAAACGACACGTTTGATAGCTTGAACGGTCAACTTGATTTTTTTTATGATGAACCATATATAGATGAACCCATAATCTGCGGCCGGGTCAGAAAATTTTTTTTTTCACCCGGCCAATTTCCGGAAACACTACATTTTTTTATTTTCTGCTAAGTTTGTAATTTTTTTTGCAACAAGAATATTTAGCTAAACTTTATAAAATTCCATAAAAAACATGAAATCATATAAGTTTTTTTTTGCCTGAGGATTATAATCCTTATTTTTATTCCTTTTATGTGAAAGAGTCAATTTTATCCCAATTTTATCACCTTGTTTAACCCTTTAAGTGCCAATGACGAGTACATTGGTCATGGGCTATGTAGGAGAACGAAGCTCTCCTGCGATGCCTAGTTTGAGTTAGAAATCGTCATTTTTGGTTTAACTCGTAGGCATTGGATTGGGCTTCATGTTCAAGCAAAAAAAGTGAGTCTTTTCAGCGAGATTTTAAGCTAAAAAGTTAAAAAAAATGCAAAAATTTGACAAAAATTCACTTTTTTAAGAATTTGACCGTTTTTTGACCATTTTTGTCAGCGAGTGATCCAGAGGAACGTAAACAGTGCCGTAGCAACTGGGGGGGCAAGGGGGGGGGCTATGCCCCCAATAATTTTTCAAGAATGGTTATTTTGCAAAATGTAACCGTACATCCTGTGCCCAAGTTCAGGAGTTGCCATAAAGCCATTATAACCGGGAGGGCACATTGCTATACATTGTATTTTACAAAATGCAAAGTTTTTCTTTTTTAATTTGTCATAATTGTCTTTATGTGCATGTTTTGAGTGTATTTTTATGCAATCTAGAGCTCAATTTTCAAAATTTCCCCCCTCGCGGTGTCACTAAACTTCAGCCCCCCCCCAATATGAAAATGCTTCCTACGGCACTGGTAAAGAGATGGGAAAACAGCTTCTTGAAAACAATGGCAAAAACGGCTCGTCATATATACCAGGTCTCTTGCCCTTAAGGGAGTTTATATGTCGAGTAAATAGGTTTCTTTTGTTGTCGCTATGAAAAATCTGCATAATTAGCGTGTTGTGACAAAATTCTTTTGTTTCAAGCCTGATTATGCGCAAACTTTTAGGGCTTATATTTTGGGTACACCTCTCCTATACGAAAAGGTACCTATATCTTCTTGCTCAGAATTTCCTAGCAATTCTACTGATTTAACCGCATCATGACCGCACCATAATATGGAAAGCTAGAGCTCGAAAAAATTATAACTTCACCTTGATTTTACTCGACTTCTGATTTTACAAGAACAAATTTAATATCATTGCGCTAAGAATTTCTTTTGCTATACATTGGTAAAAATATTGCTCCTTATTCTTAAAAATTGAACTAGTAATCGGCAAAAAAGGAAAACAAATTTTCATTTTCATCGTCAAATAAATTGTAGAAACCATCCGATTTGTATGGTGAGCCGTCTTTTCTGGACTTTCATTTAATGACCTAATCAACGTTTTTACAATAGAATTTTCAATAGAAGTGATCGTTGAACTTTGAGTAATCAGAAAAGCTGTTTTTTCCCATCTCTTTACATTCCTCTGAGTGATCCAAGACTTTCAAATCTGGCCCTGCTTTACTTGAATTGAAAAAATGACCGTGCCACTTAAAGAGTTAAGAAAATAAAAAGTTCTAGTATCTTCACCCCAGCACCATTGCTCAAAGACAAAAGCAAATCGATAAAAAATATTGAAAGTATAAATGCTTGCAATTTGTGTCTTTCCTGTTGATAAAAAACATAGTGGATGAAAAATACCTGAGTATCAGAGGTTGAGAATATTCCAACCTCTGAAGACCAATAATAAAAATTTTATCGCGTATGTGTCAATCTAATCACTGTAGAAAAAAATCAAAGATGAAGAATAAATATTACCATGATAATGTCTAGCGTCTAGCAAACTGTTTTATCAGTATGCAGTTTACTATTTACGAATTCCAGAAACCTCCAAGTGTAATTGAAATGAGTTTCTTTCAAAAGAAATCTTTTACATGATCCCCAAATGTATAACAGTAAATACTAAACTTTTAATTTTGGAAATGTCACTTTAATTGACTTGAAATAACAGACAGACTTTATGTTTGATTCTCTATCGCTGACTCTTTTTAAAAAGCATTGATGACATTTTTAAGTTGTGTTTTCAACGACGGGAATAAAAATATCAACTTTGAACTGCATCCAAGATCTTGGATGGTCGTCATGGTTACTTTTCTCTGCGTTGATTGCGCGCTGAATAGAATCTGGATTGGTCGGCACAACGTCGATATATGATTTCGACCTGTGCTTTTCACGGTTGATGAAATTTCTTATGATAATTTTTGCAGGGAAAAGTAAAAAAGTTCCAGCTTGTAAATTGTAAAAAGCTTTTGCAGTATGTGAATCTTGCTTTCAATTGATTTGAGCTTGAATTTTTTTTTACTCAAAAAGCTTTCGTTGAGACATTGAAAAGAGGTTGAAAGGAGAATCGTCCATGTTAAGAAATCCCCAGAAAAATACCAATGAGTAAAAACTCTGAGGCAGATCTAAAATGACACTAAATTTCTTATATAAAAAATTATAAATAGGTAATTCAATCATGATAAACAAACGATTCTAAACTGTTCTCCAACAGTGCCCTGCAGTACCATATTACAGTCTCGATTTATTCCAGAAGACCCAGAAGGCTGTTATAAATTTTTCCAAGTCATAATCTAAAAATATATCCCAGGGCGTCAAGTGAAATATTGCATAAGGCATTTTCTCAAATAATACCAGGACGTCATGTGGAATATTCCAAGTCGTAATCTCAAAAATATACCAGGATGCTGTGAAAGATTGCAAGTTATAATCTCAAATTATACCAGAACACGAAGTGAAATATTACAAGGCATTTTCTCAAATAATACCAGGACATCATGTGAAATATTCCAAGTCGTAATCTCAAAAATATACCAGGATGCTGTATTATAATATTTCATTCTGGTATTGGGCTCTCTGAAATTTATTGCCACACATATTCTCATTGTCCCATGCATCCAATTTCTGATTCTTACCTAAACAAATATAGAATAATAATCTGATAATTTTTACAGAGTAACCGAAAACTTGAATTTTCAACTAGGTAACTGAACTTTTCGACAGTTCAAATCAAAATGAGAGATCCAAATTTGAGGAACTGTGAAAGTTGTGAAAAAGAGGTAAAAACAGTTTTTACCACAATAAATCCACAATAAACTTTGTTTGAAATTTTTTGTTAGTCCAAGCAAAACCTCAAAACCGTTTTTATGCCAAATTAGTATCGTCCGTTTCTTCGAAACTCTACCGCCGATTTCTTTTCCCGTATACCTCCATAACGCCATAGCGCCATATTTTCCCGCCTTTACTATTGTTATTACGTCGATTCTGGATTTGAATCTGCGACTTCGGAAAGCTGGGGTTCTAAGAATAGTATTCAGTACACGTGAGTTATCATAAGATATTCTTTATATTTTTCAAGATAATAATAATGGTCGCCTACGAACAAACCAGAGTCACTGCGAATTGTCTAATTTCAATTAAGGTACAGAGTTCAATATTAATTATTACCAATTCTGATAAATTTCAGTTATTAACAGTTCAATGTTTCTTTAAATTTTAGTTCAACTACTTCAGTAATGTTAAAAGCTTTACTATTGCACCGATCCAACAACCAACGTTCATTGTTCTAGCGCTTAGCTTTTATATGGAACGTCTTACGCTTTCTTGTAGTAAGTCGGGATCTGATGAGTTTATTAATAATGTAATGGTTTATCGTGGTTGATTGAAGTCTTCTGAATTTGACGATTGATGTAGAATTTGACGTTATTCATTATTAATGCCAGGTGCTTTTAGGTTAGGATGTTTGTTCAGTTCTGACGTATATGCTCTAACTGGCGTGCACTTAGAGATGTGTTTTCGAAGCTTGTCTTTTGGTGTTGACTTCGAGTGATTGGTGTTTAGCCACAAATTGTGAAATATGTGGTTTTGGCCATGGTGGTATTCATCATAAGTTTGGTTGTTTATTTAGGAAGAGTAAGAGTTTCAGTCACGAATTCTAGGTTTGATCGTTCTGTAAGTATCTGAAATTTAGCTCATTATCACTATCATTGTAACGACGATAACATCGTTAACGACAAAACATGACTGAAAGTAGTCTTTATGCAAAAGATTTCTAGGGCTTTGTTAGGGCTTTTTCATTTTTAAACCTCACTCGTTGTTTTATTTAAAGCTTTTCGACAATAAAATCAGAGCGTCATCTAGTCGATTTATTTTTCTACCTGCACTGACTACTTCCTTGTTTTATCTACTGTTAGCTCAAAGGAAACGCAGTAATTATCTTGAAGAAGTCTTGATGAAATATGTTGAACAGAAAAGGAGACATTATAAATTGATATTTCCGCATCCGAGTCTATAAGGCGAAAAATTTCAATATATTTGAAAGAAAATCTCCTCGCATTCACTTTATCATGATCGTTCTTAAGAAAACAACGTAAAGAAAAGAAAGAAAGTTTATTATGAAGATGAGAGTTTGGATTTTAGTAGCAACCATTTATTTTTCTATTGTTAATGTCTGTACAAAACCATTGGAAAGGAGGTTCCTCAGCCAAAAAGGTGGTCAAGATTTGAAGAAAGAAGATTGTAGAGAAATCGTCGAAACATTGGAATCTGAAACTTTAAGTATCGAAGATGATCAACAAAATGACGATAACTTTTTAAAATCAATCAGTGAAGACGAGACTCAGAAGAAGAAGCGAGGGAGGAAGAAAAAGAAGAAACGTCGAAAGGAGAACAAGGGTGTCAACAACACAAAGAATGGCCGCGCGCATCGCACTGTTTCAAGATGTGGTACTAGAGTCCAGTATCTCTGCAATTGGCTTTTCATTGATGGACAATTGCGATTGGTTTGCAGTAATGTAAACGTTGTTCGATGTAGATAAATGCGAACTGATAATTTTCAGGAGTAGTCTTGAAGGAACCCTATTGGCAAGAGACGATAAATGTATTTCCATGACGCGTTTCATTTTACTTGGATAAATGAAAATTAAAAGGAGTCTTGGGATAACTGGATTACAAAAAAGTTGGCAAAGCCAGCACTCTCACAACACTGACACTAAATTGATACATTAACTGTTTACATGATATTGTGCAAGCAGATAATATCTCTTTATAATGAATTGCATAAAAATATTGAATGGTGTAGATGCTTTTTCTAACCATAAGGAAGTTGCTTTGCACATCTAAATGGGAAAAACTGATCGTTTTTAAAAACTCAAAATATATGAGGATGATAACTGCCGGAAACAATCAATGCTTAATATAGTTTAAGTGTCAGCAAGAAATTGAGCTCAAACCTATATATTTGTGTTAAAATTGAAAATAAAAATCAATTTGTCACGCTGCAATAATGTTCTTCTTAAATGTGAAATTGACTTTTTTTGTGTTAAGTTTGGGAGCTTTCCAATTCACAATTGAAATAAAAACTGATGGAAAACTTGTTTTTGATGAGCAAAGCTTGGATGAGGGATATGATGAACGAATAATTAAAGACAGCACTGAAGAATCTATTGGCATGAATAAGCTATTAATTTCTGAAAGAGAGATATACGACATCGATGCTGATGAGGCAATCCAGTGGAAAGACGAAGAGACAGTTCAACTCGATGGTGATAAGGAGAAACGGAAGCAAAAACAAAGACAACAGAGAAGAAGAACAACAACAATGAAACCACCCGAAATTTCAAGAGAATTTGGCCGTTTACAATGCCAAAATACAGTGGAGAGACGTTGCAGAATATTGTTCATTGAAAGTGAATTTCGATTGGTTTGTGAAAATATCAATGTTCTTCGATGTAACTGAATGATGTTTAGTTTGTAATGAAATATCAAACAGTTTTGACTGAGTTAGTGGCTAGCCCATGTTGGAATTCTAAAAGGCGAAGCATTTCCGAAGTGCTACTTATTTTTATCACTCCTGTCGCAGTGGGCCGGTGAAAGTTTCACCGGGTCTAATCTAGAGATCTTTAAAGCTCACTGAAAAAGCCATTACCAAGATTGTCACGGGGGTAAAATTCAAAACTTTCGCTTTCAAGAATTTAACGAACCTACAATCTCGGACAAAATATATTGGGAATTTTGGTTAATTCCTCGTTTTTAGCAATTTAAAAGTTCGGGCGAGAAAGTCGCTTTTGGGCTAATTGATAAATCTATTCGAATATTTCAATTTGGGAGGAATTTATAGACTTCCAGCCAATTTTGAACTTTTGGATCCTCAGATCCTAAGGTTTCATATCTTTAGTCTTGCGTTACCTGTCCAACCTAAATTAGGGTGGTTCCAAGTCGTTTGTGGTTGTAAGATTTTGTGGGAAATTCTTTCTCAAATATTATGAATTTGATTGTAGTTTGATTTTCCTTAAATTCAAGCTACCCAAGAAAATGCACCAATATTTTTAGCAATTTAACACCAACTTTTCTTCGCTCTAGTAACAAGAGTCAAACGAACCCATAAATTGAACAGAAAAGTATATAATATGAACAATAATTGAGGGTATGCGAATTTCAGCAATTTAAACCAGTTATTTGTTCGCAAACTCGTACGGAAAATGAGGGTTGGTTTCTACGGATTTTATTCTCCTTTTTTTCTAGGTTTCCAGGTGCTAGCAGTGAGGTGATGAAAATTCTTTTCACGATTTTTCTTTTAATGTGTTTCGAAAAATCATTGTAAGCGCTGCAGGCAACAATAGCAATTTTAGAGGTTAAAATTAGGCCCTATTTGGCAATCAAATTTTATATACTTTTGTATTCAGATCATCAAATTTTTAAATTAAACAAATACATTATAAATGACTCTACATTTAACTGTTTCTTGACACCAATCGTCATCTTTTCTTTTTGAAAAAAGCTGTAACACAACCATGTATCAAAGACCCGGTGGGCCCAACCCACTGGAAAATTTGATCAAAATTTCGTTCCAGTGGGAAAAATATTCTACCGTTTCAGCCCTCTACTAGGAATTTACTTTAATTCCATCCCCATTCGAAATTCAATGTAAAAAACTGCACTAAAAAACCATCCCCACATGATTTTTTTATCTTGGAACAATAATAGAGTTTCCATCTACATCGGGATTGTGTCACGAATATATTTCCTGTGAAATAAAATTCCACCGAGTCTTTGACCCTTGCAAGGGTTACATTTCTACTGCCTTCAAATAATACAAAAAGATATTATACAATGCAATCAAAAATTCTATATTAGTATGCATGTTTCAGTTTCGAAATATTTCTGTTTGATCAAAAATGTTTACCAAAGACCTTTACCAGTTACACCCCCTCCTCACAGACCCGGAGGATTTTTTCAGCCAGTGGGGATATAAAAATAACGGACTGAAACTCAATGGAGATTGATATTCCCATTGATCTATGGCTGGAGATGTCAATTCTTTTGTTTTTAAGCCAGAAATTTCAGTGGCGATGAGAAAAATAGCATAATGTTTTGTAATGAGGGTTGGTTGATTTTTTCTCAGTGGAGACAAAAATTGGAGGATCGTTTTCCACCGGGGACGATATTTTGGCCAATTTTTACAGTGTGAAGGGGTCCCAGTGGGTCCGGCGAGCAGTAGTGACCTGGCTTAATTTTCTTGGTGGTGCAAACTATGAAATCCCCCCCCATGGTTTTTTTGTCCTCATTTGCGCCCGCCATCCTTAAGTGAAAATATTAAACTGTAAGAGCAGTGAGTTGTTGAAAGTAAAGCCCGGAATCTTTGAGTTGAAAAATCTTTATTTATACGAAGGTGGTGGTAATGATAAGTTGATATCTTTTTCCTTGTTGCTCCGCATGTTTTGTTTTGCAGTTAGTACCAGACACGTTGGCGGTTAGTACCTTGGTGGGTCATTTTCATTTTAAGGATTTTGCAGTTAGTACCTACTGGGTACTAACTGCTGAAAGGGGGTGGTATCTCAGAATTTTTCAAAAAATCAATTAGTACTTTAGGATACTAGCTGCTGAAAGGGGGTGGTATCTCAGAATTTTTCAAAAAATCAATTAGTACTTTAGGATACTAACTGCTGAAAGGGGGTGGTATCTCAGAATTTTTCAAAAAATCAATTAGTACTTTAGGATACTAACTGCTGAAAGGGGGGTGGTATCTCAGAATTTTTTTTCAAAAAATCAATTAGTAACTTTAGATACTAACTGCTGAAAGGGGGTGGTATCTCAGAATTTTTCAAAAAATCAATTAGTACTTTAGGATACGAACTGCTGAAAGGGGTGGTAAGCTCAGAATTTTTTTCAAAAATCAATTAGTACTTAGGATACTAACTGCTGAAAGGGGGGGTATCTCAGAATTTTCAAAAAATCAATTAGTACTTTAGGGTACTAACTGCTAGGGGGCGGATCTCAGAATTTCAAAAAATCAATTAGTAACTGTAGGATAACTGCTGAAAGGGGGTGGTATCTCAGAATTTTTCAAAAAATCAATTAGTACTTTAGGATACTAACTGCTGAAAGGGGGTGGTAGCTCAGAATTTTTCAAAAAATCAATTAGTACTTTAGGATACTAACTGCTGAAAGGGGGTGGTATCTCAGAATTTTTCAAAAAATCAATTAGTACTTTAGGATACTAAGTGCTGAAAGGGGGTGGTATCTCAGAATTTTTCAAAAAAATCAATTAGACTTTAGGATACTAACTGCTGAAAGGGGGGGTGGTATCTCAGATTTTTTCAAAAAATCAATTAGTACTTTAGGATACTAACTGCTGAAGGGGGTGGTAGCTCAGAATTTTTCAAAAATCAATTAGTACTTTAGGATACTAAACTGCTGAAAGGGGGTGGTATCTCAGAATTTTTCAAAAAATCAATTATACTTTAGATACTAACTGCTGAAAGGGGGTGGTAGCTCAGAATTTTCAAAAAATCAATTAGTACTTTAGGATACTAACTGCTGAAAGGGGGTGGTATCTCAGAATTTTTCAAAAAATCAATTAGTACTTTAGGATACTAACTGCTGAAAGGGGGTGGTAGCTCAGAATTTTCAAAAAATCAATTAGTACTTTAGGATACTAACTGCTGAAAGGGGGTGGTATCTCAGAATTTTTTCAAAAAATCAATTAGTACTTTAGGATACTAACTGCTGAAAGGGGGTGGTATCTCAGAATTTTTCAAAAAAATCAATTAGTACTTTAGGATACTAACTGCTGAAAGGGGGTGGTATCTCAGAATTTTTCAAAAATCAATTAGTACTTTAGGATACTAACTGCTGAAAGGGGTGGTATCTCAGAATTTTTCAAAAAATCAATTAGTACTTTAGGATACTAACTGCTGAAAGGGGGTGGTAATCTCAGAATTTTCAAAAATCAATTAGTACTTTAGGATACTAAGTGCTGAAAGGGGGTGGTATCTCAGAATTTTTCAAAAAATCAATTAGTACTTTAGGATACTAACTGCTGAAAGGGGGTGGTATCTCAGAATTTTTCAAAAAATCAATTAGTACTTTAGGATACTAACTGCTGAAAGGGGGTGGTATCTCAGAATTTTTCAAAAAATCAATTAGTACTTTAGGATACTAACTGCTGAAAGGGGGCGGTATCTCAGAATTTTTCAAAAATCAATTAGTACTTTAGGATACTAACTGCTGAAAGGGGGTGGTATCTCAGAATTTTTCAAAAAATCAATTAGTACTTTAGGATACTAACTGCTGAAAGGGGGTGGTATCTCAGAATTTTTCAAAAAATCAATTAGTACTTTAGGATACTAACTGCTGAAAGGGGGTGGTATCTCAGAATTTTTCAAAAAATCAATTAGTACTTTAGGATACTAACTGCTGAAAGGGGTGGTATCTCAGAATTTTTCAAAAAATCAATTAGTACTTTAGGATACTAACTGCTGAAAGGGGGTGGTATCTCAGAATTTTTCAAAAAATCAATTAGTACTTTAGGATACTAACTGCTGAAAGGGGGTGGTATCTCAGAATTTTTCAAAAAATCAATTAGTACTTTAGGATACTAACTGCTGAAAAGGGGGTGGTATCTCAGAATTTTTCAAAAATCAATTAGTACTTTAGGATACTAACTGCTGAAAGGGGGTGGTAATCTCAGAATTTTTCAAAAAATCAATTAGTACTTTAGGATACTAACTGCTGAAAGGGGGTGGTATCTCAGAATTTTTTCAAAAAATCAATTAGTACTTTAGGATACTAACTGCTGAAAGGGGGGTGGTATCTCAGAATTTTTCAAAAAATCAATTAGTACTTTAGGATACTAACTGCTGAAAGGGGGGTGGTATCTCAGAATTTTTCAAAAAATCAATTAGTACTTTAGGATACTAACTGCTGAAAGGGGGTGGTATCTCAGAATTTTTCAAAAAATCAATTAGTACTTTAGGATACTAACTGCTGAAAGGGGGGTGGTATCTCAGAATTTTCAAAAATCAATTAGTACTTTAGGATACTAACTGCTGAAAGGGGGGTGGTATCTCAGAATTTTTCAAAAATCAATTAGTACTTTAGGATACTAAGTGCTGAAAGGGGGGTGGTATCTCAGAATTTTTCAAAAAATCAATTAGTACTTTAGGATACTAACTGCTGAAAGGGGGTGGTATCTCAGAATTTTTCAAAAAATCAATTAGTACTTTAGGATACTAACTGCTGAAAGGGGGTGGTATCTCAGAATTTTTTCAAAAAATCAATTAGTACTTTAGGATACTAACTGCTGAAAGGGGGGTGGTATCTCAGAATTTTTCAAAAAATCAATTAGTACTTTAGGATACTAACTGCTGAAAGGGGGTGGTATCTCAGAATTTTTCAAAAAAATCAATTAGTACTTTAGGATACTAAGTGCTGAAAGGGGTGGTATCTCAGAATTTTTTCAAAAAATCAATTAGTACTTTAGGATACTAACTGCTGAAAGGGGGTGGTATCTCAGAATTTTTCAAAAAGTCAATTAGTACTTTAGGATACTAACTGCTGAAAGGGGGTGGTATCTCAGAATTTTTCAAAAAATCAATTAGTACTTTAGGATACTAACTAAGTGCTGAAAGGGGGTGGTATCTCAGAATTTTTCAAAAAATCAATTAGTACTTTAGGATACTAACTGCTGAAAGGGGGTGGTAATCTCAGAATTTTTTCAAAAAATCAATTAGTACTTTAGGATACTAACTGCTGAAAGGGGTGGTATCTCAGAATTTTTCAAAAAATCAATTAGTACTTTAGGATACTAAGTGCTGAAAGGGGGTGGTATCTCAGAATTTTTCAAAAAATCAATTAGTACTTTAGGATACTAACTGCTGAAAGGGGGTGGTATCTCAGAATTTTTCAAAAAATCAATTAGTACTTTAGGATACTAAGTGCTGAAAGGGGGTGGTATCTCAGAATTTTTCAAAAAATCAATTAGTACTTTAGGATACTAACTGCTGAAAGGGGGTGGTATCTCAGAATTTTTCAAAAAATCAATTAGTACTTTAGGATACTAAGTGCTGAAAGGGGGGTGGTATCTCAGAATTTTTCAAAAAATCAATTAGTACTTTAGGATACTAACTGCTGAAAGGGGGTGGTATCTCAGAATTTTTCAAAAAATCAATTAGTACTTTAGGATACTAAGTGCTGAAAGGGGGTGGTATCTCAGAATTTTTCAAAAAATCAATTAGTACTTTAGGATACTAAGTGCTGAAAGGGGGGTATCTCAAATTTTCAAAAAATAATTAGTACTTTAGGATACTAAGTGCTGAAAGGGGTGGTATCTCAGAATTTTTCAAAAAATCAATTAGTACTTTAGGATACTAACTGCTGAAAGGGGGTGGTATCTCAGAATTTTTCAAAAAATCAATTAGTACTTTAGGATACTAACTGCTGAAAGGGGGTGGTATCTCAGAATTTTTCAAAAAAATCAATTAGTACTTTAGGATACTAAGTGCTGAAAGGGGCGGTATCTCGAATTTTTCAAAAAATCAATTAGTACTTTTAGGATACTAACTGCTAAAGGGGGTGGTATCTCAGAATTTTTCAAAAAAATCAATTAGTACTTTAGGATACTAAGTGCTGAAAGGGGGTGGTATCTCAGAATTTTTCAAAAAATCAATTAGGTACTTTAGGTACTAAACTTGAAAGGGGGTGGTATCTCAGAATTTTCAAAAAATCAATTAGTACTTTAGGTAAAGCTGAAAAGGGGGTGGTATCTCAGAATTTTCAAAAAATCAATTAGTACTTTAGGATACTAAGTGCTGAAAGGGGGGGGTATCTCAGAATTTTTCAAAAAATCAATTAGGTCTTTAGGATACTAATGCTGAAAAGGGGGTGGTATCTCAGAATTTCAAAAAAATCAATTAGTACTTTAGGGAACTGTGAAAGGGGGCGGTATCAGAATTTTTCAAAAAATCAATTAGTACTTTAGGATACTAAGTGCTGAAAGGGGGTGGGGGAATTTGGGTTTTTTCAAAAATCAATAGTACTTTAATGTCTTGAAAGGGGGGGATCTCAGAATTTTTCAAAAATCAATTAGTACTTTTAGGAATAAGTGCTGAAAGGGGGTGGTATCTCAGAATTTTCAAAAAATCATTAGTACTTTAGGATAGTAAGTGCTGAAAGGGGTGGTATCTCAGAATTTTTCAAAAAATCAATTAGTACTTTAGGATAGTAACTGCTGAAAGGGGGCGGTATCTCAGAATTTTTCAAAAAATCAATTAGTACTTTAGGATACTAAGTGCTGAAAGGGGGTGGTATCTCAGAATTTTTCAAAAAATCAATTAGTACTTTAGGATAGTAAGTGCTGAAAGAGGGTGGTATCTCAGAATTTTTCAAAAAATCAATTAGTACTTTAGGATACTAAGTGCTGAAAGGGGGTGGTATCTCAGAATTTTTCAAAAAATCAATTAGTACTTTAGGATAGTAACTGCTGAAAGGGGGCGGTATCTCAGAATTTTTCAAAAAATCAATTAGTACTTTAGGATACTAAGTGCTGAAAGGGGGTGGTATCTCAGAATTTTTCAAAAATCAATTAGTACTTTAGGATACTAACTGCTGAAAGGGGTGGTATCTCAGAATTTTCAAAAAAATCAATTAGTACTTTAGGATACTAACTGTTGAAAGGGGGTGGTATCTCAGAATTTTCAAAAAATCAATTAGTACTTTAGGATACTAACTGCTGAAAGGGGGTGGTATCTCAGAATTTTTCAAAAAATCAATTAGTACTTTAGGATACTAACTGCTGAAAGGGGGTGGTATCTCAGAATTTTTCAAAAAATCAATTAGTACTTTAGGATACTAAGTGCTGAAAGGGGGTGGTAATCTCAGAATTTTTCAAAAAATCAATTAGTACTTTAGGATACTAACTTGCTGAAAGGGGGTGGTATCTCAGAATTTTCAAAAATCAATTAGTGCTTTAGGATACTAAGTGCTGAAAGGGGGTGGTATCTCAGAATTTTCAAAAATCAATTAGTGCTTTAGGGCTAAGTGCTGAAAGGGGTGGTTCTAGGGTGAAAGGGGGTGGTATCTCAGAATTTTTCAAAAAATCAATTAGTGCTTTAGGATACTAAGTGCTTCAAAATGGGTTGCTGTCTACTGTACTGTCTTCAAAAATGTTTTTATTTAGATAGGATATATGAAGATTTCGTTTCTTTAGTTTCTATTATTGATGTTTCTAAAAAATAGTTCTTGTATCTTCAGATGTTAAAAAGAAAGTCCTGTTAGTTTGAGCTCTAAACCATAGTAGTTATTAATTATACCAAAGCACAAAAAAGGTTTTTCTGTGTTATCAGGTTTATGAGCTTATTTCGGGTCATTTAGAGCCGAAAACAGGGGGAATCATTCTTTTCTATGTAAAACAATGCTTACTGCTTAATTAGGGGTGGTATCCAATTTTGGACCCCAAATGCAGTTAGTACTTTAGGATACTTACTGCAGAAGGGTGGTGGGTGTATTTCAAAATTTGGATTTTGCGGTTAGTACCCATAGTGTCTGGTACTAACTGCATGACACCTCCCCCCTGCACGTAGCGGACTTGCTCGCCAGAAAAATATTCATATTCACGTGTCTTTCGATTTTTTCGTGATATTTTTTTTAACTTTTAGAGAACTATTAGAGACATTGCATTTGTGATTTATCATTTCTTTTATATCTTTTAGTTCCAACATTGAAATATTTACAAAAAGTATATTCAAATGATCTCGGATCTATTTATGTTGGAACTTTTGGTTTAAATATGCCGTCTGTTAACTGCCCCGTCCCTGGGTGCAACTATGCCACCCCAGACACAGAGGCAGTCATTGTTGCAGCCCTTATCACCGCCCACGCCAATTCGACACATAACGGTCCAGCCCAAGCAGGTCAAGGCACAACCAAGGTGGAGAAAGTCAAGCGCCCAACAATCGTATCATCCAGCACATCTGAAGACTGGACGTACTTCCTGACCCGATGGAATGAGTATAAACAAGCCACACGTGTCGCTGGAAGAGAAATTATCATTCAATTGCTTGAGTGTTGCGAGGAACAATTACGTAAAGATTTAACGAGATCCTCTGTCGGACCACTAACCGAAAAGACAGAGGACGACATCTTAGCAGCTATCAAATCACTTGCCGTCCGAGAGGAAAATATTATGGTTGCCCGAGTCGCTCTAAACAACATGCATCAGGACCAAGAAGAATCTATTCGTGCTTTCGGTGCCCGCCTCCGGGGACAAGCTGCAGTATGCAGATACGTTATCGATTGCCCAGGAGATGAGTGTAACATTGTAGTAGACTATACCGAACAAATTTTACGTGATGTTTTGTGCCGTGGGATTGTTGATCCTGACATTCAATTAGAACTTTTAGGTCATACAAATCAGGACATGACCTTAGAGGAAGTCTTTCATTTTGTTGAAGCCAAAGAGGCAGGCAAGAGATCAGCGAATCGTTTATTAGACAATCAAGCTGCTGCCATCAGAAGTAACTACTCAAAATCTAAAAGAGACACTTTGAAACAATCCTCACAAACTGATAAGACTGACAAAGTTGATAAAAACTCTAAATGTTCGTATGTGGGCACGTTTGGTCACGGTACAAACTCCACGTCTCAGTCTAGGAGAAACTCTTGCCCTGCGTTTAACCACACTTGCGGATATTGCCACAGACCTCACCATTTTGACCACGTGTGCAGAAGCAAGGATAAACCTAAACGTGTGGAAAAGAAATCTGACAATGCTTCGATCCAAGAAGAATCCAACAGTGTTTTCAATACCCTATGTGCTGTTTCTTCCAACGCTTCTACAGAGTCGCCAATTGCTCACCATTGTTACAATCCGTCGACCAACACCTGGAAAAAGCGATCGTCAAAATCGCAGCCCTTCATTCCGTTGTCCATCCAAGTTGCCGAAGAAGACTACCTCCAGCTTGGCTTCAAACCAATTGCCTTCGAGTCAAAACCGATTCAAGTCCGAGCAATGGCCGATACGGGATGCCAGAGTTGCCTCGTCAGTTTCAAACATATCCAACGTCTTGGACTCAACAAGAAGGACCTTCTTCCATCAACCATGAAACTCAACTCAGCAAACAACCAGTCAATCAAAGTCCTTGGTGCGATTATACTCAAAATGTCAGGAAAACGTGAGGATGGTACCATCAAGGAAACAAAACAATTCGTTTACGTTACAAACGAGTCCGACAAGTTCTTCTTGAGTCGGGGAGCGTGCATAGACTTGGGTATCATCTCCGAAACCTTCCCTACTATCGGTGAATCCCTATCATTGGCAGATATCAACATCCCTCAGGACATTGTTTCAGAGTGTGGCTGCCCAAGAAGAGCCCTCCCACCACCCTTGCCAACAGAACTTCCCTTTCCAGCCACAGATGAGAACCGCCACAAATTAGAGAACTTTCTACTGGAATACTATGGTAATAGTACATTCAATACCTGCGAACATCAGTCGCTGCCACTAATGGAAGCACCTCCTATGAAACTCATGATCGACCCAGAGGCAGAACCAGTTGCACATCATTCTCCCATACCCGTACCCATCCATTGGCAAGACACAGTCAAAGCTAATCTAGACCGTGACGTTCGTTTAGGCGTGATTGAACCAGTACCAATAGGAGAACCCGTTACATGGTGCCACCGTATGGTTGTCTGCGCTAAAAAGAATGGCAACCCAAGACGAACTGTTGACTTTCAACCGCTAAATAAACATGCTTCTAGAGAGACTCATCACACGCAATCACCGTATCATCAAGTGCGCTCCGTTCCTACAAACAAAAGGAAAACCGTATCTGATGCTTGGAACGGTTACCACAGTGTACCTCTCCGAGAAGAGGACCGCCATCTCACAACGTTTATCACCCCTTGGGGAAGGTACCGCTACAAAACCCTCCCTCAAGGCTACATAGCATCCGGCGACGGCTATTCACGTAGATTCGACGAGATTGTGTCAGACTTTCCTGATAAGATCAAAGTTATTGATGATGCATTACTTTGGTCTGAGGACCTTGAAGCTAGTTTTTACCAAGCGTGCAAGTGGTTAGACATTTGTGGAAAGAATGGGATAATCCAAAACCCATCGAAATTCAAATTTGGAGAGAACATTGTTGAATTTGCGGGGTTCGAGATCACCCTTGATTCTGTGCGACCAGCTCCATCCATGCTGAGGGCTATCACTGACTTCCCGACACCAAAAAACATAACAGACGTTCGTTCATGGTTCGGGCTCATAAACCAAGTTTCGTATGCTTTTAGTATGACAGAGACAATGTTGCCATTCCGTGAATTGTTAAAACCAAAGACTCCGTTTTGCTGGACGGACGAACTCCAGCATGCATTTGAACAGTCGAAACTGCATATCGTTAGCGAAATCGAAAAAGGCGTTAAGATCTTCGACAAAGGATTGCCTACATGTCTTGCTACCGACTGGTCGAAAACCGGTGTAGGATTCTTACTCTATCAGAAACATTGTTCGTGCAAAAGTATCAAACCACAGTGCTGTAAAGATGGGTGGCAAGTCGTTCTAGTCGGCAGTCGTTTCACCAGCCCAGCTGAATCACGCTATGCACCTGTGGAAGGAGAGGCTCTTGCAGTTGCGTATTCCCTTGATAGGGCAAGACATTTCGTCCTTGGTTGTAAAGAACTGATCATTGCTGTCGACCACAAACCACTTTTGGGTCTATTCACCAATCGCTCTTTGGATGACATACCCAACAACCGGCTTGAGAACCTGAAAGAACTCACCCTACGCTATCGATTTTCCATGTATCACATCCCTGGACTGAAACACCGTGCATCTGATGCAACGTCAAGATATCCAACGGGTGATCCTTCGCCAGAACCATTGTTTCTCCAAGATGACATTGCACCCATCAATGTATCCAACCATACTCTCCAATCAATCCAATCGATCACTTGGGACAAAGTACGTCTACTATCAGCCAGTGACCCTGAGATGAAACAGCTTATTGACTTCATCGACTCTAACATGTCAGCTAGCAAAAACGAAATTCCAGCTTCAGTTCAACCATTCCATCAATTCATAGATCATCTCTCAACCGTTGATGGTGTCGCTCTCTACAAGGACAGAGTCATCATTCCCAAGCAGCTTCGACAAGCCGTCCTGATTGCCCTGCATGCGGCACACCACGGTGTCACATCCATGACCGCCAGAGCTGATTCGTCCGTTTTTTGGCCTGGTATTTCAAAAGACATTGTCAAACAACGTAACAACTGCAACCATTGTGACCGCATCGCCCCATCGCAACCATCTGCTCCACCAACGCCTCTCACATACCCAGAGTATCCTTTCCAATATCTGTGTGGTGACTTCTTTCACCACAAAGGACATTATTACCTCGTATGTGTTGATCGATATTCAAACTGGCCCATCGTTGAAGAGTCCAAAGAGGGTGCCACCAGCCTAATAAATTGTCTCCGACGCTCCTTTGTTACCTACGGAATACCGGACGAGTTATCATCTGATGGAGGTCCAGAATTCACCGCGTCATCAACTGAAACTTTTCTGAAGAATTGGGGCGTCAAGCATCGCCGTTCATCTGTTGCCTTCCCACACAGCAACTGCCGCGCCGAAATCGGTGTCAAGACCGTCAAGCGAATGCTCACCGACAACTCTGGACCGAATGGGGAGCTCGATACCGAATCATTCCAACGTGCAATGTTGCAATACCGCAACACACCTAACCAGGACACCAAGCTCTCACCCGCCATGTGTTTATTTGGCCGTCCCATCAAAGATTTTATTCCAATCCTTCCTGGTAAATACCTACCACATTCCACATGGCAGAACGTCCTCCAAGACCGCGAGAACGCACTCCGTCATCGTCACATGAAGATTGCTGAACGGTTGGAGCAGCACACAAGACGCCTGCCCCCACTCCGTGTTGGTGATCGAGTGAGATTGCAGAACCAAGTTGGCCCCCATCCAAAAAAGTGGGACAAAACCGGATCTGTCGTTGAAGTCAGACAACATGACCAATACGTTGTACGTGTAGATGGATCGAGACGTGTCACTCCCAGAAATCGTAAATTTTCTTTCTCCGCCGCTACGTACCTGTTCATCAAACACCACAATTCGTCGGGAACGACATCCCGGTACCAATTTCTCCTACAGCCCAACAACTGCTCAACACACCAAGAGAAACAACTTATGCTCCCGGCGTATCTCCAACACCACCTGCTCGCTTGACTGAGCAGACACATCCATCAAAGAACCCCTCCGCAGCACCTTCTTCCGACGGACCAACATCAACTTTGGATCCAACACCTACAACCAACGCGCAAGCTCCAGCCTTACGAAGATCAAGTCGTATTCGTAAACCTCCAAGCTACCTTACTGACTTTCAAACATGAACTTTCGTTTGAACACTGTTGATTTACTTGAGAAACTTTCAAACACAAGTTTTCGTTGAACACTGTTTATTTATGTACGTCAAAGACTTTCAGACACAAGCTTTTGTTAGTACATTATGGAACTACATCCAGAAACTTTCAACCAGCCTCTCATTTGAAGGCTTGCGCACACGTGTATATATTATCGTCATTCCCTTCAGTAATGACTGGGGGGAGATAGAGAACTATTAGAGACATTGCATTTGTGATTTATCATTTCTTTTATATCTTTTAGTTCCAACATTGAAATATTTACAAAAAGTATATTCAAATGATCTCGGATCTATTTAACTTTCGTGCATTTTTACACAGAGCATTTCTGAAAGCGAGAAATCGAAAGTCCCATCTGCACTGCCAGTCCACCTCCACACAGCTAAGCTTTCACAAACAACAAACAGCACACAAGATTTTTGCTTGGTTAATATCTTTTTTTTAACGTAGTTGCTCAAAACTAAAACTGGATTTAGTTGAGGGACATTGTTTGCTACTGAATGAATAACTATCAAACTACTGATATTGGATCAAACCTTATACGATTGTCAGAATGAACGACATCTTCAATGACAGTGTGTTACACACACAGTATGCGCTGCTCTACCGAAACCCTACTGATATTATAAAGACATAGACAAAAGGGAAATTGACCGTTAATTCATATTGTCTACCTATATAGTGACTTCATTTTAAAGGAAATTCAATTGAAATTTTTGGTAGAAAGACAAAACCCAGTACCCTATATGGATATTGCATTCGCCGAAAGTAATTTTTCAAAGCGTAAGTCTTGCACCAAAACGTGCCAAAAACTGGTACCAACATTGAGATTCTTATATACAGAAGGTTTAGTGACTGATACATGCCAATGAGAATATACTATAAACGACTGTAGCATGAAGGTAGAGCATCCAGCTACGGTGCGCAAGGTTGTGGGTTCAATCCCCAGCCGGGTCATACCAAAGATTCCCAAAATGGTACTTGGTGCCTCTCTGCTTGATGCTCAGCAACTAAAGAGACGGATCAAGGGTAAGTGGAGAAATCCAGGGAAAGGAGTGGCACCCTCCCCTACCTTCGGGTAGACAGCTATACGAAAAGGGAGCCTTCGGGTCGCCCTCGACTGCGGTCGCAAACTTACTTACTATACTATGACTAACATGAACTGATTCATTCTTATCGTGGACATACGAAGAACAGTGTTACAGCAAAAAAATGGTTGAGCATGGGGGAGCAGCGAGCAAAAAATATAAACAGAAGCGGTACAAAAGCCGAAAAACGATGGATTATGGAGTATTTGATGCTATTTTGTGAATAATCCTTTACGTCAATATTGAAGCTTTAGCAAACTTTGAAAATGTGCCAGAACGGTACTTCGATGTGTATGTACGCCGAGGATTTTCAGCCTTAGTTACCTGAATTCCAGACTGGGACAAAACATTTCAAGCTTCTAAGAAAAGCTTATTATTACACACGCTATTGGAGTAATTTCAATTTGAATTGTTTTGTCACATATTATGAACAGACTCGAACACTCTCTCTACTAATACCACCACGGCACATTGTACCGTGTTGATGTTGAACACAGGAGCGTACTTTGCTCAAATCAAAACTGAACGGGTTTCAACAAAAGCTGGCTCACCTAGTTGGCCCGGGCCATTTGGCCTACTATATGGCCCACCTTTTGGCTCGCTGATTTTGCTGAATAAGCAGTTTTAAAAAAGCGAGTAAGAGTCGATAAAAAGGGGAAAATTACGAAATTTGGTGCTGGCGTACACCTTCAGCCAAGTCTAAAAAATACTTTGAGGGGTCCCTATTGAGCTCTGGGCTAAGTCAAGCTAGCGAAGGAATAAAATCCCTGAGAAGTTAAACTAGCGCATGGCTTGAAGTTGGCCCAATGGTATAAGGCGTTGGGTTCACGCACTAGTGATCCCCAGTTCATATCGGGTTAGGGGCACCTTTAAAATCTTTATCCAGGTTTTGATATTTCACATGTTTTTTATAAGCACGTGTCTGCCTTTGGTTAGTTTCAAATGTACTTTCTTTTGAGTTTTTTTAGTCCAGGTTCCTCCGGGCTGGCGGTATGCTCTGCGCCTCTGCGGGGCATTTTTAGCCATGGGTAATTGAAATAATTTGAAATGTCATAGTTTTAAAATGCCCCAAACTATACCGATTTAGCACCAAAAACAAAGCTCCTCAAATAAAAAACATGAGCTGTTGATACTTGAAATAGAAATCTTATACTTAGTAAATCGATTTGGTTTATATTTTTCTTTTGTAAAACTTTATCAGAAAAATTACCTGGTAATCTTTAAACTTTGGCACCGCTGGTCTTACTTATTACTCTCCATTAAAGCTGAAAGAGGCCCCAAAAATTTTAAAGTTGACAGGAATAAGGGTTCTTTGTGATTTCGGCGCCGCAGGCAAAATATTTTGGTGTAAGAAAGGTCATACAGCTTAAAAGATCTTCTAAAAAGGAGAACGTTAGTCAGCATGAGACCACAAAAACCACAGCGTTGGGGGTGAGCATTTTCTTTAACCCCTGGTGGATACACAACACTTCTCTTACTTTGACTTTTCGCGATTCAATGTTAACAATAGTTTTGAAAAAATTCAAGAGAAAGGATGCAAGAGCGTAAACTAAAAAAAATTAACATTGCACTTATAGAAGGTGCTATAAACGTGTCGAAGGGCGCCAAATCGCCCAATCATTTTTAAACATCAACACAAATTTTAGCGTCCCCTTGAAAAGCTCTTTTGGCGCCCCTCTCAGATCATTCTGGGTGGTGCACTGCACACCCTGCACCCCCTGCCAGGTCGCCACTGCTGGTGAGAAGGAGGTGTACTAATCCAATTAAGATTAAAAGTTTTCACTTGTCTTAAATTTTGTATTCGAAAATTCCACTTTTATGAAAGCTTGAAAGTTGAAGGCTAGCGGAGGAATCACTTAGATGGAAAATGAAGGCACTTATTTCCACTTCAACTACAGTTTTTATTAAAGGATGTTAAAAAAACACATACTGATGAAAAATTGAGAACAATTGTCTGGCATTCCTGACACTGCTGGGGTATATTAGAATGTCACATGAGGATTTTGTCACTTTCGTAGGGAATTCCTACTTTCCTTTTACTTTTCGTTCGAAAGATCAAATGACAAAAAATGTTGCAATGTTTAAATATTTGTGTTCGCGATAAGAGAAGAGCTTTTCCGGATTAAACCAAAATTTGATGTCATAAGCAAAAAGTAATCAAATCGAGGAATTTCTGAAATATTTCTGAACGTTTTTGCACTTCATGGGTCAAGTGATGAGTTTCAGAGCTCTGTCAGCAGTACTGTAAATGGGAGAAAGTTAATTCTAAGAAATTGTTTCAAATTTCCCCGAAATTCTTACGGTCCTTTTTCTAATTAGATCGGAAAAATCGCAGTTGAGACCCTTTTGTAAAAATGACAATCATTAAAAAAATGAATGACTTTATCAGACAAAATTTTATACCAGACATGCAGGCTCAATAACATTTTTAACTTAGTCGGTCATAAATCGAATCTTAGAAGAAGATCAGCTTGCTCAAAAATTGAATCCATCCATCTATTGTCAACTCTTTCGAATTTCATTTAAAATGGTGTACTGAGAATGTGAAAATAAACCCTGACATCGATTTTAAGATTTTTATTGCCCCTGTCTCGTTACACGGTAAAGATCTTTTTCCAGTCAGAATTTATGAATACCAATGTAACCAATGTCATCTCTTGAATGAATGAGCTGTTTCATTTAAAATCCATACAGTGAGAAAGACGAACTTTTTCAAGTGGGGAAAAAGTGAAAATCGCAAAATTTCCATTAAAACCCTCATCAGAAAAAAAATATTCTATTGTCCTTCAAAATGTTTTACTTTGTAACAAAAAGTGAGGGTGGACGATTTAAGATCAATCTTTTAACCCCCTAGAAATTTTAGAATTATGTTCAACCCACTGGATGTTGGAATTAGATCCCTAAAGACTTTTCTTTGATCTCTTAGAATTCAAACGAGCATATCCTTTCACCCCTTGAAAAAAGAAAATATAGATAAACGTGCTTCCTCTGGAAAAAACAACTTAAGTCAAGTTCTCTTGAAATATATACATAACCCTAGAAATTCATTCGTTCAGTTAGAGTGTAGGGGAAAAATTTAAGCGAGGGTGGGGGTGAAATTTTTTAGCCCTTTTGAGCGAAGGGGGGGGGGTTCGAAATTTCTTTTTTACGTTAGGGGTGGGGGATGCGAAATTTTCTTTTGATTTTTCGAAATATCCTCCACTCGCCCCTAGTACATACTTTCTGACCACTCCCTTATAGAATTTTTATCCCAGTGGGGATTTCAATAGAACTCATTATCCAAGCTATGTGAAAAAAGTTCACCGGAGCTATGAGACAGGGGTGTTTAGTTGCATCAGATAATGCTATGACATAGAGAAGATATGTTTGCATTTTCAACAGGTTTTCTTTTATAACATATATACAATATAATTTAATATATTTACAAGCTGCTAGAAATAAATACAAGGAAGGATATTAACGGTAAGAAAACTTTAAATAAAATAAAGTATATACAATTGTCAAATTTACTTAATCAATTTTAGTCTGTTAATTGCACACTATTTCAGGGATCATTTCACATATAGTTTTGAGAGCACCATTAACGAATTTGACTGTACATTCCTTGTTTTTTTTGCCAGTAGGAAAGCAAGATGTTCCTCTGCTCAAAGTAGTGATACCATTATCTTTCACTATACTAACATCTTTCAGATTGTTGAGAAAAGCAATGAGCTTATCACCGAGTTCTTTTGTGTGTGCTTTGCTGTGTTGTGGCGATCTCCTTGATATCCTGTGGTCATTGAATCTTGGATAACATTCAATAAAGGATAAAAACGTTACCAAAAGAAGAAACATTACGATTGATGATCTAGAAGCCATATCTGACAGAATTTTCAGTTGATTTCCTCTCTCAATGTCTTGACTTAAACATGAAAGTTTATAGTATGAGCGTATGGTTAAAAATTCCCCTTCTTTTATAGGTACCAATCATGGTCAGATTTCTCTTAAGAAGATAATCTTTCTCCGAAACCCCGAAAAAAATCTTTTTCTACGAAATATTTCGCCAACATCGGCAAAAATAAGGAAAAAATGATGTAATGTATTTCTGTTGGCATATGCCATTCAAAGGAAAAATTTGCGCCCATTCGATGCAAGAAATGATGTGATAAGCTAAACAGATGGTATTTTAAGGAACACAGAATGGAATCTTAATTGGTTGAGAATATCTAAAATTGTTGTAACACTTGAAACATCTCTTATGAGGAAGTACAAGAAATAATCTGCCTAAAATCTGTGATATTATGTGTTACACAGAGGTTTATTATTAATAATATACAAGTCACAAGTATTTTGCTTCGGATAAGTATCTGAGGATTAATTTGCATACGAAACCACAATATACACGTCGCAACAGATCATTTTACATCACCGTGAACTATATGTAGACTGCAAACCAAACTTTGTTAAGAACAAAGACCTAGTTTTCAGTCTTACCTCAAAAGTGTAGACTACTTGCATTGTTTCGACGTAATAACCTCCTTTGCCACTGGTTGAACGTTTCTTGACGTTCTATACCCGGTTGTGTACATTCAGTATGAAGTTGAGTACGTTTGTATTGATTTTGTTGCTTTGCAACACGTCTTTTTTTTTGAGGTTTTTTTGAAGTTCTGGGTCCAATTTCGTTTCGGAAAGAAGTGGGAATGTTACATTATCTAATGTGCACACACATTCTCATTGTCACGAGTGGTACTAATACTAGACTTTCTGGGATGACGAGTGGGTACCGCCCATTTCGATTTTGTGGGATTTAGAACGCCATGGTCCCGCACGAATTTCGAAAATTAGTAAACTTCGGGTCATAGTTTATAAAAATAGGGCCAGAAATTTGTTTTATTATTTTGGGATTTTGGGACTTTTCCCCGAAATTAGGCTTTTATTAGGGCAAGAATCTGGGTTTTCCATTTTTGATTGTTTTTATAAGTTATAAGCCATATAGTGCTGCAACTAAGTGTCATGTATTTTTGGAATACTTAGCGGAAATAGCCATATGTCTTTAAAAGGGACAGATTTCAGATGTTGCTGTATAGACTCCACTCCATGAGAGGAGCTTTTATTTCTGGACAGCGCTAAAATAAAAAGGAAAATTCAAAAACTAATTCAGTTTGATTATTGATAGGTGATTCTTTCATAAACAAAAATAAATAGTTTGCATGAGTTAACCATTTAGCTGTATGAGCTCTGATAAATTACTGTGCAGACTTCTCTCAGTGCGCCATCAATGAAAAGGATGTTACAGTTTTGAACTGGTCAAACATCCACTGATGCGAATCACACCCGGCGGTTCATCACTTCAACCACTAACAACAGAAGAAATCTTTTTTTTCTACCAAGACTTCGTCATCAAACGTATCTTCGCCGTCTCCTTTTCTCACGAAGTTTTTGTTAATTTCATCATCATTGAGATGTCGAACGGTTCTTGATGCTGCCACGTGGTCAGATTTGTAACCGGCGACGTCATGAAAGATACACGTTAACAATGATAAACAAACCAACCGCATTTTATCAGTAAATTCTACTGAAATCCTAATGATCTTTGATATTTATTACTCCCCGATACCAACTTTTAAGATATTTCAATTACAATAAAGAAATCTATCTGAATCGCAATTTATTTTTATTGACTTAGACAGCATTGAATAGGTTTGGATTTCTTGTCTTTTGCAAACCTGTTTTAATTACTAACAGTGATTAATTAATATATTGTAATTTAATAATAATCTTAATTAATTAATAACAGTGAAACCTTTAGAGGTTTCCTCAGAGTCTCTGAATAGATATGATCTCGCTGGGAATCAACATCAAAGCCAAGGGTTGTTGATCAGAGGGCCGATAAACAACAATGAGGTTAAATATTAAGGGTTAGAAAGATAAACTTTGTCATTGTGAAAATTAAACACAAACTTATTTAGATACTTTAGTTACAAATAGTAGATGGTATAACATTTCGACAAACATATTTGACTGCACCATTAACAAACAAGAAGTTGCATTTCTTGGTGGACTTAGTGTTTTTAAAGCAACTGGTTTTTCTTAAGTTATTAATACCCCTATGAATTTTGAAAACTTGTCTTTTTATCAAAATTTCGTCGTCTTCTTTCGCATTGTTTTCTCCCTTTCTTTCAATATTCTCGCTATCATGGTTTTGAGGATAGTTTTGTCGGGCTTGGAATCGATAACCAAGCGTGCAAGTGAGAAGAGATGCCGCTGTCAAAAACAGGATAAGGTAGCAACGCATCTTTTGAACAGCACAAAGTTACTCTTCTGTTCTTCCTTTTGCTCATGAAGAACTTTCTTTCTTCATTTGTGGAAAGCAAACTCCTTTTAATCAAGGATTTTAATTATTTCGGAATTATCATGTTTAAGAAAAAAAAGTTCAAACATAAGGCACTATGTAAATTACTTTCTCATTAGCATATAAGATATACTTCCTATATTTTGGACATCTGCAAAAGCAACCCTCTACACGAAAAATAAGAATCGAATCATCTGTATGGTCCCTGTGGACGTTGTAACCGTTGACTCAACTTAAGAGCACTAGAACCAATCAAAAGCGAGTTCATTGATATGAATATTAGTATATTTCAAAGGTTTAAATTTTTTTTTGATTTTCAAATAAATACATTAAAGGCTATCGATATTAAATACAACAATCAAAGATTCGATATCTTGTTGACAAACGTATTTGATAACACCCCCAGCAACAAGAACATATTCACACTCTTTGGTCTTTTCAACTAATTCAACTATGTTATTTTTCATCGAATTTTAAACGAGGATGATATCAAAGTCAATTTTCCAGTGGGCTCCCACCGGGGCTGTGACACAGCGAGTGTCTTATGGGAAGGGAAGAAATCAAAGCACTGTGCGACTGTGGTAATTACTTCTAGATTAGTTTAAGTATTAAAAAAAACATCTGTTAATAGCTTCTTAAACTAGTCTAAAAAGCAAAACCTCAACGTAGTATATTACGTTTTCAATCAAAGAACCCTCAATTTACAATAACACACCAGCCCCTGAAAGGTTATCTGGTACCAGATGGGGAAAGGTGGTACGACGACACGCTTTGATTTGGAGGTCGGGTATATTGCATGGTCCGCTCCTTTAGAGCTTTGGCTTGGGCGGCCGCCAATACGCCATCAAGATATCAGATAACGAAGCTTCAAAGCTCTCTTGACCGAACTGAATGCTCGTCTTCTCTAATATGAGAAAGTCAATTACAAGTAATGGTAGGCACTCGTTCACAAACAAATTTGAGCTCGCCATTCACAAGAAGCCACCGACAAATTTGGGTATCAGTTTCAACACACGTTGGAGGTGAACGTACCGGCAAAGAAATCAGAGTACGTCGACGTCTCCTCCTTCTTCTCCGTCTTCTATTCCGCTTACGTTTTCGTTTTTCATCAGCAGCTACTTTTTGAATCCAATCCTCGTCGAGTCTCTCGTACTCTTCTTCATCAAAGTCAGCATCTTTCATTGATTCTAAATGTTGAACTTTCGATTCGTCCAAGCTGTATCCATTTTCAGAGCCAGCACTATCGTCTTCCAACAAAGTTTGCATATCATTATCCTTTCCCTTGCTTTGAGTTCTATGCTCAGGATGATGAAAGTTATCCAATAAAACCAACTTTGGATTATCAAAACTCTTAGAAAAATCATTCTCTCGGAAGTTTTCCTTGTCTTCATTTTCTCTGATATAGGTTGCTGCTATTTCATAATTCGAAAGATATTTCAAAAAGCTCAAAAATAAGAGTATTTTGAAGTACACAAACATAGCTGTGCTCTGGTACTGTAAAAAAAACAACAGAAAATCACATCCATTCAATAAGCCGCAATGAGCCTATGATAAAAATGGATCTATTTTGCGTTATCGCTCTTTAATTACTTCCTCTCCATCATTTGCGATGCAATATAATTTTCCTTCAACATGACGAATTAAACCATATAGATGACTTCCCTGTTAAAAATCAAAATGCTTTACTCTACGTGCAAAGAAATGGGGGGGGACTGTAGACCTTTTTAGGAATTTACTTTTCCTATCAGATAATCGCTGAGCTATCCAGTAAAATAAACTTTAGATTCTTTGAAAATTTTCTGACTTCAACGAATAAAAAATGTCTGTTGAGGGTTGAAACACAGACCTGAAAATTGATATCGCCGTGCTTTTTTATGTTCGTGGATGAGGTTTTTCCGAAAGTTCAAAAACTTCAAGCTGACTCCAAGCAGATTCTAATTTATCCACGCATGACAATTGATTACACAACAGGTCATGTCATGACGTCGTGATAGCGAGAAGAATAATTTGACATTCACGTCAAGGTTGATCTTTCTCATTCAGATCAGATTCAGATGAATGTTGTTCTTGAGCGTGGTGATGGACTGAGAAAAAACAATCGCACTAAAATCAAAATCAACATGTTAAGTTGCTCTAGGCTCACTGTGGTGGCAATCAAAAATGAAAACAGTGACTCTAAATTGGCATTTAATTATGCTTTACAAAGTAAAAATGGACTGATATGCACCTACATTTTAAGAAACTACTTATTTATTGATTGCTATTAAATTGCCGATTCACGTTACAATACCGTGCATAATATATTGATAATTTTGGTATCAAGAAACAAAGCAAGTTATTTCCGTTGTAAAGAGTGCTCGATGTCAACAAAAAGTAGAAGAGCTGTATCAATATCATAATTTTATTTGTCAGTAAAAAAATTACACTACTGTCAGTTTCACGCTGAACGATTGTCAAGTGTAAAACTTCTTCGAAAAAATTTTGGTATCATTTACTACTGAGAAACAAGCTCCCCCTTACTACAATGCTGATGGGTTAGTCAGCCACTGCAATTTTTCGGCTGGAATACGCACCCAGCATTTTAGTAGAGGGGGGAAGGGGGGACACCTGGTTAAATGAACTTGAAAATTATCATATATTATACACAGTATTGTAATTCTTAAATAGCACAAGAAGGAAGCTATTCATCGCATTTTTGCGAAACTTGTTTTAAATACCATACATGTTAAAATAGTTTTCTTTTCATGACGATAACCAGTGATAAGAATACACCTTTTCGACCGTAGTCGTGCAGTCAGGTGCGAGCCACTTTATTATCTAATTATCCCTCTAAACTCGATCTGATCCTTTCAAATTTTACACCTTTTTGACTGGGACGGTTTTTAGGGTGGTGAAACGGACAACAAAATGCCCGCGCGGCAATTGGAGGCAACGGCCGAAAAGATAAAATACACTTTCATTAACCTTTTCAGTCCCAGAACGGTGATGGTTGTAAAAGAGAATCAGTTTTTTTATTGTTTTAAAGGGGTCTGAGGCGAGCCTCATAAATATGAGCTGAGTGGAACATGAAAGGAATTTTCAGCCAAAAAAACGGACTCTAGAAATCGATGGAGATTGATATTCCCATGCTTTTTTCGGACTGAGGGATTAAAATTTATTTTAATTCCAAGTCAGAAAAATCAGTGGCGTAGGAAAAGTGAGTGAGGAATTGCTTATTTGATAATTTTCAGTGGGATAAAGGTTGTAATCCCGTTGTAGTATAGTTTTTTTTTACTGTGAACGAGATATTGGGCAATTTTCTAGTGGGCGGAGGTCCGTTTCTGTGAGAAGGGGTGTCTTTCTACTTGAAGATGAAGCTTCCTTTGCAAAGTATAAAGTCTACACGGAGAAAAAAAGCCAGAAATAAAGAAGAGCTCTATTAACCCATGGTACAATTTGCAGCTGTCTCTTTGACACTTGCTTGTAAATTCTGTTTTGCGCAAATTTTGAAAAGTCGATATGTTTGCACTTCAGTGAAACCTTTCACTCAGGTTGTATTTTATGAAACAAGATTGAGGAATTTGAAAAAAGAAGGGCATGTTAAGAAAACAGGAGTATCACCTCTCTTTGAACGCTTCTCTTGACTTCATTATACACGAAAGGTGTGAAAGTAAACATCAAATGGAATTTTTTAATACCGTATAACAAAGTTAAAACAAGCTACAGAAGTGAATTGATGAACAACTTCAGAAGAATTGAAAGTACGATACCATGCTACCAAACTGTATTAGGAGACTGTTATTTGTTTTGGGACTGGTTTTATCTGGCACCGGTTAGTGACTCTAAAATATCTTTGCAACGATTGCCGTTTCCACTCAAAACACTAAAGGAATTTTAATAGTCGATAGATATACCTTTCGGTAATCAGTTCTTACAAAGTTAACAAGGGTAACAAGCATATTTATTTTTCTTATAAGCATTTACTTTATAAGAATCAAATCAATAACTCTTGATAGACAGTGATATACCTTTCGGTAATTAGTTCTTCGAAGTAAGCAAGGGATGGCGTGCAATATGAGCATGTTTATTTTAATAGGCATGTAATTTATAAGAGTTCTTAGAAATTAAACAACAATTGTTTTAAATTGGTCTTTTTAGCGATTTTAAGCCTTTTTTTTCTTGAAAAATTGTTTCATGAAGGCTCGATGTAAAGTAGATTTCAGATTAGAGGTTCAATCTCTACTTCTTTTTTTTTCCCATGCAGTTCAAATTCTAGGCAAAATTTTCGACTTCAGTCGTCTTGTTTTTATTAAATTCAATAGTGTCTTCATTACACGTTTTTCTTTTATAAGAACAAAGTATATAAGAACATAAGGCTTCGATGGCCAAAATATTAAAAACATGTTGAGAACATTTTAAGGCTTTGTGGACTCGAAAACACCCAATTTCTTAGGAAATTGCACAAAAATACTCACAAAATAGTGAAAATAAGAACACTTTAAGAACATTTTTAGGCTTAAAACTCAAAAAGTTTAGAACACCGGAAGGCTTCAAAAATTTTCGACGTTCTTATTAAAAAAAAACGTGTATGCCACCTCTTCTTGATCGTTAACTGGTTAACAAAAACACACCTGATTTCTTCGATCATACACATCAAATGGAGCCCTAATCGGAACAAATCAAAATTTTTAGCTAAAAAATATATACACTCCGAACCACACATAAAAAAAGTTTTTTTCGCTCATGTGGTTGCAGCTCTTTTGAAATCGAGATGAAAAAAGCAAGCTTTTTTTCAGTGGAGAGGTGATCCAACCAGGTTTTTGACTTTGCGATTTGAAAAACAAAACATTATTTAGATACAATAGTGTACTTACTTACCGTGAATTCGGGTAACTTGCATCAGTCGAGGGAAACTTGCACAGCCATTAAATGACTGGCGAATCAAAGCAGCAAAATTTCAAAACAAATGAACTACGCAGCTCCGCTCGCAGCTTTACTCTACCATTTTTGTTTTGATTTAACTTTGTATTTTGATGACCAGACGGGTCATTCATTTGAGAGCTATGCATGTTAGCCTCTACTGATGCAAGTTACCCGATCTCACGGTACTAGCTTACGAACTTGCTTAAAATCTTAAAATTTGCTCAATTTTCAAATGAAAACATCCACGCTGAGATTTCCGAATAATTCGAGAGACCAACGAAGTTTCCAAACTAAAAAAAACTCTGCAAAAACTATTTCGCAGATCATTCGACCTTTCAAATAGCCTGTACCGCAGCACTTTCCGAATTTTTACCATTCTTGAAAAAATATAAGCTACCTATTATTTAGAGGTTTTATTATGAAATAAGAGTGATATCATTTGCTTGAAGAAACAAAAAGTTAATCAATCAAAAACTTCTATTAAGATATTATTTTTAGAAGCTGTTTCTGAAGAACCATCGGATGAAAAATTTGCAGTCGTTAACACCGAAGCTGTTCTCAACCAAGATCTTGATGTGAATTACTACACTTTTGATAATGGTGAATCCTATTTTGTGGGAATCGCAAATTACCATAATCCAAGCTTTAGCTCAGGAAGTTCAGACATCAAATTCAAAGGAGATAAAGGGACGCAGTTGAATTACGATAACGAATTTGGGACGTTGGTGATTAATAAGACGTTTGACGCGAGCGGTATTCAAGCCAATCGGACGAATATAGAAAAGAATGTCGGAGGAATGGGAACAAATGGTGTTGCATCAGAAGGTAAGCTTTTACTTCTCTTTCGATAACTATCCACCCAAAGTTCGGGGAAGGCACTTACTAGAACCTGCTGTTCAAATTAAGTCCATTGCATACACAAAGTGAATCTAGAAAAAAATGTAACAAAATTTATGGAAATTCTCAAAATCATTTCAAGTTATCTGGAATGTAGTATATCCTAGAAAGAAAGATATTCGAAACATGTGAAGAAACATATTTGAATAGATTTTGGAAACGACTTTCAAGCGACTTTCGCGTCGTACGAATTCATTTATATATCGTTTCATGTTTCATTCTCAATAATGATATTAAAAGGAAACTTTTATCTTCACGTTAAAAATATAAGACGCTTGATCCTTAAACAACGAAAATTTTATATCCTTTCTTCTTACCTTCGTGAAAAAGTTTTGCTTTTCACCACACGTAAGTACTTTGTACAAAATATCGCGAAGGCTCAAGATCCAGTTGATCTTCGAAAGAAAGAACATGACATCACTTTACGACTCTGGCGAACCTAAAATACGGAAAGAAAATCTAGATTCTTGAAGAATAAAACTTGGGTAACAAAAAAATGACCAGATAAAACTCTTTCTGATGGTGAAAAACTGAAACTTAAAATAAACAAAGCAAAGCTCTCAACTGACCTAAACAAAAATATTAAGCAATACCGTCAGAAGTAATGAATTATAAAACTCTTCAGTGATTGCCTTTCCATCATTTTAAGACTTGAATATTTGGATGGGTTACTTGTAGGTTTTTTTTATGAGTTATGTTAAATTTGTCAATCAATCAATAAATCTTTGTTGTTTCTTGTCTGTGACCCATCCAAATATTCAAGTCTTAAAAATGAATTATAACCATGCTTGTCACAACAGGTTTCGGACCAGGCAGAGGAATCGGTCAGGGAGGTGCCGGACATGCAGGATTTGGCGGAAATTACGGTGATAGTACATTTTATGGGAAAGCTTACGGTAAAATTGGTCAATTTATTGGTGGAAGCACAGGTAAGCCTAGAAATTTACATCATATCAGGACTTTCAAAGAAAATACTATTACAATTAACCCTTTAAGTGCCAATATAGAATACATCGGAGGCGAAGCCCTCCTATAGTGCCCAGTTTGAGTTAGAAATCGTCATTTTTAGATAGTCTAACTCGTAGGAATTGGATTGTGCTTCACGATCAAGCAAAAAAAAATCAAAAGTGAGTCTTTCCAGCAATATTTTAAGTCAATAAAATGCACAAATTTAACAAAAATCCAATTTTTTGACCATTTTTAGTCAACGAGTGATTCAAGAAGCTCAAAATTTGGCCCTGTTTTACATTGTTTTGTCCTCTAGCGAATTGATTTGAAGTTTTAACACTGGGCACCTTCCTGTCATTCATTCAGGTCCACGCAGCCCTAACCTACCCCCGTAGCCGCCGCTCACCCCGCCCATCCTAAATCAGGCAGTCCAAAAGAAAGTAGCCAGAGACTCTAAGCTATCCAACGAGCTATGAACAAGCTTCTAAATCCTTTTAGATCCAGAGATATAAGCCTTTAAAGTGCGAACTAGCGATTTTCTTAAGCGACTTTAAAAAAGGATTGTGGCACTTAAAGGGTTAAATCCCCTCTAATCATTGTGGTGAAATTACAAAATGGCTGATTTTTTAGGGTTAAATCCCCTCTAATCATTGTGGTGAAATTACAAAATGGCTGATTTTTTAGTTCCGGCTCTATGTCTTTTCTCTAGCTGTAGTTTATAACCTTTCAAAAAATTGCGCAATAAGAAAGTTATTTTGCATTTTACCTTGACAATTTTAAACACCATCCATTTACTGTGTATTCTTTTCAGCGGCCAATTTCCAATATTCGTGGGCAGCGTCAGGTGGAGGAATCATCATCATCAATGCTCCGCAAACTAACTTCGTGCTAAGTACAAACATTTTCTTCTTTGAAATCTCATTTCTTAAAGACCTGGCTAGACTTTGAGCTTTTGTCAAACAAATTCGCTAACGAGCAGGCTTTGAATTAAAGAGCAACATCAATAAAAATATTTGTAGCAAACATTAAAGACTTGATTTTAAGCGTATGTCCCAGTAATGTAGGACATTTAGACAGGCTTTGGGGCTAACCTCAATGTCGTTGAGGTTAATATTTATAAAATATTATAAAAATATGCAGAAGATCGTTCAAGAACGTCTAATTCATTTCCTTCTTCGATATAGCGGAGAATGGTACGATCACTGTCAAAGGAGAATCTCCGATATTGGATACGAAATACTTCATTCAGTCTGACCCTTGTTCTGGCGGAAGTAGCGGTGGATATGTTCAAATCAAAGCCTATAAGGTTAGAAGTGCACACCACCTTTAAAGTAGTCTCGATTTCCAAACCATTATTCTTTTTACGCAAAAAAAGGGGCAATTCTCCTACAAAGTAAAAAATAGGAGTATGTCTGCCATAAAAAAACCGCGTGAAAGAGTGTTTTGAATAATTTTTCCTCTTTTGACGAGCGCACTTCTCTTTTGCAGAACTGTTCATTTCTTAAGTGTTTGATAATTAGGTGAAGCTGATTATTGACCTGGAATCTTAAATTATTAGTCTAGATCTAGACCACGTTTATAGGAAATAACATTTTTGCGGGGAAGTTAGGCACCAACTACAATGACTTCCTTTAGGTTGTTTTTCTAACTGTATGGAATAAACTCTTTGACAGAAGTGTAGTTTTTCTTCAAATCATAAGTATCATATCTAGTCTTTATGAATCCCGATTTCTCTGACGAAGCCCCGGGTACTACGAAGGCTTGATAAATAGCCACTTTAACAAAAAGATAAAGCTGACTCTTGCTAATTCGAACTGGAAAGGGGGATCTTATTTTCTCGACTTATAGAAGCTTTTTTAAGAAGTTTTCTCGTTAACGGGAACCTGAAATAAATTCAAACTAAAATAAACTTTGAATAAGCAACAGTGTGGTATAGAATTTTTCATATACAATTGTTATATTTGCAGATTACGATATACGGAAAGGTGGAAGCTCAAGGTGGTGATGGCGGTTCGTTCAATGGGACATTTTGTGGAGGCGGTGCTGGGGGCGGAATCATTGAGTTGAATGCCTTGGAAGCCATTACTGTTTACGGCTCATTGAATCTGGATGGAGGGCGAGGGTTACGGCATGGTGGACAAGGAAAACTTAGCATGTCAAGTAAGATGATAATCCGATCGTTGAATCGAGTTTAAACCTTTTTTTCCAGAATTCGTTCTTAACGTTGTGGTTTAAAAATTTTAGATAAAGCGTTGTTTTCTGAACTTATTTTGCTTTTGTCTTTGGTAGAAGAGAAATAACAGATACCAGAATCGGGACCAGAATGCAATTCCATTTCATCCACTGTCTAATAGCGGAGACTTGAGGCTTTCTTAGGGTAATTTTTTCTTAAAAAAGGAGTACATAAAATCATTCTTGCCAACTTTTGTAGCCACCATCCAAAACATGGAGATAAATACTGATTTTTGTTATATGCGTTCCACGGAGTTTGGAAGCAAGTCTCTAAGTGGAAAAATCATTGACAAAAGTGGCCAAGGGACTACATGTAAAATCACTCTCCGCAATAACTTTCACCTTAAAAGCGGTGGTACCGTAACCCTCACTGGGAAGAACTTGCTATGGTTGATTGGTTCAGTAGGCTCCACTTTTCGCTTGGATGGAACATTGAAAGTCATGGGGGATGAGAATGCAATGGTGGCGAGATCAAGCAGTCGTTTTTTAGGAGGATACCATAACCTAAATGGGTTCTCAAATGCAGGTATGAAGTTTTTTATAAGTTTTTCATAAAAAACGCCTACTTTCTCACCCACTAGTTCTCAAGTTATTTTTTTATTCTGGTGTTTTTTTTTGCTAGCCCAGTAAAAGAAAAACTTTCCAACGGTTAATTATTAGATTCTTTTCTGGAAACTCAGTTATTTTACTATCATAAATAGGCTCTTATGTTGATGAATTAAAAGGTCTGTCTTTATTGAAGAACTGACTCTTTTAATATTTTTCGGAATTCTAGGTCCAACTTCTGGGAAGTTTTCAGCATTCCATGGAAGCAGGCAATCGATAAAAAACTTTGACATCAAAATGAATAGATTGCTGGGTGGTAGTTCTTGTACAGGTAGGAAAGCAAATTCGCAACATTCAAACCCTGAAAAAATCCGTTCTTACTTATCGATCTGTCCTCATAAATATTTCATACCAAGAGATAACTAGCAGGATTTTTAAGCAAGGGGAGAAAACATAACGATACATGAAAACTCGATGGGGACTGATACTCTCATTTTTTTAACTGGGGATTTGAACGCTATTGTTATGAAGTCAGAAACTTCAGTGGAAATGGGAAAAAATAGTACGAAAATTGGAGTATTATTTTCCACTGGAACAATATTTTAGCCAAATTTCCATTAGGAGGAGTCTCACCGCCGGGTCTGTGGGAAGAGATTCTTCACAGAGCGAATGGCACTGTACTTCACTATACTTCACATCCTCATTATACAAATTTAGAGATATCGAATGGTATTGGTGGAGGATCCATTGTGATCCAGGTTGAAGATGGAAATATCGAAATCACAGAAAGTAAGGCTAAATCAATTTCATTTCATTTATAAAAATGATTTTTATCATAAACTTGTCGATTAAAATTAACTGAAAATTGAAATTGAATACTTTAGTATTTCGATAAAAAATAGCTTACAAATGTCGTTAATGAAGTGTTTTAGTCGAACTAATTTATTTGTTACGCCATATTAAAAAATGTGACGAAAGAAACTCTGGCATACAAAAATATTTTTGTTTCGCCAACAATAGGTGGTTCAATTAGAGCTGATGGATTTTCATGGAAAACTAATTCAGGTGACAAATGCGGAGCAAGTGGTGGAACCATTCGCTTGAAAGCCAAAAGTGTAAGTATTTAAGATTAGTGCCCTTTGTCAATTTTTCTGAAGCTCTACCATAAAAGGAAAAAGAAAATATTACCACTGCCTCGTTTGTAGCTCGAGAACCTTTTAGTCAATTTGGATTACTGCATGGGACTAAGAATGCCCACGATGAAGAACTAAAGAAAAATATGAAGAACAAAATTGAAATACAGGAGTGTATTATTTTACAAACACTCCATGTTTATTTTCTAGATTGCAATAAATGGCGTCTTATCAGCTAAAGGAGCGCAAGGCTCAAAGTCCAGCGGAGAGGGCGGAATCATTATCGTTAGATCCAATACCTTAAACGTTGGCTACGGTGCAAGTTTGAATGTATCTGGAGGTGATAGACCTCTGAATGAGAGTCTAGAAGGAACGGTTTCACTTTTGAGTATGTTTTTTTCTCTTGGTGTTGAGATTCCTACCATCTCTAAATTTCATCTTGCCTTTTTTACTACCTTCTTACGGCGGCCCTTATTGAGGTTATATTTTCGTCGCCGGCGTAATAAGGCCCGGCGTACGGGATTAGGATTCAATTGTTTCCAGGGTAGAAATAGAAAAGTCGAGCTTCAGCGCGTAATTAGGATTCTTTCTTTTAACTTGGTGTTGACAAGCAGGTAAGGGGTTGATTTGTTGTTTCTTTTGCTTACTAACACAGAGAGTCATAAAGTCAAGTCCAATATCTCCTTCACCTTCTTTTACAGATCTCACCGACAACGTTCGAACTAGTACCCAATCTTCATCCACTTTCCAGCCACAAGCAATTAACCCTTCTGCGTCTTCCATTGAACACAGTTTATGGATCTCAACGAAAGAAATTCCAACTAGCTCTCTATTTGATTTACAAGACCTATCAACAAGCTTTGTTAGTTCAGGTGAAAGTCTCAATGCTCCTAATGCAGATAAAACAAAAGATAGCCAAGAATCTTTTTCCATTCGAAACATGGAAACCCCATCCACAGTTAGTGCAATAAATACATACTTCATCAACCAATCTAAATCTTCTGCATATTTTCACACTTCAACATCATCAGTGAAGCAGGAACCTGATGTAGAGGATAAATTGATTAGACCAGAGTTACAGGTGAAGTAGTGTTCATATTTTGTTTTGTTTCGATTCTAGAAAATGTTTTTTGTTCCCCGTAAAAGCACAATTAAATTTTCTTAAATGTATAGTAAATGAGTCACTGTAGAATGATTATAAAAGGTTGTCTCTCATTGTATTGTATGGGCTCAAATGTTTTTAATAATCAGTTCCGAACGTCTTTTCGTACAGGAGATTGGACGCACCAATCTAACCACGCAAGGAACGTTAGCCATTCTCAGAAACGTCACCAAAACGAAGCTCAATCTTTCAGAAATGGATTTCACATTGCAAGTCTACAGGAATATTTCATTCGCAAAGTTGTCAAGAAGCACGTATACGAGGCTGGAGATCATGAAGGTAGGTATGGTCTTCTGAGTTGATATGAGGTTGTTTTTTTTCGAAAGATAAATTCAAATTTGGTATTTGTGGAAGTTGCTATCATTATGACAATGTTGTATGGATCACTAAAGACCAGTCTCAATTTTCACGCGAAAACTTTTTCTCAAACGTTTTTGCCTGTAGAAAAGATTACATCATTAAGACAGTTTCGAGTGAAAAAGTAAAAAGGTTGAAAGAAGTCCAACTTTTTTAAATCGTTACGTCAAATTTGCCCAATGGAATTGCTTCATTTTCAAACGACCTATAACCTAGACTATGTTATAGGCTAAGACAAATAACTATCTAAGAAATAAGCCGGGATAAAACGGGATTTTTGTCGAAAAGAGTTTACAGCCGATTTTTTTTCGTGTACCGCCTTAACGCCATACCGCAATTTTTTCCGCCTTTACTATCACTGTAACGGACGATAACATCGTCTACAACGACCTTGCAAAAACGTTCATTTCGCGCGAAAGTGGAGACCGGCTTTAAGTACCTTTAAAATTGTTTCAATTTTGGTTTGAAATTTTGATGTGTTTAAATAAACTTTTCAGGAGCTGTTGCTGATTGCTGATAACCTTCTCGAAAATTCAAAACCAGAAACTGAGAAAGAAAATACTCCAGAAAAGAACAAAAAGGTTTTCTGTTTACAAATGTTCTGAAATAAGGAGTAACAGAAAATATCAGGCTTAGACTTTTACTGTGGTAGTAATAGCCTAGCTGGCGGTGCTACCTCAAAACCAAACCAACAAACTTCCCGAAAACCTAATAACATTGTCAAAACGTCAAAACAACGTCGTCTGTAGACATAGTTTTCTTCTATATAGACATGTCACACAATGTTTTGGTACTTTTTCTTTTCCAGTTTGAGAGGGTGTTGACAACTGTGGTATCTTCATTGACCTTTCTTTCGGTAGCCACTGGACGATCCTCGGATAGAAAGAATCAAACTGTCGTCTTGAGGTCAAAGAGCACTGGTAAATAGTGGATTTCGTCTTAATAAACTACACACTAGAGAAATATTATTAGATCCATTGTCAATAATTACAATAATCATCCTCGCGTGTAAATCTTAAAGCGCTTTTCGACAAATTTTAGATCTTAGAACAAAATATTTTTTGGGGGGGCGATACAGACGATGCTATCGTCCATTTTAGAGGGTGAGTAACCGCGGGAAAATATATAAGCATAGAGTCAGGGCGGTTTACAGGAAAAAAATGCCAGTAGAGTTTGGAACACTGTAAACAATGTAAACACCACCGCTACTGCTTACTCCAACCAAATTTATCACGCCTCTCCTAAACTATTCCCTTTTTTAGTAATCTTGTGTAGACGATCTAGGGGATATTGTGTTGTTTCTATAGTTCTTTTCTTCGTTTTCTTCCAGTTTCAAAACAGCCTTTTCAACATAATTTTTCTTGCTCTGAGATCTGGAACATATGAAATATCCATGTGCCTGCATCAGAGTACCATCTGTAACCACCGTTGTATCGCATGGTCGTGAAAAGGGTTCAAAAGATTAGTTGCAAGGAATGATTTCCCATTTACACTTTCAGCAATTGAGATCATCACCCAATTACCACAAACAAGCAACTCAACTTCAAAGAATATTACTTTCCCACAATACTGCAACACAAGGGAACCATGTCAAGGTGTCACCGATGTTCCACAGTCACTCTTAGATGTTGATAACTGTAAGTAAAATGGTCTACTCAAGAAATAATTCATATTATTAGGGAAGTCTATTTCGGGAAAGGTGGCTCCTCGCTGAGTATTTTTCAATTTTTCAGGATCCCAGCCTTATTATGACAATGTCATTAGGACCATTATAACATTTGGAATGGACAAATCTTTTCACTTATTGATGTCATCTTATCAAAGCAAAGGGCTGCGTAACGGACACTCCATAACTAAAAGATTTTCCATTTTTATTGATAATTAGCCCCTTAATTTTAATTGGTTTGTTAGAAATAACCGCCGAGATATGGTTGAGATAATGAATTTAAACATCAATCATTTTAAACTTCAGATCAATTTACTGTGACGTCAATTGTCGTATCGACTGACTATGGAAATTTCTCCAGAGTAAAGTAAGACATCCGTTGACCGTATCATCTGGCTAAGAAATAAATCTTCTGCCAAATGAAAAGAGGGTGTTTTCTTCAACTTGCGTCGAAAAATATTTTCAAAAAATACCATTATACCCCATTCAACATTATGAATTTTATCAATTCGAGATTCTCAAATCTCAAAATATTTGATATTTCGCTATCAGATTTCTTCAATATTCACGAAATGCTGTAAAGAAGGAAATTAGTTTTCAAATGTATTTTTAGAACGAAGAATGACTCGGAGATCGGATCACAAATTCTCTCTCTAAACGTATTTCCAAAGCCGACCGAACCTTTCAACGAACCAATCACAATCAAGCAAAGATATAAAACATCGGTGAGAATTTTCATTGGATAGTCTTGACGACACTATCGTCTACACAAGGTCATTAAAAAGGGAATAATTTAGGACGCGGGATAGATATAATAACATTTTGGTATGCTCAGGGCAGAGTAAACGTCGATTCTCTTCTCAATTTTTCCGTAAACCGTCTATTACGGCTTAGGCATTTGCTCATCCTCTAGCGAAAAAGTAGTTTATCATCTACAGAATTCTGCGATTCAGGCTAATTACGACTGTATACTCCACGCATCAAATTTTTTTACGGATAGTCATGTATCATGTATCATGTATACATCGAAACTCCCACTTTCGTAAAGCATTCTTACCTCAACCCTATTAGCCAACGAATATTATTGAATACATTTTAGGCTAAAAAAGAGCAGAGGATACCGCGCACTGCATTTTGGGCAAATGAAATAGCCCAATCAGGGTAAGTATGTTTGTTCTTGCATTTTTTTGTTACATGCATGAGAGTGTCAAATACAGTTTGACAAACTCCAAAAAAGGCTTGATTATAAAGTTTAAATTTACTTCTTTTGGTTATATTACTCTTTCCCCTTAGTGGACACTGGTCATTCTCTGGCATCACCACATTGCAATCAAATGACACAACGATAACAAGCAGTGTTCATCATTTGACCAGTTTCGCTGTTCTTGTCCAAGTTACCGATTTTGAGGTAAATGTACAACTATTTTTAACAATCAAGCTGCTAGTTTTTTACATTTGAAACATGAGCATCCAAATTTGAGGAAAACACAGATCGAGCAGATTGCAAAGTTCAATATCTCTATGAAAGGCTATCTACACGTCTTTCAGGGGTTCAAAGTTTAGACATATTTGGAATTTTTTACCATAGATTTCTGAAGAACACCAGCTTGCTCTGTCCATCATCACATACGTGGGTTGTGGCTTTTCATTGTTCGCTTATCTGCTGACTTTTGGAACACTTGCTTCTATCGAGTTAGTAGAAAAGTCTATTCCTTACTACGGGTCTGAAAATGAATTTGGCAGAAAAAATAATAGGCATAGACCTGGGCATAAACCTTAAAGAAGTACAGGGAAAAGTATAGTGATAGCTTCATTGCTAACGTTGCATTTTCTTTCATCTCTATCGAGTTAGTATGAATCTGCCCTGCCCTATCAATATGAAATAGATTATCGAGAAAAATATATAACAATACTTTATCTGACACTTTTTTTCTCAATTTTTGCAGGGCCTTGGCGTCAGAACGAAGTCGTGTACATTTGAATTTAGTTCTGGCGCTCGGTATTGGACAAGCTATCTTCCTTCTTGGGATTTCAGCAACTGGAAATACGGTAAAATACTTATCAGTTTTTAGATTACAATAAATCTCCCCTTTAAAATTCCAAATGCTTTATACTCTATTTAAATGTGGATTTCTTACAAACTTCTAAGCTCTGGTTTGGACGACCCGCTTTTCACTCTGTCTATTTAATAGTTTGCTGATTAAAGTCAATGCTTTTCCATCTTTGACGTCAGTGCAATGACTGCTTTCAATCTTTTTCTAGCAAAGATCCAACTTTCTTCTCACTTTTTCCTTACAATTAGAATAGACAGGACAAAAAGTCAACCATATAAACTAGAGCTTACTTTTCTATCCAGGCAGTATGTACTGGCATTGCAGTGAGTTTACATTACTTCTTCACGGCTGGTTTCTCCTGGATGCTTGTTGAAGGTTTGGTCCTCTACTCCAAAGTGGTTCGTGTTTTTCACAATGGGAAAAACTACATCAAGTACTATTTGTGCATTGGTTGGGGTAAGGAAACATTTGTATTCTTCCTTAGACTAGCAAACTAATAGATGAATTAATCATGTCAGAGAGCGGACACAGGACGGCTGCAGGCGTTTGCTAAATAGGAGCGTAGGAGAACAATGGAAGTTGGTGCGAGGGTTCTGATGAACTAGTTTAACTAGCTTTCCGCTTCTCCCGCCCAACCTACAGTCACTTTTCCTTCGTGATATCTTTCAAGCCCAACTGGCGTGGTAGTCTAATTTATTTGTACGTTTCACGTACACTTCTACTAATACAAAATTTACTTGATTAAAATAAGATAACTCTTGCAAGCTATTTGCTTGAGTTCAGGACTAGCCTGGGAATCCATGCTATGATTTCTTCTTTGATAAACTGATGGCAAAATGTATAGCATGGTACGGGCTGAGAGTTTGAATTTCCCAGATCCTAATAACGGTAGAAAACATAGCCAATCAAATTTTGTTATTCTTTTACTGGTCACACTTTCTTAGAGAAAGCGCAACTTTCGAAATTTGGTTTTTATTTTAGTAAGTGAGGACAGCGCTAAATTCGAATTTCCCACTGTAAAAAATGTGAGTCCAATATTGGACTCACAGCTCGAACCCGTCTTGTGTACATCAAATTATAAAAAAACACACAACGGGTCTCCTGTCTAGTTCAGGACACGTCTTGAAGCTTTACTTATATAATCAGTGTTGCAATTTCGATTTTGAAAGGGTTTGTTGGCTATACTCTCAGCCCTATTGGAAAATCTTTGAGCGTTTAAATCCTGAAAGCCTAAGGTCCTAAGTAACCACGTTGAAGGGAATTCCCCTTTTTCTCAATTATTGTTACTTTGATTGTGGACTTTCTCTACCTTTTTCAGGTTTACCAGCAGTTCTTGTTGGTATTTCAACAGCAATAAAGTCGGATGGTTATGGGAATGACCAATATTGTTGGATTTCCATTGAAGATGGTCTTGTATGGGCTTTCGTTGGTCCTGTTATCGCAGTGATTCTGGTAAGTTCCATTTATAAGAAAGAGATCCTATAGATGGATAGAGTCGGTATTTTACGTAATCTTGGACTTTTAGTTAGTCTGTTGATTATTTTTCCGTGGGCGGTGGGGTGAACGGCCAGCCGACTCGGCTATCTATGAACTGACTGTAGCAAGAAGGAGCAGAGGTTCGAATCAGGAACCCTCGATTTGATTAAGGCGATAACGTCTGGAACCATTTACTCGACCATCTTAGCCAGGTCTCCACTAAAATTCTACGTTCTTATTGCGTATTTCTCGACTTCAACTGAGAAGTTTATGTCATATATGCGTTAAAGGAATTATTTCTGATAATGCCTTTTTTACTTGGTAGATCAATTGGTGTATTTTGGTTTGGGTGATCAAGATATTAATGACGTCAGTATCAGGGCCTGTTAGCACTCATCCCAAGACGAAAGAACAAATCAGGTAAACAAAATACCCTGAATGCAATAGAGATGAATGGGGACGAGTTTACGGCAGTTTTATCACCAGAGATAATGATTTCGGGTCAACTGTTTAAGTATAAAGGGGATTCAACCGGGTATCTAGTGTAGTATTGGGGAATTGAAAGATAAACATTTTGCCAAACTGGAAATCCTCGGATCATCAATTTAGTTCTAAAATAAATCACCACAAAAACCTCTAATTTGTTTATACGTTGTCTTTAGAGCTGCAATCAAAGGAATTCTAATGTTAACACCCATCCTTGGAATCACTTGGATATTCGGAATGTTTGCTGTAAATTCCAAGACAATAGTGATGCAATACATCTTTACTACATTCAATGCGTTTCAGGTGACTGCTTTCTTATTTCTCACGTCACTTTTCTCATTAATTTATTTGATGAATATGATTTTCAAGCGATTTGTTTTGAATGAATCTCTCGTGCTAAAAAAGTGCTAAAATCAGAAGACAAGGAAAAGAATTAAAGGAATTGGCCATATTTTTCAAAAACGAAAGCTTCCCCAAATCGAATTTGTTCTTTACGGACTTTCTTGGTAAAGGTTTCTTCAATTAACTTTCCAATACTATAGTTCTTGAATTTATTAATTTCTTTCCTCATAAAATCATTGCAGGGATTGGTGATTTTTGGGTTCTATTGCATTGGCAACAACGAAGTGCAAACAGCCCTCAAACGTCTTCATTTGAAACACACGGAAAACTTCACTTCATCTTTGTTCAGAAATACTAACACTACATCTGACTCCATCGAGGTTGGTTTTTGTTTGTAACAGAGTTTTAACATTCGAGATTTTTGTGGATTGCACGAATTCAATTTTGTCTTTCTGTTTCTAAATTTACAGATTATAAAATGTCTATCTAGACAGGGGATAAATTTCAAAAAAAGCTAAACTGTCATGTTTATGGTATACTTTAATTAATTTATACACCCCCTTTCCACAGACCTGGTAAGACTTTCTCAGCCAGCGGGGATAAGAATAACGGACTGGAACTCGATGGGGATTAATATTCCAATATTTATTATGGTTGAGGATTTCAATTCTTTAGTTTTCAAGTAAGACGATTCAGTGGGGATGGGAAAATAGCATAAAATTTTACAGTGAGGATTGGTTTATTTGATTATTTTCAATAGGGACAAAAGTTAGTGGATAATTTTCCACGGGAGACGATATTTTGGCTAATTTTTCCAGTGGGAAGGGGTCCTAGTGGGTCTGCGAGAAGGGGTATTGAGAATAAAAACACCTTTGTGAATATTTCTAATGTAGCTTTCTACTGCAAAACGCAAGAAGAAGATGAAATCAATCCAAACAAAAATCGAAAATTCGCCGCAAAACTTACCCTCTTCAGGTCAGTAAAACTTTACAGTGTAAGTTAAATAAATACTTACTTACAAACTATTGAAAAGCAAGAAAAAGCCTTAAGATTCGCTTTGCAATCAGAATAACGTTTTAAATTTAGCACTTTGTTTGTTTTTATGCAACATACGTTTCGAAAACCTGGCGATATGTTTTATTAATAGCTTACTTACTTTACTTTAGGCATCCACTTGGGGTGACATGATGTGTTCCCTCCATCTATCTCTGTCGTGCATCAGCCGTATAAGTTCCCTCTCTTCCAACCCAGTGTCTTCATGTATCAGTGATTTAATCGTTTTGGTTGGTCGACCTCTTCGTCTAGGCTTTTCAGGTTCCCAGAACAAAAGTTTTGTTGCAGGTTCGTTACCACGTATAATATGGCCAGCTAGGCGGAGACGGCGGATTTGAATGACTTTGCTGATTGGAGGTCGCCCTCCGTAGAGGACTCTGTTGGTGGTATGTGATTGGGGATTGATGTTTTTCACCCTTCTCAGCATCCTTGTGTAGGTCCCGTCAATTTTTCTCTCGAGAGATTTATTGAGGGACCAGGATTCACATGCATATAAAAGGATCGACATGATTGTCGCATCAAAGATCTTTAGTTTCGTTTTAGCAGAGATTTTCGACTTCCAGCATGTATCAAGCCTGTTGAGAGCAGACCAAGCTTGTGCCATTCTCGTATTGACTTCAGTAGATGTTTCGGAGTACGAGCCGAGGTATTTGAAGTCTTGGACCTTTTCAAGTTCTGATCCATCAATGGTTTTGAAGCTTTGGTTGTTTGTTGAGTTGATATGCAAGTATTTGGTTTTTTGTATATTCAAAAACAAGCCAATAGATTGTGTTGCTAATTCAACTTTGTGGAGAACACGCTCTGCCTCTTTGATGCTTTCGTCAATTAGGGCAATATCGTCTGCGAAGTCTAAGTCGGCAAGATGAATTGAAGGGTGACGGCGGCTTCTTCGTCTAAACAAAGTCAATCCATCAGAACTCTTTATGGCCTTTCTTAGTGCGTAGTCCAGAACGATGATAAATAAGAAAGGTGCAAGTGGATCGCCTTGTAATACCCCTGTTTCGATTTTAAAGAACTCAGTTTCACCTTCCTGAGTAAGAACTGTCGCAGAGTTGTTTTCGTACCATTATTCTGATGGCATCAACTATCTTTCGGTGGAATTCCGTATGCATGCAGGATTTTGAACATACGTTTTCGGTCGATGCTGTCGAAAGCTTACGGAAGTCGATGAATGTGATAACCCCCTTCCATTTTGTGATTTTTCATCTCTTCAATTATCGTCTGAGGGCAAGGATCTGGGATGATTGTCGATCGAGAGCTACGAAAACCATTTTGGTTTGGTCGAAGTACTTTATCAATTTCAGGACGCAGTCTATTTAGAATCAAGCGATTATAGATTTTAGCCGAGACTTGACTGAGACTGATTCCGCGATAGTTATCGGTTTAGTTAAATCACCCTTCTTCGGAACAGGTACGATAGCAGACAATCCCCACTCAGGAGGTCGAGCGCCATCTAGAGTTGCATTGCAGAAGGTAAGAAGAATTTCTTTACATTTAGGGAGCTTCCACAGTTCGAGTGGAAGACTATCGAGACCGGGTGCCTTGTTGTTTTTCATTTGTTTGATGGCTGATTCAATTTCCGTCATAGTAAAGTCTCCGGTAGAGATGTTTTCGTTGAGTTCAAAAAATTTGTTGAGGATCAATAAGTTCGTTTTCATCGGTGGTAACGTTGTTAAGAAGTTTCTGGAAGTGGTCTTTCCAAGTTTTTAGTCTATCGTCTCCTGAAATGAAACAAGTAGAGGGCTTTTTCTTTCCCGAGAGTTCCTTAACAAGTTTCCAAGCGTTTTTTGAGCTGTTTGTCGATTTGGACTTGTCAAATTCGTCTAGGATGATGTTGATCCTTGTTTCCTCTTCTGGTAATGTGTTGCCTTGAGGTGTTGTTGTTTTGACGATACGTCCTCCAGTGGTGCGTTTAACACTTCCGTGCGAGCTTTGGCGACACTTTCAGGTTCTATGGATACATTTCTTTCTTTGTTAGGTAGGACTGTTTTTGCCGTGTTGATACATTGTACAGCAAGGATTTATACGATTTGTCCGTACAGTTTTCCCAGTTTACTGATAGATTCTCGTTTATCGAGTTTGCTGTAGTTGGATCAGCTAACTCTTTCCAGTTTAGTGCCTTTTGACGGTTAGTCTTTGGGGCACGGAGGCTTAGCTTGCACTTGGTCACGACGATGCGGTGGTCAGAACCGATGGGATCAGAAGAAGAGTGTGCTTGAGAATCATGGATAGTGTTTCTCCATTTCTTTCGGCAGAGTATGTAGTCAATTTGGCTAAGGTCTCCGGTGGGAGATTTCCAAGTCCAAAGGGAGCTTGTTCGTTTTTTGAAAGATGTGTTTGTGGAGAATAAGTTGAATTCTGCAATGAACTCTTGGAGATAATCACCATTCTGGTTGCAGATGCTATGGTATGAAAAGTTGCCGGTTTATACGGGCGTTGAAATCTCCACATATTGCGAGGAATGAATGACTTGGTATTGTAAGAACTAGGTTGCGCATTTCAGTGTAGAATCTTTCGATATCTTTTTCATCGTAACCGCTATGTGGAGAGTAGCAAGATATTATACTGGATTTTGGGTTACCTCTGAAATCAGCGATGATAATACGATTTGAAATCTTTCGAACTGACGACAGAATTGGTAGAAGATCTGTTCGGATGATGATTCCTACTCCGCCAATAGTTGCATTGTTTGCTGCTTTCCAGGCGGAAGCAGTGAATAGTGTGTAACGATTCAATGGTTGAGCAATTATCTCAGGGTCGTTTGCATTATGGAGGAAGCGATGTTCTTGGATAGAGCATATTGGAATGTTGAATTTCTCAAGGTGGACGACTATCTCTTTTCGTGAGTTAAGAGAGTTCAGAGTGCGACAATTGAGTTGTGCGATGTGAATGTGATGCCTTTGGTTAAAGAGTCCTTTCTTTTCCTATCATCGGGAGGTACCCTCCTTGTGGGGTTTGGGGTATCGCCGTCATTGGAATCGATTGTCGATACAATAGGTTGGAAAGGACGAAAATCAGGGGCTTCAACCCTGGAGCGATTTAAAGAACTGTTCATGTTGTCTAATGGCTGAAATAGCAGCGTTGAGTAGCCAGTTCTGTTGCTGCCTTGCGGTTCCCAGCTAACTTGGGCGATGTGACTGAATGAACACGTTGTCTCAAAACCAAAATATTAGTCTGTCAATATATGCTAAGGAGACTTCAACTACCCGCAAGAATAGAGGTTTGTTTGTTTCACTACATTCGTCTGGCTTCTCCCCTTTGACCTGTTCGGCTTGGTTGAACCTACCAGGAGATGAACTCCCGCCGACATAGCTCTCCGGATCGTAGAGGCACACAAGCTCCCTCACCAGCGACAAGGTTTAGTGAAAAGAAGGAGAATAGCGTTTGTATGAAAACCACGCGGATCACGCATTTAGGATGGGAATTAAGTGGCTTTATTTCCCATCCAGGAGTTTCGTGTCTAGCCCTTCGGGCTTGGAAGTTAATGTAACCAATGTTGTCAGTGTTTATTATATTTAGACAAAAAATTTGGAACGTCTCTTTTACTCAGAATCCCTCTACTATTCGGGACCTCAGAGTATTGATCGTTGCATTTTTAAAGTGTCGTTGTGAAAAACCGAAACTTTTACTGTTTCTTTTTTTCATATTCTAGGATCGTTATTTGTTTTTGTAAAATGAAACATTTTTACTGTTTCAGGATTTGGGTACAAAAATTACAGATGAGTTAAACAAATCGTTGTTGTGCTCGAAAATTACAACGATCATTGGTAAAGCATAAGAATAATGATTTATCAAACATAGCATATACGTATTCAACTTTTAATTTATCAAAGCCCAATTCAAATTGTACATAACTTAATATTATCTGTGAAGATTGAAACAGAACTTGTAAAAAAAGAGTTGAATCATTTCTCCGATCTTGTGACCATAGCTTAGCATAATGTAGAGGGCCAAATCTTTCATCCCTAATCCTTGAAAATAGACCGCAAAGATCATGCTCTAAATGATTCTTGAAGATTTCGTTGATTATTACACCCCCTTTTCACAGACCCGGCACGATTTTTTTTTCAGTCAGCGGGGATAAAAATAACGGACTGAAGCTCGATGGGGATCGATATTCCTATATTTTTAAGGATGGGGATTTAAATTCTTTTGCTTTCAAGTCAATTCAGCGAGGATGGACAAAAATCGGAGAATGATTTTCCACTGGGGACGATACTTTGGACAATCATTCCAGTGGGAAGGGTTCTCGCAGTGGGTCTATGAGAAGGGGGTGTATTATTGTTGCTCTCTTGATATTTTGCTCAATTCAGTTTGCATTTCTAGACAATAAGTGATGCTAGAATACTAAAAATGAACATTGAAAATATGAGGAATGCCACGGTACACAATAGACGCAAGGTACACTCTGCGCTGGCACAGAATCGATAATAGTCAAGGTAGAATCTGGATGTATACATGTTGCCTTTTGTTTTACTAGCAAGAACGGAAGATATTAACTTTTTACTCACACCTTCAGAGTTCATAAGGGTAAAATTTCCTTTTTAACACATACGTACTACGATTTGGGTAAAAAGTTAGACTCTATCTGTGGAAAATTAAAAAAACTGTGATATTAAAATCCAAGAGAGACGAACAAGCAGTTCAAACTTGACATCTCATTACACCTGGATTACAATAAATACTTCTGGCAAATTGCGAAAATGGAATTGGTCGTGTTTTTCCTGCCAAATCTCCAAACAGGAAAAACAATGCAACGTCATCTGTTACCTTACATGATCTTAATTTGTATTTTTCATGGAATAATGTGCTACAAAGTCGAAAGAAATGACAGAAATATTATCCACAATTCAACAACTAAAAATGAAAAGAAATATCCAGTGATTAATGCTATCGCGATGATTGACAACATTGACGATGGTGAAACAAAATTCTCTGTCAAAAGGAGTTAGAAGCTTGTTCAAACCCATCAATCGCAGCAGGAAGAATATTCGGAACATTGGTTGCATCCCTCGAAGAACTCAAGAGTGCAGACATGTTTTTGACATCGTAACTGGTGAACTGAAAAAAGTATGCAGAACCGTTCGTCGGTTACTATGCAACTAAATAACAAATTGTAATACCCATGTGTCTGAAACGTTTTCTTGAAGTAATTTGATTTAAATTTTGGATTAAAGTTCATTGTAAATTTTTTTAGCAGAATCTAAGTTTTGTTTTAGACCGAAAATTCTTAATTACTTTCAAGAAAATCTCCTAATGATTGATGTAAAGTATTATGTGTATTTTAATGCTTACGCAACTAATTTAGGCTCATCCTAGAGGAGGATTATTCAAAAATACTAGTTATTAGAAAGACTCGGAAATTGAAAGGGAAAATCTTTTGAAAATCAGGTCAACTTTTTGCCCTTCTTCAAAGAAATTTTATTGGTGGTAGGGGTGCTTCAGGAAGAATGAATGGTGAACTTTATGTCTTCTGTTTGGTCGCAAGTTTGATTTTACAAATGACTTTTACTTAAAAAGTAGAAAACATTACCAGCAATGTCGGTGATGAATATGAAGAAGGATTCTTGCCTCACCAAAAAGAGCCAGTTGAGGATGAATCGATGAACGGACTTGGCAAGGATGAAGTCTTGTTCAAAAGAAAACCGAAAAGATTTAACGCGATAGTGAGAGCTGGAACTCGCACGATCGGATGTCTACCAAAACCCATTCAACATTGTAATTACGTTTTTATTGAAGGTGAATTAAAATATGTTTGCACAACTATAGGTTACACCGTTTGTACCTAAAGTTTTTCTTGTTACATATAATATGCTTTAATTCAAATATATTTCATTAACAAGTTAAAAATTTTCTACACATTATTAATAGTTTCATGCTGCTTACAGCAATAATCGCACGATGGGTTATTTTTTCTTATTTGGCGCGCCCTCAAAGAGAGCAATTAATCGTTAATTGCATCCTGTAGAGAGCAATTAATCATTAATCACACTCTTCGATGCCGTGCCGATGTTTACTAAATTGATTTTATTGTTTTTCTTACACTTTTTCTACATCGAACGTTTTGATTGCATTCGAAATTCATTTTGTGAGAAAGAAAATCTATAAACAACAATAAAAGAAAAACATAGAAAGAAGAGAAAAATATTAAACTCTCAGTGTAATTTCTGTAATTTACTTTCCTAACTGGGAAAAAGTAGTGAAAGCTTTCATGCTGCTTACAGCAACAATTATCAGATGTAAATGAAAATCAAAAACATACTCTTTTGTCGTGTTCACACTGCAGACCTTCCTTAATTAAAATGTGGTTTGGAGAATCCTTTGTTGACTACAATACAGAACGTGCATTTAACAAAGAGTCGAACGCGTAGTATTGTAACTTTTAATCAATCTTCCTAAATTAAAAGTCGTAAGCTCTATTGTCTTGAAGGTAGGGTAGAGGCTTCCCTTAAAACAAAAGATTTTATGAAGGAAGATACATTAACATGAACAAAAGGAGCGTTTCCTACAATAAAGTATGACGTACATATTTTCCATTTAAATATTTCCCATTTACTGTAAGATAAAATACCATTCCTGGAAAGAGCAGAGAAGAGCTTAACCAGAGAGGCATTATGTACCATTTTGTGAATCTTTGATTATGAACCCATAATCTTGTGAACCATAGCCGAATGATACTATACCTGTAATGACCGAATACTTTGGCTGGGGTGGGGGTCATGAAATTGAAAATATCTTCAAAAGGGTGCAAACTCTAAAGTGTTTCTCTATAAGACAACTTCTGATCGTTGTATGATATTCAGAGATCTCGCTGATCTACGAGAATTGATAGTGTATATTGTCTGACTTATACAACAAGGCTAGATAATCCTAACTGTAATCAGAGATGGCTGAACAGGACTGAAATTCCTCTGACAATACCAGGACTGTCGTCTTGATCTCTATCGATTGAGGGCCGATTAAGGTATCTCTAATGCGAGATTCCTAGGATTTGAACTGTAAGTACTGTACTACTTGAAAGGCTTTCAGTAGTTAACAAAAGTAAAGATGTTTTTTTCTCCAGTACAACTTCACCCAAGAAAATAGACCCTTAATTTAATTCAGAATTCCAGTTATCAAAGACGACGAGAGTTTTTGAATAATGTTTGAATATAAAGATAACGTTCAAATTGAAAAAAAAATTGGTAAAAAAATAGATGTTTGATGACAAGAAAAAAACATTTACATTAATTTTGTTAGTAAAAAAATATTTTTACAAATAGTTTCTAAAAATCAAAAAAAGTGTAAGGTATGTTAATACACCCCCGTGTCACAGACCCGCTGGGCACCCCCACCCGCTGAAAAAAAGGTCCAAAATTTTGTCCCCGGGGAAAAAAACGGGCTAAATTTGCCTCCGGGGAATCCCCACTGAAAACTTTAAATTTTTCTAGATCCCCACTAAGTAGCTCTTCAAAATTTTTATTTCCCTGCCGGTCCCCACTGAAACTTGAAGATTTTGAGAAAACCCCGCTACCCGCCTATGCTCAAAAACATCAACAGAATTTATGCAAAACTTTAGTTTGAAAACTTATGTTAAAAAAACTGCTAACTGTTATTCTATCTTTGATTAACTCTTAACTGATAATCTTTATCTTTAAGACTGACTGTTCATTGTCAAGCAACTTCATCCAGCCAGCCAATTTTTTTTAACATCCAATTCAGATTGTCTACCATATTTGTTTTGATTTTGAAATACCTTTAAATATATATTTTGCACGCTCGCAAGCTAAGCGAAACAAACTGTCAGATTTCTTTACCTAAGTAGTACGCGCTCAGCTAGGCTAGAAAATCCCGATTTTTTGTTATGAACAGGCCTAGTCTAGAATGTGAGACACTGGAAAAACTGTTTTTACACTGGTTTACACAGTGGTTTTAAACCTTTGTGCTCTTCATGCAGTTTTATGGAGTTTTGATGATTAAAATGGGTTGAAAATAGACTTCTGTTGACCCTGAGAATACTTTAATGGATTTTTATCAGTGTCAGTTTGATGTTTTGTAAACTGTTGTGATTATGATGAAAAGGAAGACAGAGAAAACAAACTTGGAAAACTTTGCAAGCAAGAAGCTGAGTCCTGACACCTGAGAGGGACATGTTTGTCTGGATTTATTTCTACCTCAAGAAAAAAGAACAGTCATCAGACGAAACTTATACAAGGGAGAGAATGGATATTGTCATTGTAGAAACTCAAAAATTATGGGAATGATTTGCTTTGAATCTTGTTGTGAGGAATTTCTGGAGGATTTTATTTTGTTCATCATGATACAACATGACCCATGGCCTGTAAAATACAACAGCAGCAGAAGCATATGATAGGGCTATCTAGTGACCAACAAAGACAAAATTGTTGAATTGATTGCATATGAGGCGGCAATCGCAAATAAATATGTTCATTTCGCGTCCTGCCTCGTTGGGTCTAAAAAGTGAGTCGGTCGGTCGGTCGGTCGGTCGGTCGGTCATGAAAAATTTCGGGTTTCCATTTTTCCATCCATTTTTTTGAGTGCATTCTTGGAGTAAACTGCCAGCCAGCCAGCAGCCAAAACAACCGCGTGTAATGGGTGGTTTAAAAATTAAACTATGACCTTTGAAAACTTGTGACCTCCGATCCCCCAAAATGGCGCATGTAATGATAAACAAAGTCAAAATGCTGCGAATGCGCTAGAAATTGCTCGCAAAAAATCAACAACAATAAAATTTTTGAATGAAGGAAAGGTCATGACAGAAAAAGTCCAACAAATTTACAGACTCACCGACTCAATTCTACTCAATTTTCGACGCGAAACGAAGATATTTGTGATTACCGCCTGATACTGAAACTGTCAAATAGTTCCGATATCAAAGAGATTGTAAACAGACTTCTCAAGACCATGAATGTGATTTTTGTTATCAAAATTATGAATCGGTCAATGATATTGATAATTTGACGTGCTTCTTCCCAAACTCAGAGCTCAAACATCAAACGACATTTCTTGAACTAAACTTGGGAATATGTTTTAATTTCATTTTTGATGGATTATATTCCTGTTCCGCTATCATCCTGACATGCATATACACGAAGTAAAGAAACCCAAGCTATGATTGAAAATAAAGAACAAAGAATTCATTTGCTTGACTGAGAAATGTTTTTCATTTTTTTGGAATTATTGGGTCCATTTGTTTCTTACCTCAAAACTTCCATTTTTGCCATCTTTTCCCCAAATGCCACCATCGTGTGAAACAAATGGACCCATTGTGAATTATTTTATGTTTTGGCTGGTGTCTCTTGGAATTTTAATGAAAGTGACATAAGGAGAAATGAATGTAGAGGCATTATATTTACTGTTTGTCTAGTTTTTACATTTTATTTCATATCTAATTTTGTTGAAAAATGTCCATAAGTTTCATTAAAGCTTGATAATAGATTTTTATTTTTCAAAACAAATGAACAACTTTGATTCAAAAAAGCTTCAACATAACTTTGTTTTTCTACAGAGGTTTTGATATGATAGATTATACACAAAATTTCTAACAATTTTCTTGTTCATCTCTGTTGTATATTTTTATGGCTCTCTCCCTTTGTAAGGCTTGTGATATTTTCATGTTTTTTAATAGAAAATGTGTACATTATTTTTATTGAGATACCTATTTATTCAAAAAGTGAATTGCCTTTGGATTTTAAAAGAAATTGTGAGATCTTTTCTTTTTATATCATAACTTTTTTAGCTTTACGGTTTTTAATTTTATAAGCAACGCAGTGCTAAAGGGCTCAGGCCTCAAAATGGCCTAAAAGCAACTTGGCTTAGGAACTCTAGAGATTTGGGGGTACCTAAAAAAAAGGTGTTAAAAAAGCCAGGTACCTGGAAGTATTCTTAAATTTAGGGGGTACCTGATATGTTTGGGGGTACCTGCATTTTCATTAGTTGGGGCGGGGGCTGTTGTTTTTGTATGAAGTCATCACCCTTGAATTCCTTGAAACCCTTGAAACACCCTTGAAAAGTCAATATTATTTTGGGGACCCTTGAAATGCAAGATTTATACCCTTGAAACCCTTGAAACCCTTGAAATGCCAAATTTTGTGGCCATTTTCAGCCATTTTAACTTTCAGAAATACAAAATTTTTCCCATTGCATGGGATACAAACATCGCAGTGACTTAAAAATGAGAAAACATACTTTTGGAACCCCTGAGACTCAAGGGGATATTCCACGCTCATTCTTAGGGGGTTTACCTTTTAACCCGTTAAGTGCCACTGGAATTATATGAGATTGGCAGGTCTGGAAGATAGAATGGGTGGTTGTAAAATTATCAATTATCAGCCAATTTAAGGGCCCTCCTTTACACAAAAATTGAAAATTCAACTTTTCTCCTTTTGTTGACAGAGTTCCTTGAAATCTTTGAAAACTAGCAAAAATCAACTAAAAACCCTAGAAACCCTTGAAAGTTTGTGGTATATAAAAATCTCTTGAAACCCTGGAAAATTATAGTCAAAAATGACACCCTTGAATTTGTTGAAAAAGAAGTGCTTGCCGCCATGGAAGTATTTTCCCAGGAATGACAAAAGAGCAAAAAATCCCTTTTTGTATTTTTAACAATAAAAAAATTAAAAAGGGGGTAACTCAAAGTTACAAAGTAACCCCACTTTAGAATTCTAAAAATTTTGGGGGTACCAAAATGATTGGGGGTACCTAAAATTTTTGGGGGTACCTGAACCTTGGAGGACCCTACGGTAAGAAAAATTTTTAAACTACTAGGAAACCCATTATTTTCCTTTTCCACTCTGAAAAGACATTGAAATTTTGCTATATTACGACTAAAAAACTGCTGTTTTACTGTCAAAAATTTGAAATTTGAGGCCATATTTAGCCAATCTAGAGGGTCCTATTTTCAAAAACTTTTTGCCCCGTCGGCCCCAACCATGGTGGCGCCTCCTTAGACACTTATGTAGCCGTTACGTCATAATAGCAGAGATACACCACTCTTTTTAAATCCTAAATCCCTCCTGTAAACGTAATCAAATACAATCGAATCCGAAAAAAGTGGTGTAATATTAAATTGAGAGTCGATTGGTCCAATAGTCGGTCTTGTACCATTGAGATAATCTGGTCATTAGGATCATGGTATACAAAATTTATGTCCGCGATAATGAGGACGTTGATCTCATCAAATATATGTGGCAACTGTCCTAGGAAAGTAGCTACTTCAATACAGCTTGTCTATTTCTTGTTATAGCTGTCATGTTAGCAAATAGTTGCTATTCTACCATTTCAAGATAAAAGGTCTATGTTTGGAAATTTTGGCCAAATAAATTTAGGGAGGAAATGATATATAAGTAATTAAACTTAATGAGCCTCATTGACCCAATCAAGGCTGGGTGGGAGGAAAGAAAAAGGTATTATGCATTATGCATATCCATATAATTACATAAAGATTGAAATAAAACTGCTTGTTTATCACACTTACTGTACTGTTTCAACAAACTTGGAAAAAAAAGAAAATTTCGGAATCCCCACTGAAATTTTTATTCTAATTCTGTGTCCCCACTGGTATTTTCTGTCTTTGAAAAATCCCCACTGGATTTACAAAGAAAAATTTTTATCCCCGGTGAAATTTCAAAAGCCACCGGGTCACTGAGACAGGGGTGTGTTAATAGTGTACATTTTTTATAAAAACGTTAAAAAATTTTGAAGCCTCTTAGATGTTCTTAAATTTTTAGGGTTAAAACTTTGAAATGATTTTCCATCCATTTTGTTTACAAATTGCATAAAAGTTGCAGATTTTAGAGCTTGAGTAAGCCAATAAGAAAAACGATGTTGCTTAAAAAAAATACACAATTCGTGACTCCATTTTAGTTGTCAAAGAAAATATTTCTTCCCTTAAAATGATAAAATGTAACAAAAACTGAAATGATTATCTCGAAAACTCTATGTACTAACTAATTTCAATGATTATGATTAATTATTTAAGTCTTAGTCTTTTAAGTTTAATCATCGGAAGAATCGTCACTATCGGTTTCATCTGAAGTAAATTCATTTTCGTTCAACAATCATCAGATTAGTCGTACATCTCATGATGTAATTACATGGATGGTAATCAACACTACCCTTGTTTCCTTTCGTGATAATGATGATGTTTTTCCATTCAAAACCGGAAATTATTTTATAGTTCTCAATCAATAAAATGTTTCCATCTACGAGATATTGATATGGACTTTCACCTTCATTGAAATCGTTTTCATCTTTCCCATACCTTTTCCATTTCAATTTCATCTTGTCCAATGTTTGAAGAAGATCATCATCCTCGTATAATAAATGAGATATCACTAGCACTCCATCTTTCGTGATCTTTCTCATTTCTTTGATGGCATCTTCAAATGATTTGGAATGGTACGGTTTCTTTCCGTCAGGGTGATTCGGTGGTGGAAGTACTAAACCTTCTTTATAGCTCGAATTGTATCTTTCTTCCAAGCTTAATGCCTCTCTAACGATACTTTCACAGTTTCTTAAATTTACGTCAAGTTCATATTTCATGAAATCGTCATACATCGAAAGATCTTCACCACCTAATAAAATATCCCGATGACCGTATCCATTTGATGCAATCCAAATCAAATCAACGTGTTGTTTGACTTTCATGATCATTTCTTTCGATTGATTATCGAGAATACTCTCATCGACGAATAATGCGTTGATGTTTCTCGTTCGAATCCTCTCCACCAGCTTTTCAATTTGCTCTTTTTGTTTCTCTTCATCCAACTGTAAGAAAATATTATTTTAAGTAAATCTCTTCATTTGCATGCAAAGGATCCTAAAACTCTATTACGGAAAAATACACCATTAAATTTTAATTGACGAACTATCGTATCTGAATTTTCTTCAATAATACCGGTAAGCTTAAATCATTTACAGTATTAAGTGTAGATCAGTTCAATATTATTTTTATAAGGATGTTTCATTTTTTAAATTCAAAATGGTCACTCATCAGTCTCTCATACATAAAAAGCTAAGTTTTCGCACACTTGGGAATTAGAAAGTTTTTTTTCCGAATAGAAAAAATGCAATAAACAAACCATGAATCTGCGTTGACATCAGTCTTAAAACGATCTCAATTTTCTTTTACTTTTACTGCTCTTTTCAGTTATTCTACGATATCGTTTGTAATCAATAACACTGGGCGAAATTAGAGCTTTCCATTTTGGAAAGATGTTGGAATGTTCATCTTTAACATCTTTCCTCAGTTAGAGAAAGACCATTTTTACAATTTTGTGGAAATTTGTTGAAAGATCTCATTTCTTCATATTTCCAATTTTGGAAATTTCATCTTAACTATCTTTCCAAAAGTTTGAAAGATGATATTTCTATGATCGTGGAAACTCGTTGAAAGGCGGTCTTTCCTCACTTTTCCAATTTTCAAAAATATGACTTTTACTAAATTTCCTAATTTTAGGAAAAGTGAAAATTCCAATCTATGGAAAGTTGTTAAAAGTAGATTTTTTCCAATTTTACAATTTTCGAAAATTTGACTTTTACTAAATTTCCTAATTTTAGGAAGAGTGAAAATTCCAATCTATGGAAAGTTGTTAAAAGTAGACTTTTTCCAATTTTCCAATTTTCGAAAATATGACTTTTACTAAATTTCCTAATTTTAGGAAGAATGAGATTTCCAATCTATGGAAATTTGTTAAAAGATGATTTTTTCCATCTTTACAATTTTCAAAAATATGACTATTACTAACTTTCCTAATTTTAGGAAGAAGAGTGGAAAAAAGTTGTTTTCTTTACTTTCAAATTTTCAAAAATATGACTTTTACTAGTTTTCGAACATTTGAAATACGAATTATTCCCTATTTATAGTGGAAATCAGTCAAATGGTCTTTTTTTGACGATTTCTACTTTCAAATCTAAAATTTCCCATTAAAGAAAAGTCGGACATTGTATTGTATCACCCTTTTTAGGAATCCCATTATAAAATTAGAATTATTCAGTTTAAAGCCAAGGAACTTATTTAGCCTTCAGAAATTTCAGAATCTTAATGAGAGAACTAAATCTGGTGAATAATAAATTATGGTAAAGAAATAGGTTAAGTGAGTAGCTTGCTGTCGTAGTAGTACGTCTTTCCGAAATTATAAAGCTAAAATATATGTTATTTACAATTCAACGATCATGCAAGTACTTCTCCTCGATTGGAGTACGTTCAAGAGAACGAGAGGATTGCCATGGCTGTCAGTTATATGACATCTTTCATTGCCTTGTTTTTTTTTCGTCAGTTTACTTTTTTTTATTTTTTCAAACGCGGAATGATGGATGGACGGAAGCTCAACAAAAAAAGTGATTAGCTAATATGTGAAGTTCCATTCGAGACATAACATCTTAACAAGTTCAAGCAAAACTATTGCGTGTAGCCAATACATGGCTGTCATAAAAACCAATTCATAAATCCTACCATAGTACTAGGTTCTATGTCCCAACCGAGGAGCAAATCAACACTTATAAAAGAGAGAATCGTCTAGGCATATATACATCGTTGGAAAGCGAAAAAACATTTAAAATTTTCAAAGAAATTCTATAGTGGGGCACTGCAAGACAACAAACAAATAGATTATCATCCCAGCTGGCACACGGCGTTGTTCAAACGTTCAAATAACGCTCTTAGCGTTTATTTAACGTTATTTGAACGTTGAAACAACGGTTTGTGCCAGCTGTGATGCAAGTAAAATGTTTTTTTAAAGGGTTACATTTGTAACGAATTCACTTTCGCTTTTACGGAAACAATGAAAAAATAAAATATTTTTCATAAGCATATACTTTTGGGAATCATTGGGAAAAAATTGCAAATCATCCGATAACAATAGATGTCATTTGAATTTGAGAGAAAATCGAATTATGCTTGAATTTCAATATCTATTAAGATTTCGAAGTATTATATACCGTATTTTTTTAGATTTCGAAAAAGTTTCTTACGAGCATAAGTAAACTTTCACGAATCGCCATGTAAACCTATTTTAGAGATATTTACGCCAAAAAAAGGCAAAAGTTTCTGTTTGTATTTTACTCTTGCAGAAGTAAAGCTCCGAGACGTATCAATCAATCTCTATCGTAGAGCAAGTTTAATCAACAACAAAAGAAAGGCTTTTTACGGTTTATCAAATACTTAAATGTCTAATCCTCGGAACGACTACAATCATTTCATTACAATCCATCTCAGTTCTGGCGAAAACGTATTTACTAAAAATACGCTGAACAGGAAGGAACGAAGCACTTCCAGACGGCTCATAGAGACGATCGCGGAAAATCATTATCGGTTTGCCGTATATAACATTCCCATCGTAATTTTCAGAGCGTAAAAACCAATCCACGCGAGCAAGAACATGTTCTGTATAGACACCGTTGAATGCTTGATGAAGTAAATGATCTTCCCTGGCCGTGGGGAATGGTACATTGTTTCAAACGGTTCAACTTTTCCGGCTTCACCACACCAATAAGCAACAATGTTTGACGATCGTACGCTTCTTGACGTTTCAGCACCATATAAAACGTCGTCACAGACTACTTCTGTAGTTTTCCAGGACGCAATCGGAACGACTATGTCCTTGCCGGGATATAAAGCCTCGTACATCAATTTCAAACATTTCGATTCCCGTTGGGTTAATTCGTAAATTTGCTGTAAAAAGAAAGTAACAAGACAATAGTGTAACTTTAGAATAAAGAGTACGCGAACGAGATAAACAAAAAGCAGAATCTTTATTGGTTTGACTTGAGATCTTCTTTTGCAAATCATCGCTATTTTCCGAAAGGTGAATGTTTTGTCATGAAATCACAAAATTTAAACGAAGTCTTTTAAGGGTGGTAGATTCCCTCCCCCTTGAGGCAACAGAGGCCAAATAAGCTTGAGTCATTGGTTAAACTGGGGTCAAATATCTTGGTTTATGAAAACGAAAATCGTCTATTATGTTACTGAAGAGCTTAACAAAGTTTGATCAATTCTGTCCAATGAAACCCTATGTAAAGATCGTGAATTACCTGTTTCCTTTTCATTACGACGAAAGAAAGATCAGACCAAGTCAAGGCTCTGTAATCGGTCTTTTTCGAAGACATCAATAACATTTCGACGTTGATGTCATGAACACCAAGGGCACCTCTTTGCTGGGTGTTTAAACCACTGAAAAGGGGAAGAAAGTCATCATGTAAGGCTTCCGGAAATGGTATGTTCTGCGCCTGAAGATCGCGGTCAAATCGTCTCATAAGCTGCATCTCGATGGTTTTGTTGTTTCTAGGCATTCTCTCTAGCAACCCATTGAAACGTTCGAAACTGAACAGCCAGAAACCGTACACTGGACCATATGCCTTGATACAATCCACCAAATGGCAATGGAGGTGCATGTTTGGCGTTACTGCATCGCTGCCATATAGTTTCTCAAAAGACTTGCAAAATTTTAATAAATATTTGTCTATTACAGTCAAATCAGCTACCGTGATAGCTTGATTGCAAATGTAAAGGCATGCAATGACGAAATTTTTCCAACATTTTAAATGTTCATCAGGAACGATATCCTTCAAGGCATAGAGCGAAAATAACAGTGTCCAGTTTTTTAGTTCATCAGCGGTAAATGATGCAAAGGAAAAATCGTCGAACTTCCCTGGAATCTTCCCAACGTCATTCGAACACTCTATATCGTTTATCCGTTGTTGAATTAGATGGACATTTCGCTTCGTGATAAAGCCAGCATCTTTCCATACATGTATCATCCGCTTGGTCGTACCCAAAAAAAGGTTGTGCATGGGGTCGATAATAGTCATTAAAATAAAGTCATAATAAGGCAGTTTTGAGAGGATGGAATATTTAGTACCATATTCTGTTTCAAGTCTTCCCCGTTCTGCTTTTGTTCCAGCATTGAAAATTTCGGACATCTGATTGCGATGTTCAAGATCAGTGCGTGCTGTCCAATCATCAGTGTCAAATCCACCGTAATCCTTTCCTTCTGCTATGCTTCCTGGGAAGAATTTGTTGCATTTGTTGCATCCTTTGTTTGCATTGTGAGCTGAAAGAAAATATAGAGTAAGTTTTAAGACAATAATCACGTAGCTAAAAATATTGAAGTGGAATGCATGTGTGACCATTCATACATATTCGAATATAGGTGAGCTATTTAAATATTTGTTGAAGATTCACTGATGTAAAATATTATATATAGAAATATTTTTCATATGATATATCCCAAACACAGTATTTTTTAGACGGGTACAAAATCGCAATCTAATTTAAAGTGAAACCTTGTGGTTCTAACTTGAAAGAAAAATGGTTGAGTAAGTAGAGGCACCCAGTTAGAGTTCGTGAATAAAAGTCTTTTAGCGAAACGCACTATAATATTTTTAAATACCTTTGAATCCACACAGTTTTCTTGAAGCGGGAATATCGCAGCCAATACATAGAACGGCAGCTTTAACATTTTGTATGATACCATTGTGTAATTCAACTTGATATCCATCATTCCAGGCCAGTAATAGTTCATCTACTAACGGACTTAAAAAGGTGTTGGTAGGTGGTTCCTTTGCCATATTTGGGATCAATCCGTGCAATATGATGTTCTCTTTCTTGAATCTAAAATTTAGAATGTAAAGGTTAATTGGGTATATGCTTAAACGGGCTACCATTTCATGTAAAATATATTGTCCTATTTATTTAGTAAAAGAACTTAAAATAGAAAGGGGCTCACAAAACAAATTAGCTAGTAAAGAAGTCAAACAAATGTTAATGAAAATTTTAGACCACCCAAAACTAGGGCGACTTGAAAACATGTAGTATCAAGTCAGGGGAGGATGTTGACCATCTTATGGATATTTTTCTAAAACATGTGTACAATTTGGAAGATTGAAGACAGATGGGTATTGTGGGAGCTAAATACAATTTAAATATGTCTCTATGGATGCAATCTGTCATTCTTAGGTACCTCAAGCTTAAATAAACAAAATAAATCTTTGAAAATCAGCCAGTGAGTAAAAAAAACTAATTTTAAAGCTATTTTTTATGAAAATGGTGATGGTAAGTGAAATTTTGTAAAAAATATCCATTTTGTAACATCAGATTTTGAAAGAACCTTTTTTTCTCTTGTTTTATTGTTTTGTCTCATGATTAATAACATGATGAAGTTTCTCTCTACAAAATTTTAGGACCAAGGGTCAAAGTTTTCAGCAGTTATGTGGTTTGAAAGTTTGTACTGTTTCGGAGATAACTTTTCCGCAACAATTTCTTGTAAAATTGGAACAGCTCTGAGTTATAACAAGCTAGATGAAACTGACTAACTTTACATTTTTAATGTAGCCCTGTTATATGCCTTTCAGAAAACAAACAGAAAACTGGGTTATCAAACCTTTTCTGAGATATTTTTAAAATCACTTCACAGAAGGTATACTTTCCGCAACAAAAAAAGTTATCTCCGAAACTTTTTCTTTTTCCATTTTTTAGGAGCATGATGTTTCTTTGATGTCCTCAAGTATATAGTTTGGAAGAACTTTATATGGTGGTCTATAAGCAATAGAAGTTATTCAGTCTGAAGTGATTTTGCTTTAGAAAACTGCTGTTAAGAATTTTAAAAATATTGAGTTATTCCGAAACAATAGTTATCTCCGCAACCAAAATTTGCAGTCAATCACAATTATAGGCTGATAAGAGGTTCTTAAGGGGTATATTTTTCATTTTTTAGATTGGTGTAATCAATATACACAAACATGCACTATTATTACTTTGTTTAAGTATCTTCAGTTGTTTTGAGATGAAATAATTGTCAATTTTCTGTTTCGGAGATAACCATTTTTCTTTCTTTTTTTCTTTTCAGAGTAAAAAAGCACTTATTTAAAGCCTTTTTACTTTTAACTTGCTTAAACGCTTTTCAGAAGTGTAATAGCCATAATAACAATCTTTTCTTGTAGTTCTAAATGCATGAAAGTGTTGTTTTAGGCTTATTGGTAGCAAAATTTCTCAAATATTTCTATTTTGTACTACTACTATTTCTAAGTTGTACTGCTATTCATATAGGAATTTCTGAATGTAATGACCATTTTGTGCTAATTTTTTATAAAAATCTCTAGGGACCCTATTATATGTCAATTCGCTTTTGAATTTTCCTTTTTCATGTACTTTTTTAGTGCTTCACCATGTTTAATTATACTTCATAATATGTTTCGGAGATAACTAGGAATTATCTTAATCTAACAGGGATCTAACATCAATTTGAGCCTGCAGCAAATACTTGTACCAAACTTTGCTTTACTTTGTTTTCAGAACTAAAACTAATAAGAAAAACATGGGGAAACCAAAAAAAGGTTGGCTTAAGGTCAAGGTAGCAACCAAAGAAAATGAAGAAAAGAGCAGCCGCAGTACAACTTGGCGAAAGTCTGTAATGGAATCTGACCCGGATCGGTATGAGAATTTGAAAAAGAAAGACGCAGAGCGGAAAAGACTGGAATATGCTAATTTGTGTCATCAAGCCACAGGATCAGGAGTAGAAAGTCGCCATGCTAAACTAGTATTAAAAGAGAAAAATCAACGCCAAGCTTTAGCTCAAAAGAGATATCGAGAAAGAAAAAAACAGAAAGCCAAAGACATGACCACAGTTGATCTAGGACAAAATCATGAAAGTACCACAAGACCAACCTTGGAAGGAATAAACCCTGGAAATGAGCCAGCACCTGTAACTTCGTCAACCCCTGAAACCAGTTCAAACAGTTCAAACAAAAAATCCAGAGCAGCTTATCACAAAATGTATCGGCAAAGCAGAAGTCGACAAAAAATGCAAGTTATAAAGGAAAAGGACAGAGAGCGAAAGAAAAAATCTACAAACAAAGGAAATACCAGAACACTAAGGAGGAGAAGCAATTGCAACATTTTAAGTCCATGCTCATATGCCAAAAACATTGATAACTTGATTGAGGCTGCTACACCATCAAAGGAATTGGAACTTGCAAAAAGGAACTTGAATAAACGTAAAGAGCGCACTGTAAAGGACACAATATGTCAAGGTGTCAGTGACTTGTACAGCGAAACCAGTGATAGCTCAATGTTGAGCGTGACCGTAAGGAAGAAAATAGACAAAACAATTGCCAGAAAGATCCGTAAAAAACGCCTTGGATCTAAAGCTGCAAAGCTTCTTAATAAAGACCGACGTTCTTTTTCAAAGTATGTAGTAAAGAGTCGAGGAAGACCTTGCATAAAACAATCAACAAAATCAATTGTTCTCCAATTCTACCACAGCAGCAAAGTTTCAAAGGAAAGACCAGAAAAACGATTTCAGGGGAAAAGGCTGATGATATTGCCAAGTTTGCAGGCATTCAAAAAGTTCCGAGTTGATCATGGCAATATAATAAGCTTCAAAAGCTTTTTATCTTTGAGACCAAAGCACATTATTCCCTTCAAAAAGTATCACTTCACTTGCTTGTGTGTTTATTGCACAAATATCAATATAATTTTGGAGTCAATAAATCGCCAACTGTCCACAATACCGGATATTTCACCAAGCATGAAAGCTGATATGCGAATAAGAAATGTATATGATCTTGCTGATATCATTTTATGTCAAAAGCCTTTTGGGATGAAATTCCATAAAAAGGAATGTGTCGAATCTCACTGCAAACTTTGTAGAGACTCCAAAGAAATAATACTTATTTTATTAATTTATCGATGCAAAGGGAGGTCATGGTCTTATGAAGTGGCAAGTATGGGAACAAACAACCATAGTAGTAAATGTAAGGAAGCAAAAGAAATTTGTGAAAGAAGAGAGGCGAAGAAGGATGCTAATCAATAAAACTGGCTCATATGAAGACGGCATTAATCATCTTGTAAATGTATTTGATAAACCTTGTGTAGGAATCACAATGCGCCAACATCTGTATTCTGCATTTTGGCAAGATCAGCAGTTCAGCCAATGCAAGCAAAACATCGACAAATCTCAAGTCGTTGCAATTTATGATTTTGCTCAGAACTATACAACCTTGTATCAAGACGCAATCAAAAGTTCTGAGTTTGGCAAGAATCAAATTACCCTCCACCCGATTCCTGCTTATTACTGGGATAGTGCTGGCAATTTGACACGAGAAACCATTGTTATTTCCAGTGATGATTTAACTCATGATCACCTTGCCGTGTCAACTTACAGAAAGAACTTGGTCAATCACTTGAGAAAGAACAGAAATATCACATTCAGTCATCTTATAGAGTGGTCGGATGGTGCTAGTTCTCAATATAAGTCGGTGTATGCTCTTATCCAGCAAATAGAAGATGCCAAAGAATTGAACCTCATCATCACGAAAGATACCTTTGGATCGGAGCATGGGAAAGGGGAAAGTGATGGTGAGACTGGTGTTATTAAATCTTCTGCTGATTCATATGTTCTTGGTTCCCATGGTGTCATTGAAAATGCATTCGATTTAAAGAAATTTGGGGACAAGCAATTATCAATAATCAAGAAATCAGAATTTAAAAAGTTAGGAGTTGTCCAAGCGATGAGAACTTTCCACGTTCTCAATGATATCGAACGTCCGCATCGGGAAAATGATTATTACCCTGTGAAAGGATCTCGCAACAAGCTACACTCCTTCACTTGCTCGCCAACATCCGAAATGATAGCTGTTCGGAAGTTATCGTGTTACTGCAAGTTCTGCAGATCAGGAAAAGTGGAATTGTGTCCTAACCTATTAGAGACTGGTAATTGGGAAAATCGCCCTTTTGTCGTAAAACCAAAAAGTATCCTTTCTCAATTTGTTTCAATAAAAAGATATATTTTATGCAAGAAATCAATGTTCCTTTGAAATATATGTTAAGCTGTTTCAGTTTTTTCCTTAATGTTCTCAATTTATAAGATAAAACAGCTCTGCTGAAATCACCAATGCATAATGTTTCGAAGAAGACTGGTAAATCTTGTCCAAATGTTAATGATAAATCTGAGAAACAAAACAGGGTAAATAACCAAAAGAATTGTTTGTTTTTTTCAGTCTTTCAGTATCTTTATTTAAATAGTATATGATATATAATTAGTTTAAAATAATTTTACAAATGTAAAAAAATTCTATAAATAGTTTCTTTCACCTTTTAGAAACGACCAAACCTTACAAAACCTGGTGTCTCAGAAAAAAAGAAACTGAAAGTTGTAGAAGAAGTGAAAGATGGTAAGTATCAGCAAATTTTATTCATGTTGTTAGACACAACATTTGTTGAAGCTTTTTGTTTGAGATGAAGAGTTGCTGGCATCAGGCTATAATTGCCAATTATTGTTGTAATAAAATGTATTATATTGGATTAATAAAGGAAATTAAGTTGTCTCCACTTTCAGAAGAATAACTTAAAATTAAGTACTGCCTGACCGAGAGTTGAACTCGAAACATTCTTCAAACTTAACTCAAACAATCTATTATTTCCTACTTAATTGATACTAATTTAAACATTTAATTAGCCACTCCTTCTACAATTTTAAGTGTCTTTCTTTTTCAGACTCAACTATCAAGAAAACAACTCCTAAGAGCCTAAGAGAAATATCAATTGACGATGTCAAGATCAGTGACTGGGTTAAAGTTATTTATGAAGAAGAAATTTTTGTTGGAAAAGTAATGGAGAAGGTCAATGGCCAATGTCGTGTCAGATGCCTGGCAATGCCATTTGGAGTGAATGTTCCTCAATTGTTTGAGGAAGAAAACAAAGCCGTTTTTTATGAAAGCATATATAGTTGTGATGGTTGTACACCCACATTAAAAAAACATGGCCGCACTTGGAAATGGACATATTAGGTGTTCAGAACTTGTTTTGCTTTTAGCTTTTGTTTATATTCTTAGCTTTTTTGCACACATTTTGTTTTCATTTCATCATTATCATATCTAATATTCCAAATCACTTTCTCAAATTGTGTTCTTATTTAAATTTGTTCGCATGATATTTCTAATTGATGTTGCTGAGATATCCAAATTCCTCCACTAAAACTTTGTAGTTATCTCCGAGACTGGTTAACCCCAAACAATCTGAAAAAAGAAAAAAAAAGTTTAATTAGATTATCTATTTTAGTCGTTTTTACTTGTTATTTATTTGCATAGTATAGGTGTTAGGCATATTTTCAATTTAGTAGTATATCTCTCTAAATTTCTTTATGTTTCGGAGATAACTATTGAGAGTTATCTCCGAAACTTCCACACCTTTCATTCCTAGCCATTGCTTTTGGAAAACATTAAGATCTCAGTGACATAGGGTCAACTCCTTATTGTTTCATAGTTAGAAAGAAAGCATATTTTTTCAAGATTTATTCTGTTTATTATTAAAAGCCTTACTACATTATTAAGTCAGTCAATTTAAATTATGAGAGGAGTTAAAAAAAAAAAAAAATTGGTTTCTTTAATGGAAAATGGCCTAATAAGCTTTCTGATGTCAAAAAACCTTTGAAATTTTCACTCAGTATATTGTAACTTTTAGTTTTATGCAAGTAAGATACACTTTTTGAGTTTGTTCGAAAAAGTTATCTCCGAAACCCCAGGAGGTCAATTTTTTATCTTGACCATTATTAGTCTGATGAAAAAAATTTTTGGTGTGAAATATTTCTTTAGTAAGTGCTTTTAATTGGTAGGGTTATTGGAATTTAAATTGTAGCTGAGTTCTTTTTATTTGTGTTGAAAATTGTTGAAAATTAGGTTATTTTGATATTTCACTAGTCTTACTATAGTTTCTGAAGTAAAAAGGTTATAGGATAAATTCTTTTGTTTGAATTCTATTAGTCTAAACCACCTGACTCGATTTAAATGCCAAATCATTTTGAAATATCTTACATTTGACTCTATGAAGATCTTATTCTGAAGGGCACTTTTTTAAAAAAAATGAAGCAGTCTGCTCATAACCCCTCAATTAAACCCAAGACCAGAAAGAATTAAGGTCTAAAACCTTTAAAAAATGAAGATCTATCCATTTTAACATATGAAAATGGGGTTAAGAACCAGAATCTTGAGTGGTCAATTTTCATAAAAAATTCACTGAATTGTACACATGTATTAGAAAACTGTCCTTATTTACAAAGAAACAATAGTGCCATTAAAGAGACTGCCTCATACCCAAAGTTAAAATTTTGACAAGTATCTTCAAAGAGTGGAAGTTTCAAATCTTTAAACGGGACGCAAACGCCCTCTAATAACATTGTGCACATGACTAAATAATAGTTAAATCTTAAAATATTGTCTTATAAAATCTATAGTTATATAATGACTTTCATCTTGAGATTGGGGATGACGTTAGCCACTTTTCATACAGAGGATAATTTAATATTAATACGCAAAAAGCCAATCCCACAAGCACAATAAAAGTGCAAAATTTTTGATTTAGAAAAACATTTATTATTTAAGTTAAGAATTTCTGATAAATGATAGAAATGAATACCTTATACTCCTTGGGAGATTCATAACAACTGAATAGATAGCACCAATACTGTATGTCCTAACATTTTTGTATGGGCAAAACCAATCACAATTGAGCATGATCCCAATATTTCCAGGATGGTTTAAAAAATCCATTTCTTTCGGGTCTGAGAAGTCCTTCCAAACTTGACCATCATAAATATCTGACATAATTCCTGGATGGACTTTGCGGGTCATCCAAGATTGGCACAATTGCCAAAAGTTTTGTCGCTTGAACAAATACTTCAGTGTTGTTGACAAAGGCTTATAGCAATAGGTCTTATAAGGTATAAGGGATGTCCTATTTCCTACTCTGACTGTTTCTAATAGTTCCTGTCCACATTGTCTTCTCAGGCGTGGGAGATCATGGTTTGGAAATTCTATGTGGGAACATCTTTTCGATATTTCTTGTCCTCGAATTCGGGTGACTGATTGTTCCATTTCATATAAGGTGTGACATTTGATACAGACAACAAATTTTTTAAAGCGTTCACTTGTGTTGAAAAATTTGTGGTATAGATAAAGACTGCTTGGAAATGCAAGAAGAATGACATCACTAAGTCCACATTGCTGGACTAGGATTGTTAATAATCCATGAATGAACTTTAATAAACATTCCAGAGCACCGTCTGTGATATTGAAATGATATTGCCACAAGGCCAAAAAAAGACAAATCCAACGTGCGATACTCATAGCTGGTGGTTCTTGTTCTGGCTCATTCATTTCTAAGGGTTCGTCATTCTCTTGAACATGTTCATCAATAGTGATATTGTTTGTATAACGCTGTGAAATCATTTCTAAGATTTCATCATCTAAGTCCTCTGGATCCCATTCCTCTGGGCTCAGTTCTTCTTCAAAATGAGAATTCGATGTATCTCCTACATTACTGTATTCAAGAGGTTCTTCATTTGCAGGAGCAGGCTGTTGATTGTCATTTTCAGGAACTGGTATATTTGCTGGATCACTTTCAAGACACTCATCAAAATCAGAAGACTGTTCACATTGGTTCATATGCTTCCGGAATGATTTGTTTGAAACTATGTTGTTGCAGGTAGGGCATTTCCGCATACTGAAAGGTAAAAAAGAAAAAAATATTCAAGCAAATAAAATAATTAATTTCAGAAAAAGATTCCAGCTCTAAAACATACAAATACTTAGACTTGCATAACCGGTGGTAAATTTACGCAGATATTATACTATTGTATATGTATAAGAATCGCGAAGCGTCCCAGGCAGTTGACTTGATTCACAAGTTGCGAGCAAAAAATTTATAGGGCCCCGCACTAGTCTGAATCGCAGACCTACAGACCTTACTATCGCGAATTTGAGGTAAATTCTTTTTTTGCCAGCATCATTTTTCCCAAATTGTTGGATAAAAATTTTCAAACAACGATACTTTGAAAAGTGAATATTTTTCATTTTCGTTAAAATCATATACTTCGATTAAATTGTGCAGCATGTCTGATTTAGATTTTACTGTGCCTTAATGGCCAATAGACCATGGGTCAGATCAGATCATATTTTTTTGATTGCTTTCTCCAGCTAAAATATAAAAATTATGCTTGGTCTGATCCTTTTCTCTCTCAAATAGAATGTCAGAAAATTATTTCTTTCTATTTCAAGAATAAATCCATCATAAATCAGTAAAAGGCGTAAAAAGAGGCATCGAGGCAGGAAAATGAAAAGAAATAAGACTAAAAGAAAGTTAAAAGTTAAAAGAAAATTTATCATGGTGTTCTAAATCTATATTTAAAATGCCATGGATTTTGTGTAATAGACAGACTGTACCTTTATAATCATAGAGGTAGGTGAGTCCAGTCAAAACACAGAGTTGATCTGTAGCATCACGCTTCACCTTCTTGCCTTAATAGATAAATCCAATTGAAACAAATTATTGTCACAAACTCTTTGATAGTTTTTCTCAATCTCAGAAGAGGTTTATATGCCAATGTGGCACACAAATAAGGTGTAAGCACAGCAATTTTATACATACAGTTTGAAAAAAGTTCAATAGGCATTAGGAGAAAACAAAAGCATGGATTTCTTTGAGCAATTACTGTTATTCAAAATATTGGAAGATTTTATGTATCTCTACCATTACTGAAAACACTGCATCTTGAAAACAGGGGGAAAACATAATGAGTCGCAATAATTTTGTGATGAAAGGGCAATATCAAAATTTCAACAGCTTTAAAAATATAAACTTTGAAGACAAATTGTAAATAAAGTAGTTTTTTGCAACAACTCTACACGAGTACCAAAAGATTTGAAACGTTTGAAAATAAAATCTAATCATTCAACATTCAACCATCTCTTCCTTCCCTTTGATTTGTTTCAAAATTTCCTTTTTGTCACTTGTTAAAATTTTGATCAGGTTTTAAGTCTCAGTTTACTAACTAACTCATCTTGTCCAGAACTGATTTAATGGCAAGCAACAAAAATCTTAGATTTGTTTTAATTTGACAAGGAACTTATTTTGGCGAGTCAGCAATACTTTTAATTATGACAAGAACTAATTTTGGTAAATTGGTAAAAGAAAAAAATTTGGTAAAAGACTGACATACAAGCCACCATCGTTTTTCTGAATAAAATGATTAGGAAATTCAAGATATGAAAAAAGTTAATTCGGACATGTCAGTGAAAATTCCAAGCACTCGGGTAAGTTATGACATAAAAACCGCAAAATCTAATAATGACGTCATAATCGATGATGTCATAAAAACTAAAAATTTAATATCTCAAGGGTCGATTATCCAATCGTCTTCAAACTTTCACCAAAGATGTATCTCACTAAAGTCGATCATTTGAAAAAAATTATTTTCAAAATTCTGATTACGTCAGCAAAAAATAGGATTTCTCCTTTTTTCCTAATTTCTGCTGACGTCATGAAAATTTTGAAAAATCTCTTTTTTCAAATGATTGACTTTATACATCTTTGGTGAAAGTTTGAAGACAATTAGATAAACTGTTCTTGAGAAATTCAATTTTTAGTTTTTATGACTTCATCAATTATGACGTCATAATCAATTTTTGCGGTTTTTCGCGAAAATCGGCAAAAAAACAATTAGGTTACACATCAGGTTAAAAACTACATCATAGTACCCTTCATGTTCAGTCATTTGTTTGGTTGTTTTCTGTCGGCTAATGCGATCTAAAAATTATGGTAATTTTCAGTTTTTCAGACATGCCATAACTTACCCGAGCAGACCCGAGCACTTTTTTGTGGCCGTTATACGGCCAAAATACTCAATTTTGAATTGAGATTCAAAACTCAATATTTGGAGAATTTGTATTTTGTGTACTAAACTGTCAAAAAGATGAAGATAGTGAGCAAAATCAAAATGTATTCTTTCTATGATGATTGAAAATAAATTCAATTCAATACATCCCTTTTTATTTTTGCAAATGCAATGCTTGAAAATAAACCCTTCATAAGTGGCCTTGATGGGTTTTGGTTACTCTGAAAGGCAAAACTCAATTTCTAAGTCAAAAAACGGCCAGTGACCAAAGTGCTTGGAATTTTTCCATCTAAAATTTGCTCTGTTTGTTGTGTCGCCCACCCCCTGCAAAAAAAAAATTGAATTCCCTTTCCTGGGGCAGGGGGGGGGGGTGAAGCAGTTACTACAAGACATCGTGCCGGTTAGTACCGTGGTGGTGTGTCATATGAATTGGATAAAATCACTTAGTACTCAGATGTACTAACTGCAAAAAAGGGTGGTCCCCTGCTAAAAATTTGCCAAATTTTGGTACTAACTGTGTAAAAAATAGGATTAAAAAAGACCATATTTTACCAAAAAAGATTTTGGGGAAGTAGATTTTTTTTTCAAATTTTCGAAATTTTTTTTTAAATCTTAAAAACAATTTGCTGGTTGCAATAAAAATTTGATTTTCTAGAATGTTGTTTTTTCCTATTGAAAGCTATGGAAAATTGAATCATTTTTAAGATATTAAATTTTATTTTATTTGATTTTATTGAATTTATGAAGGTCAAAAGCCTTTTTCAAGGCTAATTTCAGTTAGTACTAACTGTACTAAGTGTACCAAGGTGGTGGTGTTACTAACTTCTTCCGAGAAAGCAGTTAGTAGGCATGATGTCTGGTACTAACTGCTTCACCCCCCCCTGCCTGGGGGAATTTTCAAAAGCCTGCACCTTTTGCGACCTGATACGGCGAATAGGACAATTTTTCAATGTCCAGCTATGTTTTGTTCGTACGTTTGATAATGTCATAGAGAGAGATTAAACATTTGGAATTTGGACAAGCCTAAAGTACAAAAATTACTATGAATTTCTAAGACTAAGCATTTTCTCAAAAATGAACAAATTTCTAAGGCATATTCTGAAAAATGGAAAAAACAAGGAATTTCCAATGTCTCCTCAAAAGAAATATGCAATTTCCGCAAGTATTTTGAATTTTTAAAGGAAATTCTGAGCCCTTAGATTTTGCAAAAAGTGTCGGCCCGGAGGGGAGGGGGTATACAAAACAGACTGAAAATTTTTAGAGCTTCTCAGCATACTGGGCCAGAAAAAATGCATTCTGTTATCAGGTATAGGTTAATGTTACCTAAACTTTTAAATATGTAAATAAATAGGTTCTTACTTCAACGATTGTAAAAGGGAAGAATCCCATTCGGATTGATCATCATCATCATCATCATCATCATTTGTATCTTCACGTCCTTCACCATCACTTTCAAAAATGACACGGCTATTTTGAGCTGTTTGTTCCTCAGCAGATGAACTTTGACGGTGAGAGGACATTATTTTGTCTTTAAAGGATGCTGTGTCTGTATGTGGTATATTATGTACTTAATCTGACTGGAAACCGAACTATCACACTGAAAATGCTGAAGTTTTTCTGCAAAACAAAACTTTAATGTACTTTAGAGCAATGACCTTTACGGCCAAAGAAAAAAGAAAAGGACTGGAATCGACAACAAGCATAATGATGATGTTTTGGCGCCCAACAGTAGAGATCAGCATCTTAGAATATCAAGACGTAGCGATAATGGTACGCTGCTAGAATTTCTTCTCTCAATCTAGATACGTCCCCAAATATTGATACGGTCTTCGATTCCGATGTACACAGATGTACATCTTTTTACAAAGAATAGCCGTGCTTTTATAAATCCTAGCGTCCATAGCTGTCATGAATGGAGCGCGTTATTTTCTTTGGCCAACACACGTGACACGTGGTGGATGTATTTTGGATCTAGTCACTTTATTGTCGATATTGTGGTAAGTAACGAAATTTTTAATCTTGTCTGATTACCCCTCGCTTTTGAAAGTAATAACCCGAAACTATATCTAATTTATTTTCAAGTTTTATATATTTTGTCTTTTAATCCTGTTTTAAATAATATATAGTCTCTTACTTGTGACTGCACTGCAGTCATCCCCATTTACTGGGGAAGGTTGGGACGGGGATCTGCCACTCGTTCTCCCTAGATTGATCCACCTATCACCCCTTACCTTTGATCCTTCTTTAAAAGCAGAGAGACATCAATAATCAAGTACCACTTTGGAATCTTCTTATAGTATGACTCGTCATGAAACCCACAACAACCCTGACCCACACCAACCCTGACCACCAAACAATCTACACGTTTTTTTATACAACGAACACGTTTATAAGGAACTCGAGGCTGAAAATGGTCCAAAAAATAAAGAATTGTTTAGGAACTGCTCAGGCTGATAATGTCTGAGAATAAGAAAACAAGTTTTAAGAACAGTAAGAGATGGTTATCCAAACTTAGCAGCTATTATGAAAATGTAAAAAGGAACTCGATTAGGAACTTTGATTGAGGCCAGTCGAGGCTTAAATTCTCTTTAAAAATAAGGAACTCCTGGCTCAGAGCAAAGTTAAGGTTCCTTATAAAAAAAAACGTGTACCTTTACACATTTTAAACCCTATCATATTTTCTAGTTTAGTTTCTATAGTTATTCTTTTCACTTTCAGGAGATTGTGCTAAAGAATGGAAACATCTTCTGATGATGAATTTATTGCTCCTAGTCCAAGTAAATTTTATGTTTTATTATATTATACTTTTAGCAGAATTTGGTGAGCCTGCTGTGAAAGGCTCTGAAGCTCAGAATTACATAGTGAGGCTTCAGAGGCCATTTTCACATGTTTTTGAGGGCATTTATACATCATAAAAAAGGTTTTTGGTTTGGGTTAGTCTGTATACTTTCAAATTTCTTCTAATAGATCCAACACAAGGAAAACGGTCAATCCTGGCATCTGGTAAATCATCTTTGTACAAAGGTCAGTATCACATTTGATTATTTATAATTTTTCTATATATTTCAGCTCAAATAATTTCATATTGTAATAATTTGTACACAGTAATTTAAGGCAGTGAGTTTGAAGTTGTGAGCTGCATATATTCACACAGATTCACATATAAAGTTGCATAAACTGTAAATATTCTTCTTTATGTATTACATAATTATTTTTGAATTGTTTATTCATACTTTTTATTCCCTTAAAAAATATTTTCAGGTGAAACAAAGCACAGTCAATCTAGAAAAAGAAAAGGAACTGGAGGTATAGATTTTTTACTTTTAGAGATTTTGATTAGGGTTTGTATTTTAAAGAGTTGTTTTATTAAATTATAAAATTTGAATCTTTTGCCACTTGAATTGGAATTCTTAAACTTAGGTGGTGTAAATAATTCTAAAATTAGTATTTTTTATGAATTTTCAGACTCCATATATGTTTCGTCTCAGACACAATATCGCCGAGGTGAGATTTAAAAAAGTTTCAAGTATTCTTGGTGCAGTGATATCTGACTTAGTTGTGTCCTGTTCCCAGTTTGGAAGGTTTATGACCCTTGTCTCTCAGTATTTTGGTTTGTAGATTTCCATCTCATCAAAGTGTTATATGGTACACATTTGGAGACATAAAAATATTTGCATGTCTGTTTTGACCACTTTCTGTTCTGGTTTGAAACAAAAAACATAACCACTGAATTACATCTTATTGGAAAATAATTTTAAAGAAAAAATTAGTTATCTTTTTATAACTTTGTAGTGCATAATTTAAGGTAACACAAATTTGATGCAATTTGAAATAGTCTATCACAAAACTTTTCTTTTATTTAGATAGTGGAACTGAAACTCAAAGTCTCTCTGAAACTGAAAATGATGAGCCCAGAATATCACAAAGAAAGAAAAAGAAGAGATCTACCAAACAAAGTAAGTTTCAATAAAGAAATTTGAGTGAAAAATTTTCTGTTAATTTATTTATGGTTGTCAAGATTTGATTGTAACCAGAATTTTACTTTATACCATAGAAATATACAGAGAACCTCAAATTGAGTCACATCAAGCATCCAAAAACCTTAACAAGTCCTATGAAACAACGCCACCATCGAAAAAGCCAAAAAAAAACCAGCAAAGTAAATATCATTAAAAAGCTTTATATGTTAATTGTATGGTATCCTTTTGGTTTACAAATTCTTATTATAATTTAAGATATAATTTATTTTTAATTCAATAATTCCCAGTCACATTAGCATTGCACAAAAGACAAATCTATAAAGTGTACAGTTACTTTCTCCTGTTTGTAGTATTATTTCTTTCCTTCTTCTTGACAGCACCTAATAACCAAAATGAAGCAAGACAACCTTTACGGGATCTTTCCAACTTAAACAGTAAATATGTTCATGTTTTACTTGCCAATAATTGTAATTGTAATTTTCCTTTTGGAATTTGCTGAAGAGAGACATTTTAATGCAGGCTTGAACTCTTGTCTTGTTGAGAGAGTATAAAATCCTCCTAACCTTTTCTTTTTGTATTCTCTAAGTGTATTTTAATTTTGTAAATTTTAAAACTTCAAGTGAATCAATTTTTTACTTTTGTAAACTAAAAATACTTCCTAGTTTAGTAGCAAATTATGTTTGTAGGAATTTGATGGAAAATTATTTCTTAAACAGATCTTGTTGAATTAGATGTTATGGTAGATTTTGCAGGTTTTCAATTTAGCGGATTTTAAATTTGACACCTTTTTTTAATAACTGCCATACCCACCAAACTCAATTTCAGCCACTATACATAGACTTTATAGGTTTTTATATTGAACTATCTTTTCATTTACAGGTACTCCTAATTCATCCAAATCCCAAGAGCCTGCTGGTGTTGCCATATCACCAATAATTCAAGGTACTAACTATTACATTCTTAAAACCTGAAAATTTCAGCCTACTTTAGTTATCAGTTTTTTATCAAAATGTTATTTCCCCTTTCCTGAAATGTGTTCCAAATCTGCACTTGGTAAAAATTGTATTATTAGTTATCTTTCTGTCTACAATTTAGATCACTCCAGTTTCATCCATCAACTTTTGAAGAGACAAAAAGAATTAGAAGAGCGTGTTCTTAACATGGAAGCGTCCAAAGCTAAAAGGAAATCAAAAACTCTGGAAAGTGAAGAATGTAGAGCGACAACACGCGTAAGAAGATGCTTACCTTTCCTTGACGCAGAATTTTGAATTTTTTTTCAAGTTTATATTTCTATAGAATTGCAAGCATATTTGTTGTGTTTTGTCATTTATTAAATATTATTTTTATTGCAGAATTATGTCCAAGTGTGGTATAACAAAATTTGCACAAGAGAAGACATCACATGGGACTTCGATGTTGGGTAAACAATTTAGTTGAAGATATCAATAGTCCCCTCAATATATTTTCAGGTGCCTAACAAATGGGGCGTTGGAAAAATTTTCAAATCTTAACAGTTGGTCTTTAATTGCTGGGGTCATTCTGTACCCTTCCCAAATAAAAAGGGTAGACAAAATCAATCGATTTAGAGAAGAAATTAAGAAACTGCCACTGGTAGAATAAAGTCAAGGTTTATTATAGGTATTTGAGAGTGGTACGACTTTTAATCCATTCATCTAATGTATAACTTAACTTTATCTGAAACCTAATACACCAAGACTTAAAATAATTCTGTTAATAAGAAAAAGTACAAAAGGATTGATTGCCAACTGTCCCAATACAAAGAGGAAGAATAAACCTAAAATTTGGTTATCTGGTTTAGTTTTATAAGTTAAAATCTCTAAATTTTCTTTTAACAAATGAACCAGATTTAAAAAGTTGTATACTAAATTATAAGTTTACCCTTCTTCTTTGAAATCGATACTTAACTCGATTTGCAATTCAACATGATCCATTTCTCTTTATAGTGTGTACGCCGAGGACAATATGGCCTTGACTGATAAGATCAGGCTAAACGTCATTGGAATGGATAAGACCATAAGCCCAAGTGAGTTCAAGGGTAAGTGTTTTGATTTACGAATGATTTGAATTAGAAATTAAAAGAGATTAAATCCAGATTGTGAGTTTTTGTTAAACTGACGAGTGTGTAATTTGATCAATTTTTGGTAATGTTTGAAAAAGACTCAATGGGCTCTTCCAGAAAATGTTCGTACATGGTGGCGGGTTGGAGGATATATTGTCCAGGGGTAAACTGTTTGGGGTAATTTTGAATGTCGGGTGGTCAACTGATGCTTGTTCAGGGGTAAAGATGTGACAATGTTTGGGGGGGGGGTAAATTTCCAAAAATTGTTAAAATGTAAAATGTCCACTGCGCCCATTTTCTAACGTTTTCTGGAAAAGCCCAATAACTCTTTTTTGCACAATGAATGTTTTCTGTTCACATAACTTTTGTTGATTTCGAAGTGGTTTTTCTTCCATTTAGTTGCTGTGGAGACCTATTACAGGTCATGCAAATACTATAAAAAGAAGAAGGAAAAAAACCCAGATTTCCTGTCAAAGACTAAGCTCCATCAGAGGAAGATGGCGGTAAGGCTTTCGTCATATGTTACTGTCTTTAAAATTTGTTCTTTTTTTGCAATTGCTCCATGACTGTTGGGGCCGTCCACATAGTACGTGCGTACTAAGGGGGGAGGGGTGTCTTCTCACAGTCCTGTGAATTCAGGTCGGCATTTGGCAGTGCCGACCCAAAATGACCAAAACCGACCTAAATCCTTTGTTTTTGCCGACCTCTTTCAATCTGGATCCACAAGGCTGTTCTCAAAAGCGTATGTGTGCGTACAGGGGGAGGGGAGGGGTCGAAATAAAATCTATGTACGCAGAAAAAAATTCACAGCCCTTTGTTTGCAAAAAAGTACGTACGAGGGGTATAGCCATTTGCGTAGGTTTACGTACAGGGGAAGGGGTTTTCGATTTTCGACATTTTGTGCGTACGTACTATGTGAACGGCCCCGTTACAAATACTGTATTGGGAATGGCCATTCATAAACCATAAACCATTCGTCTTTAAATAGTTAGATAATTGGATCTTATCATTTTTCAGAAACTGAAGAAGCGAAAAGCAACTTTGCAAAAATGCACGTTATCACCCGAAGTAAAAGCCAAAATCAAGAAAGTCTTAACGATCGATTATATGTCATCCGAAGAAGACCGTTCAGACGATGACGGAGATCATTTTGAAACACGTCCGCTCCGCTGGAGGAGTGTAGAATGTGACAAGCAATTTGATATCCTTGATAAAAAGGCATTTCAAATGATGTCAAAACGTGCGCGCCGTCAGACAGTTGTCAGGAAGATGGGACCATTTAGTTGCAGACAGCCACCAAATATCACGGAACACAACAGCTGGGCGATAAGGCAAACCTGAAAACTGACCATTTTGATATTTTTTCAACGTTAGTATTCCATCAGTTGATTTCTTTTGTTTCGTAGCCTGATTTAGATTTATACTCTTTTTGTATTTGTTCCAAATTTAAAAACAAAAACGATTTTTTGGTTCGATTGTAATCTGGCCTAGTATTGATCATCAAATACGTAACCACTGTCATTTTACACTTTTATCTTATGTTTTATATTTATCTGATGTACTTTTAGCAGGTCTAAATGTATTCAACTTTTAACTTCGTTTTAAACTTTGAAGTTTTTAAAGATTTAGTCTTTTATTTTTGTAACATACTTCGCATTATATTATGTTAGATTTTTAAAAAAGTTCTTATTTATTTGCTTTCGAACATTTTTATATAACAGATTATATTTCGAGTACAATATTTTTTGTCTAGGTGCATAGCCATAACTGAATGAAAGATTGAAGTGCTTTTTAATAAATCATTGTGTCATTGTTTAATTATTTTGAAATTTGAAGGCGAGAACAGCCTTTTTCGATCACAAAATGAAAGATGTGAGAAAAAAAATGCAAGCAAATCAGACCATTATTTACAATTGCTTGAAAAGATGGGAAATGCGTTTTTACAATTTTTTAAATAATGAACTTTACAATGGTTTTTTAAGCTCACAAGTTAGTAAGGTGACTTTTCTAAATTTTTGATTATGTTGAAAAGACCATATTCATTTACGTTGGAAAGTTGAATTTTTCACGTTTTTCCACCATTTGTAATAATTATCTTTCCACTGATTGGAAAGTTAGAAATACGATCTTGTGGAAAGATAGAAAGGTAACCTTATGAACTTTCCAATGGATGTGGAAAGGCCATCATTCCACTCATTGGAAAGATGTGGAAAGTTGACATTCACGTATTTCCACCATTTTGAAAAGTGAAATTTCTAATAGTTGGAAAGTTGGAATAATGATCTTTCCACTGATTGGAAAGTTAGAAAGATGACCTTGTGGAAAGATAGAAAGGTAACCTTATTAACTTTCCAATAGATGTGGAAAGACCATCATTCCACTCATTGGAAAGATGTGGAATTGTCACATTTCCACGCCTTTCCACACATTGGAAATCTCTTTTTTCGCCCAGTGTAAAACAATATATTTTAACATAATTTGCAGGCGATCATTCAACCAAAGCCGTTTTTATTCAGTTAAAATTAGAAAATGATTCAATTTAGATTCAAAATGCAACTTACGTAGTGCGGGATGTATCCATAGACGTCGACTCCATGTTCTTTTCCCAATTCGTCTTTCAATCTCCATTCAAGAAGGGTTTCTAAACGAAAATTCCTCTGAATAACATACATAACACGTCCTTTGTATTCCGCTATTCCACTCAATTGTTTTGCTTTCTCCTGAAGGAAGAATGACTTGCCGCATCCGTAAGGGGCAACAAAGAAGATCTTATTGAATTCAGAAGTGTTTGTCTTCATGATGGGAAGTTGACGCTGACTGTAAAAGAGTATGTTGTCAGTGGTGCAGACGGTATCGATGGCTTTCGAGATATACTCAACCCAGTTCGATGTCGTAATGGGTGCTGTTTTTGAAGCATGAATGGCAAACACAACGATTCTCAGGAGGTCTTTAACTTGATTTACTGCTGGGATGAAAGGTATTCCAGAGGGAACGGTCGGAAATTTCGCAAACAAGATGGATAACCAACATTTCAAATCTGTTTCTTGGTCAATGTAATGTTGATTGTTAAAAGAAAGGTCGTCCTTTTCAACCAAAATGGCTGGATGGTACGTCCAGCCATGTCCCAATTGATCACTCAACCTCTCCTCTATCAATTTATGGTATTTATCCAACTGGTCAAAAGCTTTTATAGTCAGTGTCCGTTTGATTTCTACGCCTATGATTAATTTCTTGGTCCACGAGAAAATAAGGACGTCAATCTCCTGATGCATTTTCTTTTGGACATTGGTGAGGAAATTGATGGAACTGAGAATCACAGTATCTTGAAGAACAGGGTCGTCTTTGATGGAATAGAGTTTTTCAAAAAAAGAGTGTTCACCTTTTTCACCGAGCTCCGATAGAACTAATCCGAAAAGCCATTTTATTGTTGGATGGGATGGTGGGTTTTGTTTGACCAAGTTTTCGACTTCTTTTTTAACATCTTTTAACGTCTGGAAATGAAATTAGGGATTAAAAAAAACGAATTCTTTCTTTTACTGAACTATATCAATCTGAAATAAACTGTCAAAACCAGTCAAAGTACACGCTTTTTTTTATAAGAATGGTGTTTTTGCATTTCATCATGGATATTCTTAACTTTTTGGCGAAAATCATCCAAAAATATTCTTACGGTATTCTTAGGTTAAGATCGAAATTGGCAATCTACAGGTTAAAATGCATTTAAAATGGCATTCTTAGGTTCAGTTGCTAAATTCTATGATGGTGATATTCTTACCATACTCTTAATTTTTTGGCCATTTTCATCATGGATATTCTTATAAAGTGTATTCTTATAAAAAAAAAAGCGTGTATTCAAAGAGACAAAAAGATTCGACACAAGACAATTGACAATAATAATCACGATCAGCTTCAGAGGTCCTTGTTCCCGGGGGGGATGAGTTGGATTACTTGTGGTAATGAAACCCCGGGGGGAGGTAATAGGGCAAGATGGGTTAGGGGGATGCTCCGCTGGCCAGGGTACCTTTTTTAACCTCCACGAGTCCCAGGTAGGGTCGCAAAAACACCAAAATAGAAAAACCAGTCCCTCGTAGGGTACCTACTTTTGGGGAAAAAGTAGAAAATTTGAGAAAATTTTGGAATTTCAGTCCCATTCAGGGTCACTTTTTTTGCAAATTTCGAGTCCCACGTAGGGTCCATTTTTCGAACCTCAGCGGAGCACCCCCGTCGGTTGAAAAGGGTAGTACCCCCCCGGGCCTTGTTCACCTAGAACTTTGTTACCTAAGGATTTTTATAAATTTCGAGAACCAAATTGTTGATAAGTTACCTTTTTGAGAGTTTGTTCCAGTTTTGATCCTGGTGATTTTGAAGCCAATTCCTGAATACATGCTTCGATGAATGTGTTTTTGTCCTCAGTTGTTGATGGTAGAGTCATATTGACTGTCGCCAACTCTTTTACAATTAGATACTTGATCTTTACATTGAGAATCCAATTGCTGAATTCTTTTCCGTTGATCTCTTTGTCAGTGTTGTTTTCCTGCAATTCAGAGAAAGCTTGAAGTGCCTTTGTTAACCAGTGGCGACAATGGAAGGATTGGAGCTCACGTGTGAACCAAAAGGCTGGCGAATCCTTCTTCAAATTATCCAAACATTTCTTGAGAGTGTTTATGTCAACATCGTAATCAAGGATATGCACGGTTGAATCCTTCTTCGCGTATTGGTGTGATTGAAAAACTGGGGGAATAAATACAGGATCGTGGCGGTTGGTGTTGAATAATGCTGAATCAGCATACTCTCTAAAGAGAAGCTGATCAGCGGCAAGAATAGGGTCGTTAAGTAACTGGCCATTCCCGAGGTTGAACTTTCGGTTTTGTTTGTCTATGGTGGATTTTGCATTTGTCAATATTTGTTCATACAATGATGTTCGTTTGGTGCATTTTAATGGATTGATATTCTTCGATTTTAATGCAGTGATTTTCTGTTGTAAATTCAATTGTGATGCCATTTTATTTTTTTTAAAGCAACTTGCAAATAGACAAAACAGTAGATATTAAAATTAACACACAGCCTTTTTTATCAGAATACTCTAAGGTCCCGAATAGTAGGAGGGTCTGAATAAAAGGGGGGGGGTCCGAAATTTTTGCAAAATATAATAAACGGGGGGGGGGGTCTGAATAAACGGGAGGGGGGGGGTCAGAAAAAAATTAGAAGTTTCCTTTTACCTTTTACCAAAATTCGAACGTTCGAAATGGATTAAGCCTGATTTACACTTCAACTCAAAAACAAAAAAATAGAAAATTAATAAACGGGGGGGGGGGGGGGTCCGAAAAAATTTCGAAAGTTAATAAGCGGGGGGGGACGTCTATTCGGGACCTTAGAGTAGAGAAAGTGATAGTTCAAAGATTAGAAATGATCTTGTTTGGTTTATCAAAAGACTTTTGTCAATTATAGTCATACCACGGGACTCAAAATAAGGTCTGTTATATTCTAAGTAGTTTCTTGGTCTTACAAGAAATTTCTCTTTTATAAGAACAAGCAATATAAGAAGATAAGGCTTCGATTATCAAAATACCAAGAAAAAATTAAGAACATTTCAAGGTGTTGCTGACTCTAAAAGCTAAAATACTTACAAAATGGCGAAAATAAGAGATGTCAAAAATACTTTTAGCCTTAAAACCCAAAAAATCGTGAGGTTTCAAAATCTCTGGATGCTTTCGTTAAAAAACGTATAGTTAAGACATTAGGATATTTTGTGGTTTTCTTTATAAATAGGGGGGGGGTCCAAAAATGACTTTTTTTGGAAATTTTGATGTTTAACCGTCTTTTTTAAATTAATTTTTCATCATGCTGATTCGGAATTTAAAATCCGTTTTTCCATATCTCTTACCCCTGGGCGGCTACCGGAGACCCTTTTTTCGGAAAACCGCCCAAAACCACTAAAAGTCAATTTTTTTGAAATTTTCCATTATGAATAGCTTTCTAGTGCTGTGATATATTTTTTAGATCAGTTTTTCATGCTGATTCCGAATCTGAAATTCATTTTGTTATAGCTCTCACCTTTGGCCTGATATAGGAGGCTGTTTTTTTACTAAAATCTTCGAAACTAAGGAAAATTGATAATTTGAAAATGTTTCATTTTGAATGAACTTTGAATGAAAAATTTAATGGTAACTACTTATTTTAGATAAAGTTTTCATGTTGATTTCAAATTTTAAATTAGTTTCTGCATATCTCCTGCCACTGACCTGCGATGGGGCCGGCTACATGAGGTTCCTTATTCAGAAAATATTGCAAAAAATGTGCAAAAATCGATATTATTGAAAGGATATTTCTAAGCTTTTAGTTTGTCTGTGGCTTTTTGACACTTGGCTAATGTTATACATTCATCGTCATAGGGTGTCTTGAGTACTATATCTTTATCCAATGAGCTAACCCTTTGTACTGCTGCTATGAATTTATCTGCTCAACTAGTCATGAAGCAAGATTCAACCTGCTTAGAATCTCGTTTAAACCATCTTGAGCTAGTGATCCTTTCAAATACAATGATTCCCTAAATTAATTGAACATTGAAAAGTTGATAATTGTTTTTAGGAAGCCTTAATCATTTAAGGGGTAAGTTAAAATTAAAATCACTAGGCTAATATATGGAATTTTTCAAATAACTTTAATTCAAATAAGGCATATAAGAACAGGTTTATAGTGAATCTATTGAAAGATACCAATGTTTAAGAAATATAACCTATTCCTAAAAAGTAACTTTCAAACAAATGGACCAATATGAAAGCATTTACATGGTTGTCTCCCAGGAAAGGAGGGACGTTTTACTACTTAGAAGTTCACAAGATAATTTAATTTCTCAAAACTTTTTTCTAATTAACTTCTCAAAGAACCCTTGTTTGAACAGATAGTCATATTTGTGGAAGTCCTTAATAAATGACACCAATAATTGGCCCAGCGCTAAGCGAGTGGGCCTTTCATTTGCAACGTTCTGTTCGTGTGTACGTGTGTCTGTCCGTCCGTTTTGGTAGAAACGGCGCTTAAAACCAGTACCACACTTTTCAATTTTGCCGTCTGGAGAGGGAAAATCTTGCTAAAGTCGGATACTGGCTATAAAAGATATATTTTCTGATTCCGCGCTCCTTCAAAACAATTTTCTAAACAAAACAAGATGGCAGTCGAAGCGAGGAGGTTGATTCATACTTTCTTGAACATTTTCTTTGCTTTATGTAGTGGTCAAGAGACTTTCAAACCAAAGAAATTTTGTATTGATTTTTCTTTATAAACCTTTTTCAACATTCTGCCATATCTTATAGTCTTTGCTCAAGTTTTCATAAAGTTTTTTGAGTGAAAATTCTACCTTAAAATCACTTTCATTTTTAGTTTCTAGTTTTCAAAAAGACTTTATTTTTAGGAAATAGCTATTAATGGCTTCTGATATAGAAATAAATAAACTGAAATGCAGCTGATGTGTAAAATTGAATAAGATTGGAACATTTTTCTTGATGCCACACAAGAAAACAGTCACTTCTGGATCTCTCGCTGTTAACAAAACAACGGTCAGTGACAATGGGACGTGGTACCATGAAGTCGGGTAACTTGCATCAGTGGAGGCAAACATGCATACCCTCAAATGAATGACCTGTCTGGTCATTAAAATACAAAGTTAAATCAAAACAAAAATGGTAGAATAGAGCTACGAGTGGAGCTGCGTAGTTCATTTATTTTGAAATTTGAGTGCTATGTATGTTTGGCTCCACTGATGCAAAGTTACCCGACTTCACGGTATGATTTTCAAACTCAACACATAATTGTTTAAAGTAAACTGATTCTGGAATTTGGTAATGGACACTAAAATGGAGCTCATGTTTAAATTGGAACAAGATTGGAACTTTTTCCATGATGCTACGACGGGTGAAAATGGTTATTTCTGGATCCGTCTCGTTTGACGATTGGTGGCTTGATTTTTCAAACTCGATACAAAATTATTTCAAGTAAGCTGATTTTGAAATTATGTTAATGGAGACTAAAATGCAGCTTGTGTGTAAATTTGAACAAGATTGGGACTTTTTTCATGATTCTACGCATATTAAATAAATTTCTGGATCTGTCGCATTAAACGCTCGGTCGCTTGATTTTTCAAACTCTTTCACCGTTTAGTTTTTTAAAGATCATTTTTCTGGTTTATGGTCTGATCCAACTAACATGCCTACAGGGATATTTCTCCCTGCATGTGAGTGCACCTAATTGGTTAAAAAGCGCCCACTCACTATATTTTTGCGGTTTTTTCCACCTAGGACATTTTTATTCCAACCCCCCGCTTATTAAGTTTTGAGATTTTTTCCAACCTCCCCCCGCTTATTCCAAACCCCCTAGCTATTAGGTACCAGAGATTATTCAACTGGTTGAACCTGCGCCTGTAGACCCGGTTGGTTAGGAGACCATTCAATAAAATTTCAAGCGTCTAACCAATGAGAAGTACCGCGGTGATTTTGAAAAGATTTTTCCTGTCCTCACTTTGATCCATGTCAACAGGGTCATACATTTGCTATTTCACACGCTCGTTTTCAACACGTTGCTTTTCGCTGGGCCTTCACGCCCAACGGGCTTCTTGTATTGTAATTAAATCAACAGCTTAAGGTCTGATTTATTTTTTAAAAAGCATTAGTTCTTCAAATCTATTTAAGCAGGTATTTAAGGGATGGATAAAACAATATCGCCTTTTGATTGGTTCAATAAACAACTATTCGAATGTAGGATTTTTAGATTCTATCTATTCGGTATAAGGTCTATACATCCCTATGATTTTTATTGTATAACTTAACCTTTCAAACAATGATATACGGCTTGTTAAAGCCAATATCAACTTTTGAATGTCCAATGCGGACAATCATTGCATTTGGAAGATGTTTACTAGCTTAAGATATTTTTACCGATTTGATTTTTACAACTTTGATTATATTCTAAGCAGACAAATTAAAAGCAGCTCAGTCCATATGGTTGCATCATTGCATAAAGTACTAAAAACTCTTTGTAACAAGGAATGTATAACCAAATGTTTTGATAAATGGAATCCAAGTACAACAATCTCCTTCAAAAATATTCATTTCAGTACATTTTTGCGATATTTTCAGAATAAGTAGCCGGCCCCGTAGCAGGCCATGGGTACGAGATATGCAAAAAACTGATTTGAAATTCAGAATCAGCATGAAGATCTGATCTAAAACTAGTTGTTATCATTAATTTTTTCATTCAAAGTTCATTCAAATTCAAACATTTTCAAATTATCAATTTTCCTTAGATTCAAAGATTTTAGTAAAAAAACAGCCTCCTATACCAGGCAAAGGGTGAGAGCTATGACAAAATGAATTTCAAATTCGGAATCAGCATGAAAAACTGATTAAATAAAGATATCACATCACTAAAAAGCTACTCAAAATGGAAAATTTCAAAAGAATTGACTTTTAGCGGTTTTGGGCGGTTTACCGAAAAAAGGGTCTCCGGTAGCCGCTCAGGGGTAAGAGATATGGAAAAACGGATTTCAAATTCGGAATCAGCATGAAAAATTAATTTAAAAAAGATTATTAAACTCAAAAAGTGTAATTTTGGACCCCCCCCCCCCTATTATAAAGCGAACAAACAAACAGAATTTCATACAACACTTATATTCCAATAGATGGAACAAAAGACTCTATCTAATGGGCTATAATAACATAGCCTGTGGTTTCCGATTACTGTATACCTTTATAATTTATAATTTTTTATAAGCACGTTTTTTTTTCGATATAAGAACACAATATATTTAACCATAAGGCTTCGGCGTCCATAGGCGAAGCGAGATACCCTGCAAAATTTATGAGGGAGTGCAGACGTTTATGACATATTCATTATCTTTTGATAAAACAAAGACAATAATTAGAGTGTCGTAAAAACTGCTCTCATCCATATATTTTGCAGGGTATCTCGCAACGCCTATGGGTCAGAAATATATAAGAACACTTTTAAGACTTAACGGGCACTTAAAACATATTTTATTCAAAAGTTACTCAAATAAAGTTTTAAAGTTTGTAAAAAAGAGCATGTTAAAATCATGTTTTTAAGCATCAGTCTGAAATGTCGAGAACACCAAGGCATTGACATTCTTATAAAAAGTGTGCGTAAGAGGATCTTTGTTTATTTTCTCTCTTGCGTGCAACACAAAATACAAGCTTTTTTTATAAGAATGGTGTAAATCCATTTTATCATAGATATTCTAAACTTTTTTGGGAAAATCATCCTAAGACATTCTTACAGCATTCTTAGGTTAGGATCCTAATTCAAACGTCTCAAGCATAGATTGGCATTTTGTGAAAAGGGTGAGTCTTGCTTGGGGGTAATTGACAATTTATAATTGAAAATGCTCTAAAAATGGCGTTCTTAGCTTGAGTAGCAGAATTCCAATATGGTGATATTCTTAGCATTATTCTTAAATTTTTGGCCATTTTCATCTTGGATATTCTTATAAAGTTTATTCCACTGCGATCTTTCGTTGGAACTATCATAAAATCGGGATTATTTTGGCTTATTTTCTTTGTATCTCCTACACTAGTGATCATAACGATAAAAAATTTGGCCTGAGAAGTCTTTTCATAACAAGTTAAAAGTAGGAAAAAAACTTTTTTGATAGATTCACGAGATCACAAGTAATCTGGCACTTTCGTTTTCTAGAGATCCCTCTATCCCCTCCTCGTCCCGACTGAGATCCCTCTAAATCGGAATCGAAATAATTCTGGATTGGAAAGTGCTAGACACTTGAAATTTTCACAGAAAGTCCCTTTTCATGCCCTTCAAAGGATAAAAGAATTTTATTCTAAGCCAATTTCTCAAAAATTTGCAAAAACTGAAAATTTTAAATCCGATAAATCCGATTGAAGATCGCCGTGTTCTTATAAAAAAAAGCGTGCATGTCAGTTATCTTTGGGTAAAAGATGCTACAGCAGAATTCAGGAGATAGGTTAGTTAAACACCCCTGTTTCAGTCGCCAAAGCAGTTATTTAGTTATTAAGAATGATAAAAGAGGGGTTCCAGGGGGTACCCGATCTCGCAATTCCGCTAATTTTTTTCCAAATTCCCGTCAAACCAACCATTTAAGAGAGAACTGAGATTCCGCCACCAAATATTCCTTTGAATTTCAAGATTTTTGTCAAAAATCCCGCGAATTTCGAATATTTTTTGCCAATTCCGAAATTCCGAAAAACATTTTGGAAAATTCCTTCTCCCGCATTAAAATTGTCCAACTTTCCGTCTCCGTCAGAGGGCCCAATTTCCGAAATTCCGTCTAAATTTCCATCAAATTCTGCCACTTCGTCCGGAAAAACCGTGAAAATTGGTAGAAATTTGAATCAAACAGCTTTTTTATATTATATGACAGGCTAATACTTCCTCCTATATCACACCCCTTCTCATAAACCCACTGGGATCATTTCCCATTGGAAAAATTGGAAAAATTGGCAAAAGTTTTGCCTCCAGTTGAAAATTATACTCTTAATTTTTATCCCCGCTGAAAATAACCAGATAAGGAAATCCTCCCTGAAAAATATTATGCTATTTTTTCCATCTCCACTGAATTGTCAACAAAAGATAAATATCAATCCCCTATTATAAAGATATGGAAATATCAATATCAATCCCCACCGAGTTTTGGTTCGTTATTTTTACCCCTACTATGGCCGATAAAATCACACCAGGTCTGTGAGATGAGGGTTTATTTTCCACTGGGGACACGATATGTTGGCTGATTTTCCTAGTGGAAAGGGTTCCCAGTGGGTGCGTGGGAAGGGTTCCCAGTGGGTGTGTGGGAAGGGTTCCCAGTGGGTGTGTAGGAAGGGTTGCCAGTGGGTGTGTGGAAAGGGTTCCCAGTGGGTGTGTGGGAAGGGGTATATCATGGAATTGGGCAACCGAGCCTATAATTTCTAGGGTTTAACCATCGAATACCATAAGGTTGCACAAAAATGCTTTTTTAGCTCGAGATATATGTTGCATGGTAGAATTACGCAAGGTTTGCATCCTAACCTTAGAATACTTAAAAATTTATATAAGAATATTTCAGGATAAGACTTTTCTTATAAGAACAAACTATATAAGAACATAAGGTTTCGATGACCAAAATGTTAATGTTCAAGAACATTTTAAGACTTTGTGGACTCAAAAGTACCCTATTTATTAGGAAAATGGTAAAAAATACTCACAAACTTGTCAAAATAAGAACATGCTAAGAATATTCATCCGACCAAAAATAAATTTCTTCACTCCAATTACCGTAAGTTGGTCTAATATCGACATCCCTCGTCTAATTCCGACAGCCTTCTTTAGAGAAAGGAATAATATGAAAGCTTGAATCACTGATTGAGAAATTATTCCTCTCTGACCACTAAGCAAAGAAAAACAGTTTCAACCTTTCTATGAATTTCAGCTGTCTTTTTCTCATTTGAAAAGTCGGTATAGATTTGACGCCTTTTGATGCAAGTGATGAGCAGCTTTTGTAAGGTGAATAACAAAGGATGCAAACAAAATGCTATGCACCTTACCTATCTATCTGCCCATATTTGGGGTGACATAACAATGGGAAATTAATGGAAACCTTTTTTAACAATAAGGATATTTGTTGATCACATAATAATGTATTTTCTTTGACAAAAGTAATTTTGAGCTTTAGTTTGCGGTGATGTCTCAAGTTACTCTGACGTTGTTCCAAAAGTTGATTTTTGTTATTTACATGTTTTTTCATAAGAAAAAGGGATATTCTTAACTTTTCGGAGAAATATTTGAGCATTACTGGGGAGTAATTGGAAATTTAGAGGTGAAAATGCTGTTAATTTTAAGTCAACGCCGAGTTCCATGATGGTTATATTCTTAACATTTTCTTAGGTTTTTGATCAATTTCATTATGAATTTTCTCATACAGTGAATTCTTTTAAAATAGCGCTGGTTGCTTATGGTTATAAACGTACCCACTTAACATTCTAGAAGTATCTCATTGGGTGCTTTTTCACTGAGACTGTCGGGCGAAAATCTATTAGCTGAAACAAAAGAAAATTGATAGGAAAACATTACTGACTCCCAAAACAGTTGTCAAAGCGTTTATGACCCTTTGAATTTGGAGTTAATTGCAGCATGGTTGACAAAAATTTAATTGAAAATAATTATAAATCAGTCGTTTTTATAAACAGTTCTCCAACAGTGGCTGCGTTTAGACCAACTGGCATTTGTAATTTGGCATTTGCTCATGAGGGATTCGATTTTAATAGCTTTTCCATTGTATTTTCTGTCATGGCATTTAAGGAATCGTCTTTTTAGAGTCATTACTGAAAAGGTGATTCCCTCAAGTTCAACTTTGACAGATCAAACAATGAAAAGCATGGAATTTCTCAAAAACTGCAGTCATTAAGACTGAAACTTTTTGCCGTAGAGCTAGGCTATGGCAAATCTTGCAAATTTTACAATCTATAGAAAGAACTGAATAAAAAACGTGCAAATACTTTCAAAAATCAAAAATGTCATTTTTTCTCTTTGTTTTGGTTCCGTTGTTTGGGGGGGTTTCATGGTTGGCGGAGGAGCGGAATCGGCCCTTTTTTCGGACGGAGTGGCGGAATTTGGCGAAAATTTAGACGGAATTACGGAAATTGGGTTCTCTGACGGAGACGGAAAATTAGACAATTTTAGTGTGGAAAAACGGAATTTAGCAAAAACATTTGCGGAATTTCGGAATTGGTAAAAGATTTTCAAAATTTGCGGAATTTTCGACAAAAATATTGAATTTCAAAGGAATTTTCGGTGACGGAATTTTGGTTCAATTTAAGACGGTGTGACGGAAATTGGAGAAAAAATTGGCGGAATTACGGAATTGGCATCATTAGGCATTTGACAAACCGAAAAATTGCGCGGAACAATAGAATTCAAAAGAATACTGCAAGCAATTACAAATGCCAGGCTGGTCTAAACGCAGCCAGTGGAGGCATTCTTTCATTTTATGCAAAAACCAAACCATTTCACTGCTGATAAATGTTGATGCTCTGAATGCTATTTTATTGCAAACAATCTATTTTCGGTGTATCTTTGGATTGATTGGTCATTAAGCCAAGAGAGCTCTACCCCTCTCTTGGAGAACAAAAGGTTTAATGACCAATTTTTGACGTTAAATCTTAAATCTTAATATGAAGCGATCAAAATCTGATGTTAAGCACGAATCTTCATTGTATATCTTTTACAACCCTTAGAAATTTATGAAAAGGACTGTTGATGAGAACCACTTATCTATCTAGCGTAGTGAAAAGGTTGGCAAACGATACCATACTCCAGGATGCATCGTCTCTTATTTTCTCCCTATTTTCTACTTTCCTATCTTCTATCTTGATTTTCTGTCTTTCTCAAGTCCCTTACCAAAATATTGACTAGAAAAGTATACTTTCAGTATATAGAAAGTATACTGCATTCATACTTTTGCTCAAATTTAAAGATGAAAGTATACTCTAAGTATACTTACCAAAATCAAAGCATCACTCAAATTAACAAAATGTGTACTGCATTTATACTGCAATCAGAAAGTATGAGAAAAGTATACTGTTTTTATACTTTACTGTACTTGTTTTTCAAAATGAGATAAAAATAAAAATGACTAGGTGCATTAGATCAAAAAGTATACTTTAAGTATACTGCCCTTGGAGAGGGAAAGTTCTTATTTGTTTTGAAATCATTTTTCCTTTGTTAATTTTCATGCATGAAAGATTTTTTTAAAAAGAAGTGAATCTCATAAAAACTTTGAAACACATGAAAAAGTTCTCTCATAACATCAGAACATTAAATGAGTGTGGTGTTGTGAGAGAAATTTGTTTTTGACCATTTTTTGAACAGTTGAAAGTTTTTAAACATATTTATAAATTTGAAGATGAAGGGTTTGCTTTAACGATAAGTAAAGTTCAATGGATGGTGTGCAGCGACCTTGCTAATGTAAGTATAAAGATTACCTGTATATTATTCAAAACTAATGGTGCACTATATGAATGTAATAAATCTTGTTTGTGATTATACTAGTCTGTGACAGCATGATGAGTTAGGTAGTTTAAGTTAAACCTGGTGTGAGTGTGGATACAGATTTTCTTTATCTGCTAAATAGCTTTTAAGAATATTTACTTTCAATGTTACTTACAGTTACTTTACTGTTACTTTCAATGTATCAGATTAATGGAGTTTAGTTTTAAAATTTCTTGAAATTCATAAGCCTTATCTTATAGGCATGAACTTTTCAAATTTCATTGAAAATGTGTTTTGAATGGCCATGTGGTTAATACTAGCAACTTCTATGAAAGTATACTTTATTTATACTTTTTTGCAGTATATATGAAGTACACTTCCATGCAGTATACTTACAGTATATGGAATATTGTTCCAAAAATTTAGTACTTAAAGTATACTTCCCAAAACATCAAAATATATACTGAAAGTATACTTTTAGTACTTCTGAAAGTATACTTGCAGTACAGAATAACATATACTTTAAGTATACTGAGTTTTGATAAGGGGTGTTTCTAACTGTTTTCTAAGTATTTTTCTGAAATTTGCCCGTACCGGTGAAACAGGTCTCCGACCACCAAATGCAAGCAGCCTTGGTTTACAAACCCAATGCTTAACCGCTTATATTGTGACTCTCAAGCCCCAACCCTAACCCTAACTGATAATAACCGAACCCCCGTCTAGGTCCGCGGATTGAAAAATTTTACTTGCATCCTGGAGTATGATATCGTCTGCCAACCTAGTGAAAAAGCACCCATTGCGAAACATCATCGCCTCGTTTAAGCAAATAACAGATTACAGATTAAGTTTGATGACTTTTGTATTTTGTATTCATAGAAAAATGAGGAAAAATGATTACTAGTGATTTTTTCGGCAAAAACGTGACCAATGCCTTGTTTCTGTTAGATTTCCACGAATACAAAAAAGTGACTTTTTATTTCTATTTTGATATTTTTCGAAGAAAGTCAGGAAGTGTCCAAAGGTAAGGGATAGAAAGGGACTTCTTCCTGCTGCATCGAACCGCAAGAGATATAGCTCCTTCATTCCATCTTCGCGAATTATGAAAAAGTCTAACTCACAGCCCCGCTGAAGTCCTGAAGCCCTCCACCCCAGCAAAACCCGGTGAAAAAAGCTTTGTTGTCACTGGAAGTAAAACACTTCTTTTATAAGAACCATTAAAATTTTGCCGAGGCTCGGCTGTTCTTACACTTTTACCATTTTGAGCCTCAAATTGTTCTGTAATAATGTGATGCCGGCCCACGTCTAGGTCGACACCACACTATTAACGGGTGGAGGACTAGTCCGAACATCAAACAGAGAAGGGGAGACTGTAGGTATTTCTGTACTGGCTATATCTTACATTTACATAAAAGTCTTACCTTATACACACACCACAGAAACCCACCACTCCATTTCAGGTCCGAAACCAGACTCCCAGATCAGGCGATCTAAGCAAAGCAAAACACTTTCAAGTTCATTCAACCGTAACGTCCATAATGGCGGATCAAAATTTTCTTACCTCACATGGGGTCCTAGGCTCAATATTATGGTCTGAAAATTTTTTCTATCTTGAGCTATGAAGTACTTTCGTTTTCAAAACTTAGAAAACGAAAGTACTTCGTATCTCTTGATAGCGATATTTTCAGACCATGGTTCTGACCTTTTTCTCAACCAGCATAAAATTTCTGATCGATTGGTAATATAATATACATGGTTTTAAGATCAAAAAATATTTTTCTTAGGCTAGCAGAGCCTAGGACCTCATGTGACGAAAGAAAATTTTGAATCCGCCATTATGGATTTCTAAATTCATGTAGAAAAAAAATTTTTCCTGAATTTTATTATTTGGAAGGTAGACAAGACCCTCGGAAAATTTCAAGTAAATCAAGTAAGCCAATCAAATGTTACAACACAGCCAACGCAAATTTGGAACCAAAAGTAATCATTTCAAAAAATCGAAATCGAAAGTGCTTCATATCTTTAGATAGCAAAATTTTCAGACCATGGTTTTGACCTTTTTCTTAATCAGCATAAAATTTGTGATTGATTGGTATATAATATGTCTATGTTTGAAGTCAAAAAAAAACTTTTTTTCAAGCAAGAGGGCTAAAAAGGGTTGAAAATCTAAAATCCGCCATTATGGAAATTTGAGCCTGATCCAAATAACGCCACACACGTTTTCTGACTCTTCAAGGACTATACTTTCATGATCAAAAGAAAAAATGACTATACGCCAATGTGCATGCGGGACACAACTCAGCCCCTAGAGTAATATAGAAATGTCATATTTTCAAGATGCACGATTTTTTTTTATAAGAATGGTGTAAAACCATTTCATCATGGATATTCTTAACTTTTTTTGGAAAATCATCCTAAAAAATTGACCAGATCGCGTAACCCGAAAAATTATGAAAAATAGTTCGATAAGTTTCATACACCGGAAAAGAGGATTCAAATTGAAACATTTATAAATAAAGTTAAGTGCTATTCTTGAGAAGGAAACGAGTTTACTTCAGCATCTACTTTTTTCCACTCTGGCCATTTTTAGAAATACAAGTGATACTTAGCAACGGTGTTTGGGCTTCTGCAGTTCAAAAGTACTCGTGGTAACTGTTCAGTAAGGCTCTTTAATGTCTTGTTCTGGACGTCTAAAGAAATTATTACAACAAACCTTATATAATTTAGCGTTTGAATCTTCAGGAAAAAGGTCGACGGAAAATTGTCCAAGAGATTTTTAAATAACGTATAATAAAAAACGAATAAATGAGCCCCCACTTTACATATGTTTGTGACGTCTTATCGTTTATATTTTTTATAAATTTTGTGTATATGTACATCGACTTTAAAGCTTGATATTTCGCAAACAAGTAACAAGACGACTTAAAGTCGAAAATTTTGCATAATATTTGAACATCAACGACGAAGACGCGTGAAACGTGACTCCTGCAGTATTATGCATTTCGAATGAAGCGTTACACAAAATATACACATTGTATTGTACATAGAGGTATGATACCCTGTTTTCTTATGAAAAATCTCAATCCATTAAAAACGAAAAGATCCCTTAAAAAATGCGACTAAAAAATTCCTTTATAATTTTAAAAAAATCTTTAAATTCAGAATAATTTAGAGAACTATAATGGCTATAATAAACTTGAGAAAAATAATTTTAATTTTTTTGAAAATGAAGAACAAATAAACCAGCTGCGCTGGAAGCTCCGGCTTAAGAGATTAAAAGATGTGAAAGATGAGCTTGTTGAGTTAGTTGTGTTAGAACGTTGCCCACAAACTGCTAATCAGAACAGATCAGAAAGCAAAGTAATAATTCTATTGCAGAGCGAGTATGAGAAATAATCTTAACGAATAAATAAACCAGCTGGTAGTTTAGCTCTTCTAAGTGATTACATATGCACTTTCTTGCCTAAAGAACCAACCCCACCCCCCGTCCACTCAACCTCGACTTGAAAGTTCAAAATTGGAGCTAAAGGAGATAAACATTTAGAAGTCAATATTTCCAAGTTCTTGATTTGATTGTCCAGATAAAATTTCGGGGAGAAAAATAGCCTAAATTAGAGGCCACGGGCTTTTAGCTAAGCATTATTTTTTTCTGTTGGGATAATACTTGGGGGAGAGTAGGATAAACCAATTAAAATGGTACAATAGTGTGTATGTAATAAATAGTGGTATACTTGGAAAAAAACCTGTTTTGGGTTTGAAAAATCTTCAAAAGGAACGGTCACCCCAGCCAATGAAATTACGACAAAGTCCAAAAAATATCATTTCCGGTTATAACACTGTGAAAATCAAATTTACACAGGAATTGTGTTTTATTATCCTTTACTGAATTCCCATAGTGATATGTTTGTAAAAAATCTGTGTCGGGTTTGAAAAATCAAAGGAACGGTCGCCAGCCGCGATGAAATTACAGGAATTGTGTTTTAGTATCCTTTATTGAATTCTCATAGTGATATGTTTGTAAAATATCTGTGTTGTGAAATTACCCTCAACTGCCCCAACTTGGGACTATCTTACGCAACATGGGACGGCCATTCCACCAGCATTTCACCAAACCTCAAAAATCATTAGATTTGAGTTTAATGAACCGCGTATTAAAAAATACCCGATTTCTCTTTCGATTTTACAGTAAGTGAAAATACAGACCAGATATCAACAAGTTCCATGTTGCGTACACTCATCCCAAGTTGGAGCAGTTGACGGTACGATACAGAGTTAAAAAACAATCATTTTCAGCCATAATACAGTGAAAATTTCTCCGATCTTGTTCAAACTTACACAGGAATTGTGTTTTAGTATCCTTTACTGAATTCTCATAGTGATATGTTTGTAAAAAATCTTTGTCCGGTTTGAAAAATCAAAAGGAACGGTCGCCAGCCTCGATGAAATTACGACAAAGTCCAAAAACGATCATTTTCAGCCATAATACTGTGAAAATTTCTCCAATCTTGTTCAAACTTACACAGGAATTGTGCTTTAGTATCCTTTACCGAATTCTCATAGTGATATGTTTGTAAAATATCTGTGTCGGGTTTGAAAAATCAAAAGGAATGGTCGCCAGCCGCGACGAAATTACGACAAAGTCCAAAACGATCATTTTCAGCCATAATACTGTGAAAATTTCTCCGATCTTGTTCAAATTTACACAGGAATTGTGTTTTAGTATCCTTTACTGAATTTTCATAGTGATGTGTTTGTAAAAAATCTGTGTCGGGTTTGAAAAATCAAAAGGAACGGTCGCCAGCCGCGATGAAATTACAACAAAGTCCAAAAATGATAATTTTCAGCCATAACACTGTCTGACTGTGAAAATTTCTCCAATCTTGTTAAAATTTACACAGGAACTGTGTTTCATTATCCTTTATTGAATTCTCATAGTGATATGTTTGTAAAAAATCTGTGTCGGGTTTGAAAAATCAAAAGGAACGGTCGCCAGCCGATGATGAATACAACAATAACAAAGTCCAAAACAGGATCATTTTCAGCCATACATAACACCACAAAAAATACTGTGTATCAATGGCTGTGTGTTTGAAAGTTTCATTGTCAAGTTTGAAAATCCAAAAGGGACAACCACCAATTAGATGACCAAAAGTCCACAATAGATCATTTTTACAGCATAAAATCATGAGAAACACACGTATTTGAATTCAGTATACAATAGCAGTACAACGTACAACGCAACATCAAACTTCTCATAAATCATGTTCAAAACATCATGAATAAGGATGAAAATGATCAATTTTTCACTGAGATTTGTCAGTATTCACAGCTCACCAGTCCACGACCTTTCGATAGCCATCTTTTTCTAATATTTTCGGCCAATCAAATCACAGTATTATCGGAATCAGTGATCCGTTTTTGTTAAATCGGAATAGATCATCGGATTAGATAAACAGACAAAAAATGTCTTGACCCTTCTTCTTGTCGGAAGAGAGAATTAAAGGCTCCTAGGCCGGAGCAAAAATTAACTTTTTATTCTTTGATGCCAGAAACCTCACACTGTGCTTTGAAGGAACTTGTGAGAAAGACTTCTTTCAGTTGCGCAAAGTTTAAATCAACTTCTTTCTATAAACAGTAGAATTTATCTAAAATTGAGAAAATAGCTAGTCAGAAAAATCTGTTGTATACTATCTTCGCTTTCTGATATAAATGATGGCCCACCACCATCATATTCATTGGGATTTTCTAGAAAAAATTTGAATATGGGGGGGGGGGTGGAGGATACAACATTTTTTCGGAAATTTAGCCCCCCACTTCCCAGATATTTTGACTTTTGATCCCCCAAATAGCATGTCTAACCCCCCAGACAAGCATCAATTGACCCCATGGAGAGCAATATTACCCCCAAACAGAGCAGGTTTACCCCTGGACAAGGCAAATTTTGTAGAGTTTGCACTAGAAAATGGAGGGTAAAAACTAGCCAACTTTAAGCTTTAAAGAAATAATACTCCTTGAGATTAAAATTTGGCTATTTTTGCCAAAACTTTCCAAAATCTCAACGCAATAATCCATATGAAAATGTATTAAGAAAAGCTCGTAACTTAAGGGCTCTGACCATAGTGAATTTTTCATAATTGCCGTGTTTAAAATGTGTTTTCTGACTGATGTAACCAACAAAACTATGGCATGTTATACATTTTCTGTTAGACAAACTATTCCTGAATCTGAAAATTCAAAAATTGCATTGAAAAAATTTGATGAAGAAGAAAATGAAGACTTTTGCGAGGAAGAGTATTTCAACTTTGAAGAGCTTAGTTTAGAAAAAACATTTTGAAATTTTTTTCGCAGTAGATGGTGTATCTTTTACCGAACAATAAAAATTTTTGCAGAAAATTTTTGTAAATGCTTCTTTGTCTCGAAATCTTCAAAATAGTGGTTTTTCATCAATTTTTCATCTGGATTTTGCTTAAAAGACTTAAAAAAACAGTCATAACTTTTGACACATATTTTTAAAAAACATTTCCGCAAAATTTGAAATAGTTCAATTCTTTGCGGACAGTTTGAAAAAAGTTCGAAACAAAAAGGTTAATTACCCATTAAAACTTAGCACTTTTTATAAAAGAAGGTGATGCGACATATTATCAACGTCTTTTTAAAGTTCATAACGTTATTTTTGCAATTAACTTCTTAATTACTCTTAAGGGGTTTGATTAAAAAGCAATTTATAAAGGCAATTCTTTGTTAAAAGTGTTAAAGAATCTAAAACATAACTTTTATAATAATAAATCTCTTTTATCACCTATAAGATAAGGTACATGGTTAGGGAAAAATAAAAAGCTAAAAGTATATACAGCGTTAAAAAAAAGGAAACAAAGTTCAGAACAAGGTCAGACACAAATTATCATGACGAGAAAGGGACGGGATAGGGAAAATGGCAGGGGAGGGGTGTCATGAAGATGTGGCTGTCCTTGAGCGTTGAACGTGTTCCTCTAGGATATGTTTTAGAGCAAGCCGATATTCCATCACATGCCAGTTCTTTATAAGGAGCTTGCATAGGTCAACCTCGCTTGAGTTTTCATAAATATATTTCCTATCAATGTTGTGTTTTTTATCCAAGATTACTTGAACGAGGTCAAGGCTGCTCATATGAATAGTGTTTGCTGCCCTCGCGAGAAAGCTATAGTCAATATTGTCAGTGCAGCTGAGTGTGTTATACATATATGAAGAGGTGTTGGAGTTCACCAATGTTTGTCGTAGAAGTTTAACTTTTCTGTCCTCTATGAGGACAGAGATATCCGGGATATTGTAAATTTTTGTGCAGATGATTTTTGCTGTTTTTCGAAATATTAAACAGAGATTTTAAACAGGACCTCGCTTGTCTGTTTAAGCAGTCTAGTTCAGTTTTAGTTAAGTCAATAAGTTCCAAACCATATAGTAATTTTGGCAAAACGATTGATTGAAAGATTTTGACAATAGCATCCGGGTGACAATGCCTTAAGCCAGAGGTTATAAGTGAGGTGGCTACCGACCATAACTCCGAGATTCGGGAATCTTTGTGTCCACTAAGAGAGAGTCTGTTGTTCTTTGTGCACCAGTGGAATCCAAGATGGGTGAGTTTTTGTTGAGGATTGATTTCTGTAGATTCAAGTTGTATCGTTGGATTAGCAATACTACTCCGGCCGGAGATTACAAATTGTGTTTTTGATTTCGATGGGTTGAACTTCAATCCATGCTCTCGTCCATATTTTTCGCATAAACTAACCATTGATTGTAGGTGTTTGAGAGATGGGCTGAGAAGGATTATGTCGTCCGCGTAGGCAATGACTGCTGTGTGTAGTCCGTTAGGTAGTGAGCAGCCAATGTTTAATTGTTTAACTTTTACAAGAAGACCTTCAGTGTATAAGTTGTACAGGTAGGGTGAGAGGATCCCACCCTGGCGTACACCTTGAGTCAATGTGAAGGCTTTGGAGCGAAAAGAACCATAGCTGACGATTGCTGAACTGTTCAGATAAAATTGAATCAAAAAGTTTAAAACTTGGTTGGTTAACTCTGAATCAAGAAGTTTGGTGAAAAGTGTTTGCCAGTTGCAACAGTCAAAGGCTTTCTCTATGTCCAGGCTACAAACGTATACCGGTGTATTGTTGTTATTATAATATCGTATTGTATCTTGGATGACGAGCTCAGCATGAATCGATGATGATGCTTTAGTGAAGCCGTATTGAGAAACATTGTGGTCCGTGAGTTGAGGGCATTTCTCAATAATGATAAGTTCAAGTATTTTTGTGATGATCGGGAGAAGACTTATTCCACGGTAGTTATTTGCGTCGTTCAAAGACTTTTTGTGTGATTTCACCAGCGGCATAAGTATTGACGTACTCAGTGATGCAGGAATGTCTTTGGAGCGAAATATTTCGTTTATTAGTTTGGTGAGGTATTCATTGAATGTGTCACTTGATGCATATTTGTAATGTTCTGGTAACAACTGGAAAGGGTCACGAGATTTACCTGTTTTTAGTTTTTCTATTACTGATGAAACGTCATGCTGGGTAACGTAAAATTCGTCGGAATCGAGATCTTTTTGAAGTTCATGTAGCATATTAACAAGTTCTTCATTCGATGTGGTGTTATCAATGGTGTCGATTCTTGGTGTATTAAGGAGCTTATCCAAGTGGTCACCGAATTCTTTAGCAATGTCGATTTTGGTAGATTTGCCATTGATTGTGTATAATTTCTGTTGCTTTTTCTTAATTAGATTAATTTGAGCCCAGTATGAAGATGGGTTTAAGTTCTTGAGCTTTTCCACATTAATATAGTGTTCAACTGTTGCTTGGTGCTTTGCGCGTTTAACGAGTGTTCTGAATATCTTACGTGAGAATTTGTAACGGTTATATGAGATGTCTGAATCGTTTCTAGGGAAGTTGTTTTCTCGCCAAATGTTAAAGTGTAATTGTAAGTTTTTCTTGGCTTCAGTTAGTTCGTTGTTCCACCAGCGTTTAGCTGGAAATTCGAAGAAGTCTTGTTTAAAAGTTGTGTAGCAGTCAGATGCCGATGAGTGTAGGATATTCTGTAGGTTATCAAGCATGGTTTCAGTGTCGATTACATTGTTGATTTTAGTGATGTTTTCTGAAACTTTTTCCTTGTATAGTTTTACAAATTCACTATTTCTCCACATATGGGTTGGTATATAGTCATTGGTCAGAGTTTCTGTTTCAAGTTCAGTGGCATGATTGTTTGTTGAAGGTGGGGATTGTAACGTCAATTTAACAGCTAGGTGGTCGCCTGTATTCAAGGCATCTGGTTCAGGGACGTGTGAGTCAACAAGTAGATCTAGTAACGATTGTGATATAAGGACATGGTCTATATATGACTTGTTGGGAAGCGAAATATGGTGGTATGTGTAGTTTGGACCATGACCGTGAGTGATGTCTATTGGAACAAGGTTATTATCGGCAATAAATCCTGATAGGTAAGGTGAAAGAGCATTGGGTGGTGTAGTCCTTTGTGTGATAGGTTCATTCGGGCAGCTTTGAAAGTCTCCAAGGATAATCGATTCAGATGTAGCGGAAAATTGGTTCAAAATACCAGTGATAGATGATAGTTGGTTTTTATATGTTTCTATATAGTCTGATTTGTTTATCGATTGAAGGTATACTCCTGTGATAACTAATGGTTGATTATTTAGTGAAGTCTGTATTGTTGTCATGTAGTCCTCTTGGAAAATTGTAACTGAATTTTGAAATTTCTTTTTGCGTAAGAATAGTATTGTTCCACCGAAAGGTCTACCAGTGTTCTGTTTGTTAGCTGGCTGAAAGCAAATATAGAAGTCCTTTTTGTAATTGTGGATGAGGTGTGCTTCGCTTTGAGTAAGCCATGTCTCTGAGAGATGAATGCAGTCATGATCAGTAATAATGTTGTTTACATATAGATAGTTTGATTTAAATCCATAACAGTTCAGAGCAATAAATTTTACGTTGTTGTTATTATTACTATGCCCAGCCATTGCGTGAATAATAATGAGAATTATGTCCTTTGTCTAATTTGTGATGTGGTTTGCTGTGAGATTGACTTTGTTATTTCTGGTCTGGATATTGGTTCTGTTGGTCTGAATGGTGGTTCTGTTGGTGATTCGTTTGGTAGTGCTGTTCATCGTAGTCGATTTGGTAGTAGTAATCATCTTGCTGTCGAGGTTTGTATCTGGTTTGACGGGATAGAGACTTATTTCGAAATTGTTTAACAACGAGTCCTTTTGCCCAACGATTAGGTTCGAATGCCTTGTCTTTGTCAACAGATGGTATATCAATTTTGAATGATCGGTTGTATTTGTTGACTTTGTTTGGTGTAACGTCTATAGCTGGTAAACCGACTTCCTCCTCTACGTAACTTTTGACATGTGCGATCTCTAAAGTGGGGTCAAATCCTCCAACGAACAAAGAGTACGGTCTGGTAGCACCGGTTATATTACCTCTGACTTGGGGTTTGTCACCGTATACAACAGTCTTACTCGTAACTTTAGCTTTCTCGGAGGTGGAGTCGTCCGTGTTAGTTGGATGGTTATCATACGTTGGATGGTTAACGTACGCTGGTTTTGAAGCAGATCTAGTAGGTTGAATTTGTGCATTTTTGCGTTTGAAAGTAGTGCCAGTGCCAAGGGGAGTTTCATTGTTGATGATTGAAGAGTCGAAAGGAATTTCATTAAGGATACTACTGCTAAGGATGTCGTTGTTGGACGCTTGACGTTCTACATGGGGGTTGTAGGATCCTCCAGATTTCCTTGGTTGAATTTTGTTTTCACTGTTCATAAACTTATCAAGTTTCATCTCAACACTAACAAGATGTTTCCTCAGATCAGCATTGTCAACACGCAACTTTGCGTTGTCTTCTAAGAGTTCTTGCATTTTCTGGATAAGTAACGTTATGTTTGGTTCAAGCAACGGAGATGCTATTTTTGTTGTGTGCGATTGTTGCTTATCAGATGGTCTGAAAAGAGAGTTGGCAAGCCTCAACACAATATGTCCTTCATGGATTGAGAGACCCAACTCGTAAATGTCATTTACAGCGTACAGTGGGTTTGTGCGATTTTTCAGGTGTTTAGATACATTTTTGTCTGTGATGAAAAAACCGTTTTCTGTTAGTGTGTCTTGGTCGAATACGTTCAAGAATTGTTGAAAGACCTGTTCTCTAAGTGTTTTGAGAAAAGGAATTTGAAGCTGTTTTGAAAGTTCGTTTGTAACTGTGTCCTTCGGCAAATTGTAGATATTGTCCAGGTTTGTAAGAAATGAGGTTGAGTCTCCTTGAGTTTCTTTAATTTCCATCACAATTAGTGGAAAATTAAAGGTGTTGTTGTTGTTTTCTGATGTTGAAGATGCGCCATCTTGAACACGCGCGTCTTCGTCCGCCATCTTTTTATTTTTTTTTATGTTCAGATACTAAAATCAGTTTTCTGACTATGGTCAGAGCCCTTAAGAATACAGACCTGGTTCCAAATAGAATATAGGGATTTATTTATAGCATGTCACTCAAATTTTCCCACCAGATACAAATTGACTTAATAAACCTCACTTAAAATGATGCTATTATTTTTCTGATGTTAAAGTTAATTATTTCTAGGTTGACCGTAAATCTTGCAAAATCATAAAATAAATGTTTACACACCAGTGAAAGTAGTAAGTGCTAAAACAGTAAAAGAATCAATATTATACATAATCGATTAATAGGTCTTTTAGCAAAATGATTCCTTTATAACTGCTTTAAACTGCATCCCATTAAACAAATTCTTCGCAATCTCATGCTGGTTATCCCGTGAAAAATATATAGGGGAAAGATTCCAGGAAAGGAACAAGAATCTTAGTGCGAAAATGGGAATCTTACACAAAACAACGGTACCACTGGAGTTTTTAATGATTCAAAATGAAAATCCCGATTAGCAAAAGGTGTATCAAAATCGGTGAAGCTTGATTGAAGCCCGATTAGTTTGATTTATTACCTTGTTGGCCATTCTTTTTACATTCCGACGGCTTATTAGCAGATACCCACGCTAAAGCTTAAAGAGCAAGCCAATATCTATCATCCCACTGGAGAGGAAAAGCTGGAATTTTTACTTACCAAACTCATTGTCCGGCGGGAATTTTGGGTACTAAGCTTCCTGGAAAGCACCACCGTACTGTGTCTGATGGGACCACTAAACCTTGTACGGCGTTGAAAATAGGTTAATTTGAAATCCACAGTACATCCCACCGTACCCACCGTACATCCACCGTACAATGTACCATAAGTTGGTCTAATATCGACATCCCTCGTCTAATTCCGGCACTCATTTTGGAGACAGGATCTATATTAAAGTTTGAATCACTATTGAAAAAAAAGTATTATTCCTGCCAGACCACTAAGCAAAGAAAAATAGCTTTGGTCATTCTATTAATTTCAGCTGATAAAAAAAGTGTTTAAAATTGATGAGGGATGTCGACATTAGTCCAAGTTACGGTCGGCGGTGTCCAGACAGGGTCATTTCCATTACAAAAATGATTGCTGAATTTCAATTGACATTATTTCTAGGAAATGCTTGCTAAAACTGACTGTTTGTCACAACGGGTTTTAAATAACTATCTGGTGAAAAAAAGAAATTGTTATAATATGTTGGTTTTACTTGATAATTTCTGGTCGTTACTATACGAGTCGGTCTTCACGAGTGCGTTAATTCATTAATCAATTTCGGAGTCTTTTTCTTAAATTCTAAAATATAATAAACAATATGCTAAATCTGAAGTCTAAATATAGTATTAGTGAAATAAAGTTTGATTCGGTTATAGTAAATTTTTTTAATATACTAGAACGGGATATCGGTACATCGTTATTGGCCTTTTTTTAGATCGGTAAATCGGTACCCTGAGTATCAGAGGTTAAGTTTTCAAAGAAAATAGTAACCTCTGAAGACAAATAATAGAAATTTTATCGCGCATGTGCCAATCTAATCACTGTAGAAAAAATCAAAGATGAAGAGCAAATATTACCATATTAATGTCTAGCAGACTGTATCAGTATGCAGTTTACTATTTACGAATTCCCCAGAAACCTCCAAGTGTAGTTGAAATGAGTTTATTTCGAAAGAAATCTTTTACATGATCCCCAAATGTATAACAGTAATTACTAAACTTTTAATTATGGAAATGTCACTTTAATTGAATCGAAATAATAGACAGACTTTATGTTATGATTCTCTATCACTGACTCTTTTTACAAAGCATTGATGACTTTTTGTAAGTTGTGTTTTCAACGACGGGAATAAAAATATCGACTATGACGCTCATCCAAGATCTTGGATGGTCGTCATGGTTACTTTTGTCTTCGCTGATTGCGCGATGAATAGAATCTCGATTCGTCGGCACAGCGTAAATATATGATTTTGAGCTGTGCTTTTCACGGTAGTAAATCGGTATTAGAGGAAAAAATTGATCGGTAATCGGTATTTTAAGACCATCTCGGTAAAAGACCCATTTTATGTCGGTATTTCGGTATTTTTGGTCAACTATCGGTGTGGACCACCTCCTTGGTATCGAAGATCATGAGCCATTGCGCTCCAAAACCAATTTTGGTGGAATAAATTTTAAAATCTTGCAATTTCTTTCGCTCGCTTTCGTTCACCAATTTGGTGAACACGCAATATTTAAAACAAAATATCTCAATTTTTTTGCTCGCTTCGCTTGCACTAGCCTCTTCGAATTCTTCTTGATAAGTATCAAATTCTCATCGCTTTTTTAGGGTTTATGCTATATGGTTGCGGATGACTTTCAAAAATTTCCATATGGCCAAAGCCTCCTTTTCCATGTGAATATATGAACGATATGTTCTAAGCACTCACACGTAAATTAGTACAAATTAAGGAACACTCGGGGACGCCAATTTTAAGAATCATGGCTGCAATTTTGATAAGGCAAGAGTCTCAGCCAGGGGTCTGCTTGACACATTTTCCTGCCGTGAATACAGTTGACGCTCTCTAAACGATCCAATTTGGCGTTTTGGCATGGGGCCACGCCTCCTCAAGTGGAGTTTTGAACGCCCAACTCTTAAAATTACCCTAAAATGCGCTTTAAATTGCGCCCAAAGACCAGAAATAACTTGAAAAATCATGAAATCTTTTTTGCTACCTTCGCTCGCAATTAAGTTATAAGACGATTTTTGAAGGGAGATCTAACTGCGCCCCACGACCAATTTGGTGAAAACAATATTTAAAAGAGAAACTCACAATTTTTTTCTTGCTTCATTCGCACGCACTAGCTTCCTTCAATTTTTTGATATAGAGATAGTATTAAATTTATATCTTTATCCGTCACTTTCTACTATTCGACATTCTATCACTCGATAAGCTCCCATTTTCGATGAAAGTTCGAGGTTCCTTGATGGTTTTCCGTTCTCTTATTCAATTTTTAGCATCTTGCTTAACTTTTGGTCAAATTTAAGTTCTGTTTTGGAAAACATTTTTTGCTCGCGTCAAACAGAGTTAACTTTTTCCACTGACTAATAGAGAAGCATGACCATGGTTGTGTTTTTTTTGTTCTTTTTTTGTCAAAAATTTTGTTAAATGTCATTATACTGTAATTGGCTTTACTCAATCCATCTTGATGAGCAATGTCGCAATTTTTTCTTGCTCGCTTCGCTCGCATTTCCTAAATGTTTCTAAAATGACCTGAATTTTAATTTTAATTTTTGGTATACGAATGCAACCAAAAAATGGGCGCCAGAATAAGCATACAAGGCGCCTTAAGCCAAAATTCTACTTTTGCCTGCCCATCCTTGATCTACCCACCACGCTACTGTTTGATAATCGTCATAGAGACTTTGGATGGTGACAAACCCAACCTTTATCGTCCACACATACCCAGCACCCAATTTTGCCTAAGTACCCCCTCCGGGAGATAAGTACCTGAAAAATTGGGAAAAATTAATCGGTATCGGTATTTGAACGAAAAATTTATTGGTATATCGGTAATTGAGAGAAAAAGTGATCGGTATTACGAAGGCCCGTACGCTCCCACTAGAAAGAGTATATCAAAGTCTCATTGTAACATGATTTTTCTTTTCCCGGTTATTAATTTAATTTATAGAAGTGTATTTCTCAGGTCTATTGACCTCTATGAAACAATCTTACATCTTTACAATTTATAGATCTTATCTTTCCATTCGTTTGTCAATTCTAGTTTGAATTTCCCTACGGACGGTGCATTTACAACATTGGTTGCCAAACTGTTCCAAGTATCAATGCTCCTATAGTAAAGTGGTGAATTCGTTTGGTATCCTCTAATGCCGTCTTCAGCGAAATTCCTCTTTAATTCGAGATTGTGCTTACGTTGAGGTCGATTTCGAAGAACGAGTTTCTGACATAGGGAAGATTTATCATAGACATTAAGATGTTTATATACTTCCACCATGTCCCCGATTTTACGCCGGATCTTGAGGCTGGGTAGGTTCATGACTTGTAAACGTTCTTCATATGAATGGTTTCTATAACCACCGACAAGTCTTGTGACCCTACGTTGGACACTTTCAATTGCATCAGAGTGTTTGATCAGTCGTGGAGACCAAACAGCTTGCGCGTACTCAAGGTGAGGTCTCACAAATGCAATGAAAAGTGTGCGGAGCATCTCGGGAGAAAGGAAGTCGAAGCTTCTATTAATCAATCCAACGATCGAGTTAGCCTTCTTGATCTTGGTGTAGATGTGTTCTTCGAAATTCAGTTCACTATCAATAATCACTCCAAGATCCTTCTCTTGATCAACATGTTCTAGGACAGAGCCAGCGATCTCGTAAGGATGTGCATGTTGAATGTTCCAGAATTTCCCTAGTGTCAACACGTGGCACTTGTCAGGATGGAATTTCAACAACCAGTCACCAGACCACTTTTCCATTGCCTCGATATCGTGCTGAAGTCTAATTGCATCTTCAGCGTTATTTATTTCTTCAACAAGCTTTGTGTCATCGGCAAAGAGAAACATTTCTGAGTTGGTAACTTCAGCTAGATCATTGATGTAAATAACGAAAAGGAGTGGGCCTAAGACACTTCCTTGTGGTACACCACTTTGCACCTGGCATTTCTTAGATAACTTTCCATTGACCTTCACATATTGGTAACGATCGGACAAAAATGCTTTCATCCAACCAAAGGGGGGGCGTACGGGGTTTCTGATTTCCGAAATTCCGAGCATTTTTGACCTGATTTCCGATATTCCGCAAAAATATTTTGCTAATTCCGATACCGAATTTTTTTCTGTAGATAATTTTCACTTAAGAAAAACTTTGCTATCCCCCCATAAAGTGGAAGAAACAAGGAAGAAAGTGTGGGGAAAAGAATATTTTTGCCAGTACAACTATTACACCCTAATTATAGTTTCAAATTAAACACGCTTTACAAAATTAATAAAAATCATCGAGTAAAACGAAATCAATTTAAAATTGGGTGAAGAACTGAGTTGATTAAGATATAAATTTTGAGTTGATTTTGATTGCACCAACGAATCTTGATGATCGACCAATCATAAATTCACGCGAGTAGTGGGGAAATGTACGCGTCTTAGCCATAGCTGTCTCTTGGCGGACTGTGCGTTGACGAACGACACTAGTATATCTGTTTGCCCAGACTCGTAGTTTCTTTTCGTCGGTTTTGGAGATTGGGGTAACTTGATCGTTTTTTCGTGGTAAAACACGAGAAAGTTCTTTGAAGTTTATCGAACTTTTCGGTCATACCAGCTACCTTTCCTGCTGGTAAAATAGTGAGCCAACCATGGGTACAAACGTTTAAGAGATTCTTTCACGGACCTCATAAATTCACGCGAGTACTGTAGCTGGCTCATAAGCACTTGTTTTGTGTGTGTGTAGTTGAATGGAAATGTTCTACCGAAAGGGTCATCATATACTCAACATGTAGTGCTTTTAAAATTAAACATGTTGGTGTTTTCTTTAAGTTTTTTTAAAGACCATTCATTCAGAAGCTGAAGTGAGATAAATGATTTGGTCGGAACAAAACAATGAACACCAGTTAGAGAAGCCAGGGGTTTATTGATGCTCTTTCTGGTCTGTCTCGAATGACAAAATAGAGGACAATGCTTCAGATACCATTAGCCTCTGGAAGCAACTTCAGTTCATAATTTTCTGTGGAGAAGGGAAAAAATCTAGCTCATACCTGTCCTCGGTAATGTAAATAGATCACCTCAATAATTTGTCTGCCCTCTTATTCTTATTCACCCTTTTATTGAAGAGAGTAAGAAATTGTAATTAGACCCTTGAAACCCCTGCAATAAAAACAATCTTGACCTTGAAACCGAAGCTATATAGCTTATAGAACTGGAGTTTCAATCGTTTCGAATGATAGGTAATATATGACTCTCAGTAAAATATTAACGCCTTATTATGAAAATGTTAAGTTTGAAATTTAAAAAACAAAAAGATTTGGATTCGTTTACCTTTCTTTTCGTGAATAGGAAAGGCACACATGTTTTTATTTGTTCATTTTCAATCTGGACTCGAAAGTTAAAAGCTTCAACATATGTTTTACCTGAGCAACTAAATTTATAAAAGACAGCACGGCATTCAATTATACTGGTCATATTACCAAATAAAAAAAACAAGAAGACAAATGACCTTCTTACAAAGTTTTCAAGGTATCATGTCATTCATCGTGCGAGATTTGGTCAGTTTTGAAAAATCTTCAATTTTCCACTGCTTACAAAAGGTCCGCGCAAGAAATAAGATTGTGTTGTGGAGCAATCCATACCTATACCCATCATATGTGCGCGCGAACGCCGCTAGCTTCTAGCGCGCGCTTGTGCTAGACGTCATTGATACAGAAAGCGTCTTTTGTGGATAGAAATTATTTCCGAAGCACACAATCGGATAGCGAAAAACCGAAACTAAAGCTCTTCAAACCGAATTTCCGCAGTAAAAATAGGCATTTTTCCGGAACCGAAGTCTTTTTGGATTCCGAAATACCGGAGTGTTTTGATGTGATTACCGAATTTCCGCACAAAAATAGGCCTATTTCCGCAATACCGAAATCTCGTACGCCCCCCCACAACCAAGTACCCTTCCTCTGATACCATACGCTTCGAGTTTTCTTAGTAATCTGCGATGTGGAACGGTGTCAAATGCCTTTGCGAAGTCGAAATAGATTACGTCAACAACCTTATCATTGGATATCGAGTCTACACATTTGTCTAAGTAGTGAAGTAGTTGCGTCACTGTCGATCGTTTACCCATGAACCCATGTTGTTTGGTTGATAGCAATTTCTCATTCGTGAGGTGTTCCATTATTTGTTTCTTTAGGATTCTTTCCATTACTCTACACGCAACTGATGTTAAACTAACGGGCCTGTAATTTTCTGCAAGGTTCTTTTTTCCTTTCTTGTAGATCGGGGACACATGTGCAGTCTTCCAATCATCAGGTAGTTTACTTTCTACGAAGGACTTGGCCATGATAGTATGTAAAGGACCGGCTATGTAAAAGGCCAGCTTTTTCAGCATGACTGGGTGAATCTCATCAGGTCCTAGCGATTTATTAGGATTCAAATCTTTCAGTTCCTTTGTTAGATCGAATGCTACATCTGTGTCTGTTCGTGATGGAAACTCAGGTAGTGATCCAGCAGGTTCATTCGTAAAAACACTGCAAAACTGATCCTGTAGGATGTCAGCTTTATCCTCATCAGTAAAACGAAGTGATGATTTATCATTTGGATCAAGGAGAAGAGGGGAAATTCCCGTTTTGGTCTTCATTGAGTTCCGGATATGCTTCCAAAACTTCCTAGGGCTTCTTTTTGCTTGACCACAAATTCGTTCTTCTAGTGTTCTTCTTTCTCGTCTGATCTTTCCTGTAACCTTGTTTCTCGCAGTAGCGTAAATAGCTCTATTTCTCTGTTCCGAAGTTGTACCTATTGATCTTATCCATTTGCGATGAAGGCGACGTTTTTCTTTTAAGCTTTGTTGAATATCTTGATCGATTGCAAAACTTCCCTTTTTTCTGTAGGCTTGTTTCCCCTTCGTACGAGGAACGTACCGATTCCTAAGCTCGAATAATTTATATCGCAACATCTTCCAGCAATCATTTACGTTTGCATTTTCTGCTTGTTGATGGAAACCTGTAACCCAGTCAGAGTTCTCAAGATGTCCTTTCATTGCTTCAAAATCTGCCTTATTGTAGTTATAGTTTTCAATAATGCATTCTGTTTCAAGGTAACATTCGAACGTAAATGATAGAACACTGTGATCACTTTTATGAAGTGGTGAAAGATAGGTTATGTTGCTAACCTGGCTTTCTTCATTTGTCAGAATCAGGTCAATAATTGATGGCGTATCGGTACCTCTAGCTCTTGTTGGTTCATCGACGTGTTGGTAAAAGAAGGAGTCTCTTAAAGCTTCGAGAAATTGTTCGTCTTCCTTCGTGTCATCGTGAGGAGTTGACCAGTTTTCCCAATTGATATCTTTATAGTTGAAGTCACCGACGATACACTTATGACTGTATTTCTTATTCATTGCTATTTCCTTCAGAAGAAGATTAAGTGCTGTATTGTTTTTTGCTGATGTTGGCGTGTTGGTTGGACTTTGATACATACATCCAAAAAGCAAAGAATCCGCTCCTTTGAGTTTGATTCCCAGCAAGCATACCTCCTGAAATTCACTATTGGGTGTCACTTCGACTACATTTTTGATCGATTTATGTGTCAAAACGATGATTCCACGTCCAACATTATTTAAGGCATTTGTTTCGTAGGGTTCGGAGTAGCCTTCAATGTGGTAGTCTTGTATGAGACGTTCTTTTTTCGAATGTTTCGGTTTTACTTCACAAATTGCAATGATATCGGGTTGTTCTTTTGAAATCACTTCATTTAGTTCTTTTCTCTTTATTTTAGTTAGTTGGTCTGCATTAGTGTATAGTATGTTAAGGTTTTTTCGTTTGTTAGTTTGTTCGTCTTTCTTCTTTGTTACGTCTTTTTTTCGTGTTTGGTTTATTGCCGATCTTTGGCGTTTATCTTCTTTACACCGAATCCGTTTTTTGCAAAACCCCGCACTCTCCAGACTCCATCTTTTTCGGTTTGATTTCGTGCCTTAGCATCTTCTGCCGCCTCTTTATACTTTTTTCTTTGAGCTGGAGTTAGATCTTCGCAAATGCTCATCCCCTTATAGGCATCAATTCCTTTTAGCGCTGGGAGATTTCCAAAAACATTCATTTTCTCTTCCTCACTGTTCAGAGTAACAATGCTTTTTCCCGTCTATTGATTTGCCAATTCTTGAGATATACTTGATGTTGATTTTGACGTGGAGCTTTTCGATGAGTGTTTTCACCCATGCTTCATCTTTTTTGGTAGCATCCTCTGTCGTTGGATCCTCAACACCATGGATGATGATGTTCTTTGATCTTCTGATCTTATCCCTTTCCTCTGCTGCCTCCTCCTCGTGGACCTCTTTAACGGCGGTCTTGATATTGTCATTAGGCACTTGGACATTGGCAGAAGTGGCTGCAGCATACGATTTTTTACATTCCTCTTTCAATGATGTTAAGATTTCCGTTCGGAAGGTTTCTAGTTTCTTTTCCAGTTTACTCTCTACATATTCGACAGTATGAAACGCCGGGTCATTATTACAATTTCAATTTCTTCTCTAGATTAGTGAGCTCTTTTTTTTGAGATTCAATAATCTCGAGAGCTCGAGTTTGTTGTTCAGTTGACTTCAATTTTCTTAATTGTCTTTTCGTTTTCTTTAATCGTCTCATTTAATTTTGCAAGCTCGGCGGCCGTTCGCAGGGATGGTTCAGGTCCAGGTTGAGGGGAGAGGACCAAAAGATCTTTATTTACTTTCACACAATTTTGACACACGTATTTGCATGCGTTCGCAGTTCTTCTCCCGTCTTTACAGACTGCAATCATGTAGGGTGGTAGCCTTGTACAAATGTGCACTAGTCGATTACACTTCGAGCAGGTTAAACTTTCTTCGTTTTGGTCGTCAGCACAGGATGAAGGACTGCAAAGCGGATTTGGAGTATTTCTATTCTTCGTGGACGTCATGATGGTTGGTTATGGTGATGTTTAAGTTGAATTGGTTGATGTTTTTGATGAATTTGAGTGGTTCTAGTAGCGATTTTTCATGATTTTTCAGAAAAACTCAGATTTTGTTGAATTTGACTGTCGCTATCAGATGTGACCTTACTCAATTGTATTTGACGTCAACTAATAATATTAATAATAGTTCATTTTTCATTGTCGGTCATATTTGATAGGGCAATATCTAGAAATGTGTCCTTTCTCTTTGGACATGTAACAAATAACTGATCGCTCAGAATAATCGTTTTTTCTTGATCTTTAAGTTCTTCAACTTAATTTATCAAATCTTCAAACAAATATTCCATTGGTGGGTGGACTGTTTTTTTTCAACAGTAAGGCATGGGTAGCCTCGCTATACGTGTTTGGCTGTTTCATTTGGATGCAGTTACGATAATCGGCGTTCAAGTCTGCAATCACAATGTCCATCCTAATTTGCTTAAGCACATTCAAGTTCTGGGACAGCTTCTCCAGTCTGCTTAAATATGTGCTGACAGGGTCTCCTTGTTAGGAGATCTGGTGTAAGAGTTGACGTTTTCTGTACTTAATTTGTGGCACATCAAACTTGTTAGTGAGTGCCTGTTTTAAGTCATTAAAGTTAGCAAAGACAGCTGGGGTACGATAAAAGGTAAGCACTGTAAGCGTTCCATCTGTCAATACTCGAGCAAGGAGTTTAGCTTTCAACTCGGCTGTTAGTTCAAAAAACTTGAGTGTCAGTTCATACTGACTGAAGAAATCAACTACGTCATTCTTTGGGCTGAGTTCAAATACAGGCAGAGTAGATATCTCGTTGTCTAGGCATAAAAACTTGTGCTGTGGCAGCTTCATCTGCGGCTACAGCAATTTCTGCTTGCTCGAGGTGAAATGGAACAATTTGCGGAATGAATTGATCTGCTGTTTATGCTGGTGTATTGTGATTTGGGAGATCTGGATCTAAATGTTGTAATATGTCTCTTGTTGAAAGTTCAATGGGCTCTGGTGAATGTATTGTCACGTAATCGTTGTTAAGAAGATTTCTTCTTAGTTCGATAAAATCTTTGTTGGCTTGAATGGAATTACTCAATACGTTCAACAAGCCTTTATGCTCATATACTTGAGAGCAATACTGTTCGATTGATGAAAGTAAGTCTTTAAGGACTTCTGAAAATGGTTCAACTTCTCGTAGCGCGGAAAGCTGTTGGAGGAGACTCTTTCTTTCGGTAACAAACGTTGGGGTGTGTCTTGTTCTTTGTCAATTAAGTCTGCGTTCAATGAAGTATAAGCCCGAAGGGCTAGAATTGAATCTCTTTGGTAGGATTTGAAACCAACAAAGCTTACCAAAGTTGCGCGGCTAGTCTGGTTTTTACACAAATGACAGGTTGAAACTAAAATTTACCACTAAATTTCGAAAAAAATATCAATTGTAAACAGAGGAATTGCTAGATTCAATCAGTCGTCAAAGATACGGCGCATTTTTTATTGCTCAAGGAATCAGTTTGATATTGAGCGATGGTTCGTTTTTTCTAGTGTCAATTGGTTAAAGTTCTTTCAAACGTTATGATTAGGCGTCACGGTAAGATGGCATCTCTCTGTGCACAATGGGATGCTTAACTCGTCGATTTGATATCATATCTTAATTAGGCTGAAACTAAGAAATCTCTACCTAGTTATCTGTCGATACCACGAATCTATGCCAATTGGGCATATACATACAGCCCCGGGGGGGGGGGGGGGGCAGCTGGGCAAAAGGACTGACGGGTATGTGCGGGTCCTAAGGGTACCTTTTCCAATATGTTTAAAATGCACTGTAAGGGTCGGAAAAACTAGAGATGCACTGTAAGGGTAGAAATTTCAGAAAATTCTTGAAAAATCTAGATATTTTGACCAAAAATGCTAGAATTTTGACCATTTTTTACACGAAAGGGATCGAAAATTTGGGGGAAAATGCACTCTAAGGGTATGATTTTCACTGATTCTTGCTGCACTGTAAGGGTGCAATTTTAAAAGCCAATTTTTGGCCCGCACATACCGTCAGTCCGCAAACCCAGTGCCCCCCGGGATACAGCCTATCTAGGTTTTCATTTTCAATCATTTTAATTTGGGAAACTCTCACTCTCAGCGCGTTGTATTCTGTGTTATTATTTATGTTATATGTAATATGTACAAACTCTAAGAATTCAAACAAACACACAGTGTCTCCTATATCCACCTAACATCTCCACCTGCGGTATTCTAGATGGACGTGAATACACTATCCGTTTCCTCAATCGAAATCAAACAAAACCATGGTCAATTGGATCTATACAATATGCTTATAATAAAACTTATCCCTCTCTATACATTTTCTCTTCTCATCACTTGGTCACATATTCACGTTTTAAGAGCGCAAACACGGAACTAAATGTTTGAATTCGTATCGTATAACATTAATCAGTGAAAACCGTTATAACCGCAATGGGAATTCACGTGAGTTGAGAAATGTTCATACTTTAAACTCAAGAGAAATGTGAAACCGAGTAATAAAAAGGTAGATAGCAAACGGAAATTGCAGATGCGATGATAAAACACTTAACAAAAGCAAAATAAATATCAAATTTCAAAATAATAACAAATTCATCATTCGGAAAATTTATCTCGTTTGAGAGCCTCCATGCCGTATATATCTAGGCCAATATACACTTGTTCTATGGTTTTCGAGCTCTGGTTTTTGAATCAGGGTCGAAATATAACTGTGTGTCCGAAACATAAAATGAAGAACTAAAACGGTCTGTGAATAATCTGAGACTTAATCTTCCGAACGATGAATATCAAAGGCCTTAAGATTAGATTGGCTTACCTTAGAAATAATTGAAGATTGTAGAAGAGTCGATTATATCATAACATATTTTCTAAATGCAACTTAATATCATTCTCTGGTTATAAGCTATATCTCTCCTAAGTATAAAATATTTCTAATTATCTAAATATGACCATCGATTGATTTATAAATATCTGTATGCAATGATGATTTTTAATAAAACTCATATTTATACTAAAATCGTTATTATAAATATAGTTAATTAATAAATTGGGCTTTGATTGGATAATTCTTTGATGTAGGGTGGTTTCTATTGGACGACGACCGGAGAACGGCCCTAACTAGGTGTGTCTCTATTTAAAGTACTCATTGATTGTCTTATCTGGGGTATCAGGTTTAACTTTTGGTTAAATGATTTTTATAATTGTTGGTGATAATGGTTAAATGTTTCAACACCTTGATAGAATGTTTCATTGGCACATGTCATATTGGGGCTCTGTGGCGTCATATAATAAATACTGTTACTGTAAATGTTCCCACGGTCTCATCAAACCCCACTTTGAAGAAAATCTTTTTCATCGTTATTTTTCGAATTTTCGCACACTACCATATCAAAATTTTGAGAGTAGTTCTGTTTGCAACCCCGATTTTGCAAAATTTGGAATCACTATAGAAAAATTATATTTAATCCCAATCCGCTAAATTACGCGAAAAATCAGGGAACTCCTAATCTGGGAAATTGACTTCCCGCGAAATTTGACATGAATTTCACGGATAAGCCCATCCGCGAAAATTTACCCTATTAAAGTAATCCGTCGTTGCTGTCTTAAAACATCACTTTTTCGGTTTGGGAAAGGTTGCTAAATTTCTCGTCCGCCCTTTCGAGCTCTTCTAGCTCATCGGTAGCATTACTCCTTGAGATAATATTTTTGTCTTAATTTTACTGGTAGGTAAACTCAGTCTCAATATACTTTAACCCTATTCATACTAGGCTTTTAAGGGTGGGCTTTTCATGTACCACCCCTTCTTAATTTTTGATCTAGTTTGTCTCTTTGGACGAAATTTGACACACAAGATCCTTGTCATTTAAGGTAACTTTTGACAAAAATAATTGTTCGACAACGTCTCTCATTATGCACGAAGTGAGCAAAAACTGTAAGTTTTTTATTTCATATAAATAGTTATTCTAACAGAGGCTTTAGAAAAAAGTTCCCTGAATTTAAATGCTTATTTTATCCTAAATATTCAATAAATTACGGTTTCAACAATATATTTGGCATAAATAATAAATTTGTATTGGAAATGTGTCAATTTTTGTGACACCTTACTGTCAGCATACTTAATAAAGCAAGAGGGATAGAAATAAAAATGTTATGGGTGAAAACTTTTGAAAAGGAGGCTAATACAGCAGAATTAGGGCAAAACAGGAAACTTTTAAAAACGTTTTCCCAAAAATTAATTAGCGGAGGGGTTGGAATAAGAATGTCCTGGAAGGATTTTCTTTTATCCCTTTTATGTTTGATAATTTATACTAAATGGCTAAAAAAACGAATGTTAGCCAGTGTAAGAATCACAGCTGACGTCATATTTAGTACTTCTGATAAATGATATTATATTTTTTGATTTGTGATTATGATATTATATTTTGTGATTTGATTTCTCTACTACATATTTTTATTCACTCTCTTTATTCCCCCAATAACTATTCTTCTTCTTGACCGCCCTTACGTAAGGCCTATTAAAGTAATTATCAATATAACTATCTCCTCATTTTAACCCTAGCTACGAAACAATTTTCCTTTATGCCTTTGTATCTATATCTCTGGATCTATGGAACATCTGTGGATCTACTATAATTATCCTCTATGTCTTTGTATCTGTATCTCTGGATCTGTGGATCTTTCAGTTAATACAACTAACCTTTATGTCTTTATATCCGAATCTCTGGATCTGTGGATCTATTGGTCGTTAGAACTATACTCTATGTCTTTGTATCCGTATCTCTGGATCTGTGGATCTATGGGTCGATACAACTATCCTCTATGTCTCTGTATCCGTATCTCTGGATCTGTGGATCTATGGGTCGTTAGAACTATACTCTATGTCTTTGTATCCGTATCTCTGGATCTGTGGATCTATGGGTCGATATAACTATCCTCTATGTTTTTGTATCTGTATCTCTGGATCTATGGACCTATGGGTCGATACAACTGTACTATATATCTTTTTCTCTGGATCTGTGGATCTATGGGTCGATATAACTATCCTCTATGTTTTTGTATCTGTATCTCTGGATCTGTGGATCTTTGAGTTAATACAACTAACCTTTATGTCTTTATATCCGAATCTCTGGATCTGTGGATCTATGGGTCGTTAGAACTATACTCTATGTCTTTGTATCCGTATCTCTGGATCTGTGGATCTATGGGTCGATACAACTATCCTCTATGTCTCTGTATCCGTATCTCTGGATCTGTGGATCTATGGGTCGTTTAGAACTATACTCTATGTCTTTGTATCCGTATCTCTGGATCTGTGATCTATGGGTCGATACAACTATCCTCTATGTCTCTGTATCCGTATCTCTGGATCTGTGGATCTATGGGTCGTTAGAACTATACTCTATGTTTTTGTATCTGTATCTCTGGATCTATGGACCTATGGGTCGATACAACTGTACTATATATCTTTTTCTCTGGATCTGTGGATCTATGGGTCGATATAACTATCCTCTATGTTTTTGTATCTGTATCTCTGGATCTGTGGATCTTTGAGTTAATACAACTAACCTTTATGTCTTTATATCCGAATCTCTGGATCTGTGGATCTATGGGTCGTTAGAACTATACTCTATGTCTTTGTATCCGTATCTCTGGATCTGTGGTGGATCTATGGGTCGATACAACTATCCTCTATGTCTCTGTATCCGTATCTCTGGATCTGTGGATCTATGGGTCGTTAGAACTATACTCTATGTCTTTGTATCCGTATCTCTGGATCTGTGGATCTATGGGTCGATACAACTATCCTCTATGTCTCTGTATCCGTATCTCTGGATCTGTGGATCTATGGGTCGTTAGAAACTATACTCTATGTCTTTGTATCCAGTATCTCTGGATCTGTGGATCTATGGGTCGATACAACTATCCTCTATGTCTCTGTATCCGTATCTCTGGATCTGTGGATCTATGGGTCGTTAGAACTATACTCTATGTCTTTGTATCCGTATCTCTGGATCTGTGGATCTATGGGTCGATATAACTATCCTCTATGTTTTTGTATCCGTATCTCTGGATCTGTGGATCTATGGGTCGATATAACTATCCTCTATGTTTTTGTATCTGTATCTCTGGATCTATGGACCTATAGGTCGATACAACTGTACTATATATCTTTTTCTCTGGATCTGTGGATCTATGGGTCGTTAGAACTATACTCTATGACTTTGTATCCGTATCTCTGGATCTGTGGACCTATGTATCGATACAACTGTACTCTATATCTTTTTCTCTGGATCTGTGGATCTATGGGTCGATATATGTCTTTGTGTCTCTGGATCTTTAGGTCGATTTATTCAACCATTTTTGTATTTATGTCTGTATGGGATCTCATCTATCTCTGGGTGTCTGGATCTTTTAGTCATTATACTTATTTTTTTCATAGCTAAATTTCATGATATTTAGACCTATTCATTTTGCTTTTGTATCTGAATTCTTTGTTGCTTGGATCGTTTAACCGATCCATGCATTTATCTTTTTTTAATTTTTATCTTAGATTTTCTGTATTTAATAAAAATATGATATTGCTATTGGGATTTACAGAAAAGTGTTCTAATAGAAAGTACCATTTCAGTTTATAAAATTTGAGCAGGCAAACGATTTTGGTTGAGTCGGTTGTAGTTTGGGATTCCATTTGTATATACTTTATTCATACAAATTAAACTATTTTGTGAGGTACATACGAAGAAATTTTGTCCGAAGATACGTAAAACCATGTTCCTTGGTAAAGCAGACCGAGCATTCGATGTTCGTTATCATCTGATAGCTTTGACTGACAGGTTTGAACGCTTTTTTATTAGAATAGTGATTTTTACGGAGGTGAAATTTTCTAAGCAGCCTTTACAATCTTGGGTGACATATTCTTAGCATATTCTTATTTTTGATGTTATGTTTTTATTAAGAAATTATTCTACCAATCTTTTTACGATTGGTCTATTTTACAGTGATTTAAGCATATCTTGTCTTGAAAGAAGAAAACATTCCTTCCTGAATGCTACCCCTATTGACACATTTTTTGTTTAAATTGTACTATTTTTATCATTTTTTCACCCTTTATTCTATTCAATTTGAAAAAATCTCACCCTGGTTCAAGTTAGCTTTGGGATGTTTAAAGCTTATTAGGCGTGACGCCCACCTATGTTCATATCCTCTTGAAAGTCGTTTATAGCTGAAAAAAAGCGTATTGATGAGAGAATTCCAAAAAGTGCTGTGCCAAAAGTTTAAAATTACCCAAACTCAAGATATCGGCAAAACAATTATATTCAAGTAAAAAATCTGTAAGAAATACACGTCAAACAAACGATTTTAGTATCGTAGTTAACGAAAAACACCGATAATTTTAATTCTGTTAATGCATTGGAAATTCTAAAATATTATATGAATTTTAAGAATAAGATCCAACAACGGTATCATTATTACGGTTCCCGTCGTCGCAAACGCCCGTTTAGCTCACACATCAAAAGATAATAATATAAGATAATATATAAGATAAAATAAGATAAAAAAATAACAACAATAAAGAAATGTTTTTTCAGTCATTAAGAAGCAACCCTTTTTTTTCGAAATATAACCTCAATTTGTTATTGTAATAATGACGTCAGCTGTGATTCTTACACAGGCGATTTACCAAAAAACGATTTGATTTAGAAAATAACCATAGTAATCTTTTTGATACTGTTCTAAATTGTTTTTTATAAGAACAAACTATATAAGAACATAAAGCTTCGATGCCTAAAATATTAAAAACAGGAACATTTTTAGGCTTAAAAGTCCAGGGGAAGAGGCGATAGTCTACCTGAAAAACTGCTACGAAAAGATTGTTTTCTGGAGGAAGAATCTATTTTTGCTTCCCAAGGGTGAATCAGGGAAAGAGTATATTCGGAAAATGACTAGACTGATAAACGAATGGGTTGATGAGAGTCCTATCAAGACTTGTGCGATGTACGTCGTTCATGTTATGCCAGCTTTGCTGCTCCAGAAACCATCGAGAACATCTAAAAGCAAAGACCATGTCAACGCGCTAACAAGAAGAATGGGCAATTCGATCAGCTTCTACGAGAGGTCCAAGCTCTACAAAATCGACTGCCGAAAACTGAACGTAAGAAAAACATCAATGTGATTTCAAGAAAGTTTCTCGAACGGATGAGCAAGGGGAAGGTGAACTCGGCGATAAAACTTCTAACAAACAATATGAGTGGGGGTGTGCTGCCTTTGAACGCCAACACCATCGATCTGTTAAAGACAAAACATCCCATCGGACGAGAAGTGCGTGAAGACGTTCTAATGGAAGGTCCACTTCCAACGGTCGAAAACATAATATTTGACGTCATCGACGAAAAGATGGTGTATGAAGCAGCGAAGATCACACGTGGTGGTTCGGGTCCATTTGGAATGGATGCTGTTGGGTGGAGACCAATCCTAATGACACGCGAGTATGGAGATGCTGGTTCCGATCTCAGAAAAGCGATTGCTGAGCTGATCAAGACGATTTTCATCAAAGAAGTCGATGACACATCATTGTCACAATTGATGGCATCAAGACTAGTCCCGCTTGACAAAAATCCAGGCCTACGACCAATTGGCGTCGGAGAGGTCCTGAGGCGAATTATGGGGAAGGTTGTCATGTCAGCTTGCTCCAAAGACGTCGTCAAAGCAACCAACAAAGCGCAGATGTGCAGACGTCAATCAGGAAATGAAGCTGCAATACACGCAATGCGGAAGATGTATTCCAACGAAAATACAGATGCAGTGATTCTGGTGGACGTAGCAAACGGGTTCAACAATCTTAATAGAGGTGTGCTATTACATAACATCAAGTACATCTGCCCTGAGATCGCTACATACACCACCAACTGCTACACCAATCCTGCAAGATTGTTTGTCATCGGAGGGTTGGAGCTCAAATCCAGAGAAGGCACAACTCAAGGCGATCCTCTTGGTATGGCCATCTACGCTTTGGGAATAACCCCCCTGATGAATATCATGCTGATGGCGATTGCCGACAAGCACAACAAGATGGTGGGTTTTGCAGACGATATCACCGCAGCAGGTGACATCCAGTCACTCAAACAATGGTGGGATCATCTCCTTGAAATCGGCCCTGCATACGGATACTTCCCGCAACCATCAAAATCTTGGCTGATAGTAAAAGAAACCAAGCTCATCGAAGCAACCGAAGTATTCGCAGGTGCAGAGATTCAGATCTCCACTGAAGGTGAACGTCATCTAGGCGCGGTGATTGGGACAAACGAAAACAAACGAAACTACATCAACGAAAAGATCAGCAAGTGGAAGGATGAAATCATCCTCCTTGCTGACATAGCCGCCACATTTCCTCAATCCGCATATGCTGCTTAAAGTGATTATTATTTTTATTTTTACAAACCTTTAGCTCATGGGAAAGTCGGAAAAGTTCCAAAAGCTAGACGAGTGCCTGATAACACATGAAAATGACCTAATCTCGAACAAAACCAAGCTGATTTAAGCCAAAATGTCATCCCATTATGGTGGGTTATCTTTGTTACGATTGTATAAATTCGTAAACCCACCTGCTATAAATCTTCTTATATGTGTTCAGGATTGTATTGAGCTACATGTTTTTTTATAAGCATTGCACTTGTAAGCATATCTAGGCTCAGATATGGGGAAGAATTAAGCATGCTAAGCATTACCCCGAGCCTATGAAAAAAGTATAAGCTACTTTGTAGTATGTATGTATAGTAGTATAGCAGTATATAAAGCTATAAAGCAGTATTAAGTATTAGGATATAAGCATCCTTCAAGCATTTTTCAGCCTTATTAAGCTTTCGACCTAATTATCTCTGAGCCTGTTTTCGGATTTTTATATGCTTATAAAAAAACACGTATGAGTTCAACTGTAGACTCTAAATTAAATATTCATCGTTGAAAGCTTCAAATTTAGCGATGTCTGTTAGAAGCCAAACTTGAAGAGAAACCAAAAACGAAGCAAGACGAATAGATCAGGGGAGGTTGCTTGAAAGATTAATTTATCTTCCTTTATATATAAATCTTGTTTAGAATTATTGATTGTAGGTAATCAATAAAAACACGGCCTCTTAAATGATATATTTCTATCGAACAGATATACGCATTTTCCAGGAATCGCATTATTTCCCAGAACAGATGATTTTATCCAGGAGAGACCGGGACACAGAACATTCCGTTTTATTCCAGGAGGAAAAGCCGTCAAGAACAGATATTTCATCTATGCTAGTCGTTGGCTGCTCTTGTTACAGGTCTTTGATCGTTAAATCAGATCTTCCGCGCGACAAAACAGGTAGGTCTTAGATAGCTAAATCAGGTATTGCATAGCTAGATTTTGCACTACAAAGTTTTGGAGGTCTTGCTTGGATCGCTATTGGAGATCTCTTACGGAATTTTTCCATGGATCACAAAATTTTCAGTTCCTAAAATTCTTGGAAAGATCCCACCGTGTTTAAATGCTCATTTTAAGGCACTTTAAGTGAAATATCAGGAGAATAAAAAAAATCGGATTTGTTTTCATCCTTTAACTAAGAAAGGCTGTAGAAATCACCTGGGCCATCGAAAAATGAATTTTCTTTTGCAATTTTTAATGATCTTTTAAGTTTGCTTTAAACTTAAAATTTTATTAAAAAATCATTCCAGATAAATTTGGAAAATTCGTGAGACTATTCTTCTTGAATCTTATCATAATAAATAAATTTTTGTTTGTTCAGAGATGCAGACTCGTTCGAGAGACCTTTCTCATCAATTTAAATAGAAAATTGGAAAATCGCTTTATCGTGTGTTTGGTGTAACAATACAAGTGAGACAATTTGATGACAACAACGTAAAATTCCGAGATTTTGCAGATGAAAAGTCAAGGCAAATTTGTATAAATCTGGTACGTTGTTTTGCTCCTAAACTTCACAAAATCTGTAAAGCTAATAAGATAAAAGTTGATTTGTGGCAACGGGAGTTCTTGAAAAAACATCTTCAAGAGCCATTCCCCGAAGATCTCGACGAAGACCAGCCTCCGTGTTCGATAATTCTTTCACTTTGTAGGGCACCCCTTAGATCAGGGCAAATCTTTAATATTTTGTCCATTCAAGTGTGTAGATCTCACGAACAAAAAATTTTCCTCTAAAATTCCCTGCAGTTTTTTAGTAATTTAGCCCCAAAGCTCACTATTTTTCTCGATTGGGTTCGATTAGGCTCGATTGTCGATTTTATCGCATTCTTTGTTTTGATCCGGCGTTACAAAAAGACGAACAGACTTTCGACTGTATTTTGCCGTGTTCTAAAGCGTTCTGCAAAAAGTTCTAAAATCGAAAGCGAAACCGAGTGAAAAAGTAAACAAAAATCTGATTCACTTTGTTAATAAAAACCGAGAAAACTGTTTAAAAAAAGATTTACTGAAAAGACATACAAAAATGTAATTCTTAAACGTCAAAACTGGTTGGATTTGGCTGGGGAAGAACATCAAGCCATCGAAATTTCCCAGCATATTGCAGGTCTAGGAACACAGTTTGATCAGTCTAAAAATTTGGAATGTCCCCAAGACTTCACTAACTCTTCCAAACTTTAACGTGCTAGTAACTATGTAAAGAGGTAGAGAAAAGAGGAGGAGAAATTACATCCAAGAAAATCGACAAGACTTAATCTGCAACAACAACAACAACCCAAACCAACAAATGAACAAACAAATGAAGCATCATCTTGTTCAAGAAAAAATGCTGATGTGAAATATCATGCAACAAAATAAATGTTTGAGACAATGTTGGAAAATACTGCACAAACCATCAACAAGAAAGTTCACTTGTTTGAAGAACCATGTTTTATGGTTTGCTCCCAGCTTAATGAGTTTTTTTACTCAAGATTTTTACTAAAAATCAAAGCCTCTTAGTAAAAATCAGAGATTCCTAGAAAAAATCAGAGATTCCTAGAAAAAATCAAAGATTCTTTAAAAAAATCAGATTCAAATCAAAGTATATTCCTTATAAAGAGGGCCAGTTTCTAAAACTTATTTCAACGATTTGTAAATTGGCTTTGCACATGTAATTTAATGTAATTTTGAAATGCAATATACAATAGCGAGGTTAAGCAAGAAGCTATCTATTACGTGAGATTCTAGGCTGGATCCGAGGCGTTTTAGCCCGTGTTTTCAAGCTTGCGTCTTTCAGGAAAAAAGAAGTTAAGCAAAAGAGAAATCTATTACGTATGACGTCATGTTTTGTTTTGCCCCTTTCGCTTTCGCTTTCTAGTTTCCAATTTTTTTTGGATTTGAGAAAACACATACAGTTTGCAGACGTTTGCAGTGCAGTCTGGACCGGTGTTGCTGTAGAGTATCAAATCAGAATCAAAACAATCAAAATGGATGCTGCTGACCAAGAAATGGATGACATGATGGATGTAGATTTTGCTGTTGGTAATGGAGGTTTTGTCGATGTGGAAAGTGGAAGTGAAAGTGACGGTGTTGTTGATGAAATTGAAGTTGAGACTGATGATGTTGACAGTGGTGATGGGGAATCTGATATTGGAAGTGGAAGTGGCAGTGACAGTGTTGTTGATGAAATTGAAGCTGAGACTGATGATGTTGACAGTGGTGATGGTGAATCTGATATTGGAAGTGATGGTGAAGACAGTGGTAGCAGTGATGATGATGATGATGATGAGGAGAGTTACTCTCGCCGAGAGTTACTCTAGTAGTGGTGATGAATCTGAGATTGGTAGTGATGAAGAAGATGAGGTTGATGGGATTGTGGAAGCTTATTTGGCAGGTGTGCTAAATGATGAAGAATTTGCAAATTTGATGGTGGTAGCTGCTAATGGAGGTGTTCGTCGTGAAAGATATTTGCAGAGGTGGGAACCATTTGATTTTGATGTTTGGTCTGAGGAAGAATGTCGTGTTGATACCAGGTTTAGGAAGGAGGATGTGTTGAAGGTTGTTGATTTGTTTGGTTTAGGGGAGGAGATTGTGACGTACAACAGGGTGAGGGTTGATTCTGTGGAGGCACTGTGTTTGCTGTTGAGGCGGTTAGCATTTCCTTGTAGATTTGTTGATTTGATGGCAAAGTTTGGTCGACCGAAAGAGACGCTTTGTGTTATTTTCAATCACATGCTCAACCATATTTATCACAATTTTAGCCATCTTTTGACATCCTTTAACCAGCAATGGCTGTCACCACAACGACTCACGTTTATGCTGAAAGAGTTGCAGCAAAAGGGGCTCCACTCGCCAACTGCTGGGGATTCATTGATGGAACCCTGAGACCGATTGCCCGACCAAAACAAAACCAGCGCGTGATGTACAATGGTCACAAACGAGTACATGGGTTCAAATTTCAATCCATATCTGCCCCAAATGGTTTGATAGCTAACTTTTTTGGACCGCTTGAGGGATCACGTCATGATTCCTATTTGTTAGCCCAGTCAGGAATATTAGATGCACTGGAAAGACATTCGGTTGGTGTGAATGGTGAGGTTTTGTGTGTGTATGGTGACCCTGCATATCCCTTGAGTGAACATATTCAGACTGGCTTTCCTAATGCTCAACCAGAAGATCAAGTTGAATATAACCGAGCCATGTCTAGCGTTCGTATGTCTGTTGAGTGGTGCTTTGGTGAGATTGTTGAAAGGTTTCGCTTCACTGATTTCAAGAAAATGATGAAAACAGGATTAAGTCCAGTGGCAAAACAGTATACAGTGTCGGCCCTGCTTCAAAATTGCCACAATTGTTTGTATTCTTCAAAGTGTGCTTAATTTTTTGAATGTGATCCACCTGCTTTGGAAGACTACCTCCAGCCAATCTGAAGATCAATTGACGTGTGATGAATGCGGAAAAAACGGTTTTTTTTAAAACCACAAATCTCCTAAAAAACAAATCTTACTTGACTATCTCTCTAATAATTATGTCTTTTTTGACAAAACCTAGAGTCCCCTTACCCTTTCCCTGTTTCTAACATTAATGATAATTTCCCTCTTTTCCTTTCAATGGGAAATACATTTTAAATTTGAAAGGAATGACCCCACACAAGTCAAATATATTTTTTTCCTTCAAAAATACGCACCGCTTAAATTATTTAAAAATTTACCCACTCAGAACATTTTTCTCTTGAAAAAAATATTTTTTCCTTTAAAAATACGTACTTATATCATTTTCAAAATTACCCACTCAGAATATGTTCTACTTCAAAAATACGCACCGCTTAAATTATTTATAAAATTACCCACTCAGAACATTTTTCTCTACCAGTCAGTTTTCAAAGACACTATTTTAATATGACACTGACTTTTGGTAAAATTTGAATTAAAGTGTGTTATTGTTACATGTCAAAAATTGTCTTGATCACAGATTGGTCTTTCAATGATTTTTTGTATAGAGACAACCTCTTGAGGGAACTATTAAATTAGTGTGTGGTGATTAGTAAAAGCTTCATTACAGGCTATTACTATTTCGTCCACGTAACTATTGGTGGTTGTCTTCATGCTTTGAATTACTGACAGACCAATCAGTTTTCAAAGACACTATTTTAATATGACACTGACTTTTGGTAAAATTTGAATTAAAGTGTGTTATTGTTACATGTCAAAAATTGTCTTGATCACAGATTGGTCTTTCAAATTTTTTTCTGGAACACAACCTCTGAGGGAAACATTTGTGTGTGGTGATTAGTAAAGCTGTTAGGCTATTATATTTCGTCCACGTAACTATTGGTTGTCTTCATGCTTTGAATTATTAGACAGTCAGTTTTAAAGCAATTTTTTTATATGAAACTGACTTTTGGTAAATGTAATTGTTATAGTCAAAATTGTCTTGCAGATTGGTCTTTCAATGATTTTTGTATGGAGACAACTCTTGAGGGAACTATTAAATTAGTGTGTGGTGATTAGTAAAAGCTTGTTTACAGGCTATTATTTCGTCCACTTAACTATTGGTGGTTGTCTTCATGCTTTGAATTATTGATAGACCAGTCAGTTTTAAAGACAATTTTTTAATATGAAACTGACTTTTGGTAAATTGTAATTGTTACATGTAAAATTGTCTTGATCACAGTGGTCTTTAATTTTTGTATGGAGAAACCTCTTGAGGGAACTATTAAATTAGTGTGTGGTGATTAGTAAAAGCTTCATTACAGGCTATTACTATTTCGTCCACGTAACTATTGGTGGTTGTCTTCATGCTTTGAATTATTGATAGACCAGTCAGTTTTCAAAGACACTTTTTTAATGAAACTGACTTTTGGTACATGTAAATTTAATTGTTACATGTAAAAATATTGTCTTGATCACAGATTGGTTTCAATGATTTTTTTTATGGAGACAACCTCTTGAGGAATATTAAATTAGTGTGTGGTGATTGTAAAAAGTTCATTACAGGCTATTACTATTTCGTCCACGTAACTATTGGTGGTTGTCTTCATGCTGTGAATTACTGATAGACCAGTCAGTTTTCAAAGACACTATTTTAATATGTCACTGACTTTTGGTAAAATTTGAATTAAAGTGTGTTATTGTTACATGTCAAAAATTGTCTTGATCACAGATTGGTCTTTCAATGATTTTTTGTATGGAGACAACCTCTTGAGGGAACTATTAAATTAGTGTGTGGTGATTAGTAAAAGCTTGTTTACAGGCTATTACTATTTCGTCCACGTAACTATTGGTGGTTGTCTTTATGCTTTGAATTACTGACAGACCACTCAGTTTTCAAAGACACTATTTTAATATGACACTGACTTTTGGTAAAATTTGAATTAAAGTGTGTTATTGTTACATGTCAAAAATTGTCTTGATCACAGATTGGTCTTTCAATGATTTTTTGTATGGAGACAACCTCTTGAGGGAACTATTAAATTAGTGTGTGGTGATTAGTAAAAGCTTGTTTACAGGCTATTACTATTTCGTCCACGTAACACTATTGGTGGTTGTCTTTCATGCTTGAATTATTGACAGACAGTCAGTTTTTTAAAGACAATTTTTTTTAATATGAAACTGACTTTTGGTAAATTGTAAATTGTTACATGTAAAATATTGTCTTGATCACAGATTGGTCTTTATGATTTTTTGTATGGAGACAACTCTGGGGAACTATTAATTAGTGTGTGGTGATTAGTAACGCTTCATTTACAGGCTATTACTATTTCGTCCAGTAACTATGGTGGTTGTCTTCATGCTTTGAACTATTGATAGACCAGTCAGTTTTCAAAGACACTTTTTTAATATGAAACTGACTTTTGGTAAATTGTAATTGTTACATGTAAAAATATTGTCTTGATCACAGATTGGTCTTTAATGATTTTTTGTATGGAGACAACCTCTTGAGGGAACTATTAAATTAGTGTGTGGTGATTAGTAAAAGCTTCATTACAGGCTATTACTATTTCGTCCACGTAACTATTGGTGGAGTTCTTCATGCTTTGAATTATTGATAGACCAGTCAGTTTTCAAAGACACTTTTTTAATATGAAACTGACTTTTGCTAAATTGTAATTGTTACATGTAAAAATATTGTCTTGATCACAGATTGGTCTTTAATGATTTTTTGTATGGAGACAACCTCTTGAGGGAACTATTAAATTAGTGTGTGGTGATTAGTAAAAGCTTCATTACAGGCTATTACTATTTCGTCCACGTAACTATTGGTGGTTGTCTTCATGCTTTGAATTATTGATAGACCAGTCAGTTTTCAAAGACACTTTTTTAATATGAAACTGACTTTTGGTAAAATTTGAATTAAAGTGTGGTGTAATTTTTGCATGTCAAAAATTGTCTTAATCACAGATTGGTCTTTCAATGATTTTTTGTATGGAGACAACCTCCTGAGGGAACTATTAAATAAGTGTGTGGTGATTAGTAAAAGCTTGTTTACAGGCTATTACTATTTCGTCCACGTAACTATTGGTGGTTGTCTTCATGCTTTGAATTATTGATAGATCAGTCAGTCTTCAAAGACACTTTTTTAATATGAAACTGAGTTTTGGTAAATTGTGAATTTAAGTCTGGCGTAGTTGTTGCATTTGAAATATTGTCTTGATCACAGATTGGTCTTTAAATGATTTTTGTATGGAGACAACCTTCTGAGGGAACTATTAAATAAGTGTGTGGTGATTAGTAAAAGCTCGTTTACAGGCTATTACTATTTCGTCCACGTAACTATTGGTGGTTGTCTTCATGCTTTGAGTTATTGATAGACCAGTCAGTTTCCGAAGGCGATATTTCAATACGAAACTGACTTTTGCGTTGAATTAAAGTGTGGCATAATTGAAATAGAGAAGGGTCCAAAGTTGAAAATAAGCAATAATTTGTGCATTTGTTTTGTATATAAGAGTGATTTGCTTTTAAGCTTAAAAGCTTTTTGATATCAAATTGACATGGATGTGGAAGAAGATTGGTCAGAAAGAGAAAAAGAGAAACATTGTTTTTGCTTATATCCTACTATAACAATAGGCAGTCCTGGTATCAATCACGTGTCTGATTTTACACTCATGTAAAAATGTCTATTTCAAGTTAATTACAATTATGGTCAGAATTGCATTGACATTTCAGGGTATTTTGGTGTTTTTCAGGATTTCAGAAATTTTTGGTTTTCATTTTCAGTTTCAATTTTTCCCTCTTTCTCCATCTCCCTTTGCTAAATAGCTCCCAGTGAGTAGAAAAGTTAAACGTCTGTGACTAACATTAGACATGCGCGACAAGTGTTAAACGCCACTTCTTTTAATACGCGAATACTAAGCTTAAATGACTGTCTATATCTATGGTTATATTAACTCTTAAGCTAATGTTAAAACTCTACAAATAGATAATTTTTATTTCCTATTTCAGGTCATGGAACCCACAGTTGACAGCGTTCTTAAATGGTTTCAAGCTTCTCTTATTTCAAAAGAAAAAAAATGGGTAAAAGTAGAAGTTCTAAAAAAATCTTACATGAAATATTATGATGTTACTCATATCGATGATCAAATTTTTTGCAACTTATTAAAAAATAGCCTTGATAATAAATCAAATTTGTTTAAAAAAAAAAAAGTTATTTGAAACATCTTCAGTTCCAAAATTTGATAATACTTCAGTACAAAAAAATGATGAGTTAAGTATTGATAAAGATATTACTCAATTAAATGATTTGCAAAACCATTCCTCAGAAATAAGTTCTTCCACAAACAACATAACCACTAAATCCAACAGCAGCGACTTTATTGATAGTGACCTAATGGTAAACTTAGAGAATTATTCCCAAGAGGAATTCAAAACGAGTTCTCCTGCAGATAAAAATGAACTAGATGCTGAACTGCTTGAAACACGAAAAACTGTTGAACCACCAAAAACTGGTTCAAAAGCAAAAAGAACATTGCTTCAATATCTCAAATTACAGGAAAAAGTTGCACAGAGAAAAATTGATTCACCTATTGCCTAAAAATTCAAATTTAGAGATAATAAATCCAAAGAATCAAAGTATTACAACAACCTGGTTTTTTCTCGTCATTTTGAAAAATTTTAAAGCTGCAACCTCTTAAATCTACCAAGTCAGTATGATCATTTGAAAACTTTATAAGAAACTTTCAAAGTATCACATACTCAGAGTGACAAAATACAAAGATTAATCTTAAAAGAAACATGCACTGATAATCCAATAGAACAACGATTGAAAAGTGTTTTGTGTTCCTCTTTTACTCCAGTGCCAGTTGGAAATGTAGCAGCTTCCTTTTTAAAAGATCTAACTGAAGGAGATTTACTCCCACAATTTACTGTTGTCAATGAGCCAAGCCAAGTTCAAATGTGATGTTTGTGAACTTTTTAATAAATTTTTGATATCATTAGGGAAAAAAACAACTGATCTGGGAACTAGAGATTTATCTGGTTTCCGCCAGGTTTATGAGCATGCAGCTACAATTCACCACAAGAAAGTGCTAAACTGGATGTCAGTGATTAAGGTCGGAATCCAATCCAAAAAACCCAGGAAAACTGAGAAATCTGATCTGATTTTGACTGAGTATTTTGAGGGGAACTAGTTCAAAGAAACTGAAAAAGCACCCGTGTTACCATTTGGGACAAAATTTGTCTAGGTACAGAGAACACTACCCTTCGCAAAAAAAAAAACAC
>NW_027104364.1:213530-444419 GCF_902728285.1 Clytia hemisphaerica
AAAAATGAAATTGTCAATTTTGACCATAGATTTTTTAACGATTCAAACGTTTCGTAACAATATTTTATGTTCACTGGAGGATCTTCTTTTCAAAAAACCAAAATTTTCGAATTTTGGCAAATTTTTTTTTTCGATGACGTCATCGTTTTATGACGTCATTTTGCCTTATTTCCTTTATATCTCCTGATATATTCATTTTCAGGTATAGGTTGTGACCTTTTTCTTTATCAGTATTTCATGCTCTTTCGAATGAAACAAAAATTTTTCAATTTTGACGACCTTTTATTTTGGTTGCCATAGTAACCAATGACGTCAGTTTCCATGGCAACCGGTGGTCACACCCGGCCCCACCTCTCAAATTTTGATCTTCTACATTCAAGGAACAATATTCAATCATAAAATCCCTTTGCACAAGCTGCTGCACACGGGAAGACATAGTGGCCTCTACTAAGAGCTTGTTTTTGAAGAATAAGAATTCGGCGGGCGTGGATAGTTTGGCGTTGCCCCCAGATTTGCGCTGCATAAGATATGTGACATTGAAAAAGAGAAAAATACAATGAAGTTAATGTTTTCTTGTCGACATAATGCCGAAGTTTACTCAGAGCTCCATTAGCTCTCTTTAGTTTATTACAGACAAAATCGATGTGGTGTTTCCAGTTTAGATGTTCATCAATATACACACCAAGGTATTTTACAACTTTGCTTGGTCTGAGCCGATGCCCGTTGATTTTAATTTTCAAGTCGTATTCGATTTTCTTACGTATTGGACGAATAATAAGAGCTCGGTTACTAGCATTTATAGAGATTTTTATTAGCTTTGAGCCAATTCATAAGAAGCTTCAGATCATATTAGCTTGTTTGGCGATCGGTTTTCAAAGATTCATTCGCAAAAAGAGCATAGTATCATCAGCAAACAAACTGACAAGAGAATAGCGAAGAGCAGCTATGAAGATCATTAACATAAAGGAGAAAGAGTAGAGGGCCTTAAAACAGAACCTTGGGGGACACCATGTTGCATGTGTTTAGAAGAAGAAGAGTTTTTACCAGGACTGAAACAAACTGTGATCTTTCAAAAAGAAATGATCGAAACCATTCAAGAGCTTTCCCACGAACCCCATAAAAATCTAGCTTTGACAGTAAAATAGAGTGATCAACGGTATCAAATGCCTTTTGTAAATCGATAAAAATTGAGCATCCATACTTACCTTTATCTAGAGCACTTGAAATTTGGTTGATGGAGTAAAGGAGGGCTGTTTCAGTTGAATGATTTGATCGGAATCCGAATTGTAATGGGTAGATTGTATTTGATTGGTCGAGAAAGTTCATCAGTCGTTTATGCATAAGTTTTTGGAAGATTTTGTCAATATTAGAAAGAAGAGAAATCGGCCTGTAGTTCTCAGCATCGAATGGAGAACCTTTGTTTTTGAAAACAGGAATAACTTTCGTCCTTCAGCTGACTGGAAAGACACCAGTAAAGAAAGAGAGATTTACAATACGAGTAAAGATCGAAGAAAGGGTGCCCAAATTGGAAGAAATGATTCGATAAGGGATGCTATTCGGGACCCGTAGCCTTGTTTCACTGAGAGCAATAAGAGCTTTTGAGAGTTCAAGATTAGAAGCAGGAGCAATGAGAAAGTAGTCGGTATTTCGATTGTCATTCTTCAGCCATTCTGAAAAAATGATGACGTGTGAAGGGAATTTTTGATCGTATTTTACCTGCATGGTTGAAAAGAAATCGTTAAAAGCTCAGAAACTTCTTCAGGATTCGAAGATAGGGAATCATTGATGTTAAGAGAAATAGAGCTTGAAGAAGAAGGAGAAGCTATATCTCTCTGACGCCTTGCCATAATTTTACGAAGATTGCCTGAGTTTTGAAAAAAGTAACGAGAATAATGGAGTTTTTACTGCACGGATAAGAGAAACAATGCGATTTCGATAAAATTTAAATCTGTCACGAAGAAAATTCTTAAGATCGGATGAAGAATCAGGGACTTTCAAATAGTCGGTTTTAAGGCTATCTCTGATGTTCATAGAGACGAGAATACCTTTGGTGATCCAAGGTTTCAGTAGAAGGTTAGATTGACGTCTGGTCAACTGTTTCAAAGGAACATGCTTATCATACAAAGAAGTAAAACGAGTCAAAAAAGAATCAAAAGATGAGTCAACATTTCCCTTTTCAATTTCAAGAAGACCATTCCAATTGACGCTATCAAATTCTTCTTTGAAACTAGCCTCGTCAAATCTAGACCAATCTCGACGTAAAGGAAGTTCAGGTTTGCACTTAGAGTCACAGTCAGTATTCAAAATTAGAAATTGTGGAAGATGGTCAGATATAGCAACTGTAAGATTTCCAGAGAAAGAAGAGCAGGGAAAGGGAGACGTAAAGATGTTATCAATAAGAGTACTAGAGGTATCAGTGATCCGCGTTGGCAAGGTAATAGTTGGTAGAATCTGGTAGGCACCAAGAATGTCAAGAAATTTGGAGTGAGAAATCACAGAGTCACAAGTCAAAAGGTCTATGTTGAAATCGCCTAACAAAATAAGATTTTTATTTTCTTGACAGGATTTCTCAGCAAAGGTTTTAAGAATTTATCATTGAAAAGGTCGATGTCTAAAAGGGGATGTTTGTAGATACATCCAACAATGAAGTTTTTCCTATTTTTTAAGACGATTTCAACAAAGGTTGATTCGAGATTACCACAGTCCGAGTGTACTATCTTTGAAAGATCTTTACGAGGTTTTTTGTTGAGAGAGTTCGAGACAAAAAGAGCAGTTCCCCCAACTGTTGAGACTGCAGGGGTATCAAAAGATTTGAAGCCGCTAATAGAAAGTTCAGTGTTTTCGATAGACGATTTGAGTCTTGTTTCAGTGATACCGAGTATACTGAAATTATGATTGAGATTAGAAAGTAAAGTAGTAAGGTTATCACGATGTTTTTCTAAAGAGCAGATATTGAGATGAAGGCAAGAAAAAGTTTGTTTTTTGAGAGGTAGAGAAGCAAATTCTTGAGTACTATGATATTTGCAGTCAAAATGATTAACATGATCATCAAAAGTAATATCGCCACGTTGTTCATCGATTTGAGAATCGAAGTTAGAAAAAGAGTTTGAAATAGAATTTAGATGTCTAAAATATGATTTTAAGTGGCTTATATCTTTACCAATGGGTAATTTTTCATTGGATTCGAAATTGGGTAGAGCATCATGCGTACAAAGTTTACAGAGCCAAATGTTTTTTACGTATTTTGGTTCAACGCCTAAGCACCGTGCATGGGATCGTCTTTTACACTTGGGGCAAGAATGAAAAGTTTTAGTAGTTATTTTTTTCGAGCAAACAGAGCAGTCATCGTTTGCCATTGTAGAGTTTAGTAACCCTATCAAATTGATAGGTCACGCGACTGACTCAGCAGGCTTTCAGCTTGCTGCATCAGTTGCCTTAATGACTCCAAACGCTGAGCTTTTAAAACTAGGAGTTAAATACCTAACCCTTGGTATTGGAGTCACAAAGTTTGCTGCTCCATATTTTGGCCCATTGCCATCTATTGCATACCTTGATTATGACCATTGTCTACGTCTTTTTTTAAAATGCTTGAAATATTCCACTTTAGACCTTGACTTTTTCCCGGGGCTTAATTCCTCATGCAGAGCATCTATCGATCATTTAAAGGAACTTAAAACTCTGTGTGATGGTTCAGGTCAGAAATTAGGATTTTCTAATAATGATCTTTTGTTTTTTGCTTATTTTGATCAAAATGTAGACTCTGCACTGAAAATTTTCAAGGAATCAGTTGCTGATTTATTAGAACTTCACATAGATGCTTCAAAGGGAACTGTTCTCTATATTCGCTCTGTAATTGCTTTGTTTCAACCCTTCTTAGAGCCTTGTTCTGATCCCATTAAAATGCAAACAAGTGCTAGCAAAGGGATTACAATTTTGAGAATTTGGAGACAAATCCTCAAATTAAAAAGTAAAAGAATACATGCTGTAAAAAATGCAGCAACAGAGCAAAGCAAACGTGGGAAGTTTGTCACATATGGCTGTTATCAAACTGCCGAAATTTTGTTTTCAGCATTATCTTACCATATGTTGGCCATGTTTGCTCATTTTAAAGATTTGTCACCTTCAGTTTTGTCCCCTTTTAAATCAGGAACAAAAACTACAGAAAGGTTGATAAGTGATCTTCAAGGTAAAACGAATGCACTTCAATCTTTGGATTCTCAGCCTGTTTTATCTGATCTACTTAACAAACTCTCAAAGATCCAAAGTAACCATTTGACAGAAGATAGATTGAAGGCCGCAGGAGCCACAAAACAAAATACAACAAACAGAAGGAGACTGAATGATAAATTGACCCAAGTCGCCTTGGGTCCTTATAAATATCCAAAAACCTTTCACGAATTTCGAAAATCCTTGATTTCAGCCCACAAAAAAGGTGAAAAAGAGGGAATAGAAATTTATCGTAAACTTTGTCCTGATGGTATTGCATATATTGAGTCCAATGACAAGGTCAAAACATTTAGTTTTCTCTATTATGATGAAAAGGTTCCTCAAACAAATCAATTTAATGGGTTTGTTGATGATGAGTACAGTCATAAAGTGTTAAACGATATTGAACCGTCAAAATATTTGTGTAAAACAACCACAAAGAAAGAAAACAAAATTTCTCAATACTTTGTTGCCTCTAAAGATGAAAAAGGTTTTGAATTGCTGGATGAAATGGAAAAACGTGAAAATAAAATTGAAACTGATGAAAATAGTACAGTAATTATTGAACAAAGTGAAATAACGAATGATCAGGAGACCCTCCAAAATAGTAATCTGGAAAAAAAGACAGATTCTGATAAGTGGTACATTACCAGATTTCAGGGAAACAAACTGATTAAGATGCACTTAATGGCTACTTTAAAAGCCTTGACACCCCGTGAGCATGTGTCTCGTGACAGAGCTCGTCGTCATATTGCTTGTAACTTTCTGCCAGGTAAAGCAGACATCAATACTGAACACAATATTATTGCCTATCGATTTGTCATTGCCAATGTTGGTAATGAAATTACTGTTTGTAAGGTAGCCTCGATTACAAAAAATGGATCTTTACTTCCTAGTGCTTCAAGCGAAGATGACACTGTTAGGTGTAGATTAATTCCTTTAAAAGAAACGTCTCAAGGATCCTTTATTTTTGAATTTCCTGAGGCTGTGGTTGTGACAAATGAATTGAAAGCTTCTCGCATACTTGAGGAGATTGTAATGAAAAGAGTTGAAGAAAACAGTTGCCAAAAGTTTTTTCAAATACTACCCCAGTTCAAAACTTGTTTAACAGATCGCCAGAATGAATTTAGAAACTCAAAAGATTTGACTCTTGCCAAAGAGGTTTCTAAAACTTTAACAACTCTTGAGTATCAAGAAATAGATAGCATCATTGAAAGGAAACTCGATCCTAAAAGTCAAGAATATTTTTATCATTGCAAGTTCAAAAATTCTGAAGTGACAGCCTGGCTGAATTATTCTTGTTTTGATCGCCCGGTACGTTACAATAGAAGAACTGGACTTACTCAACCCCTTTTTGCTGATATGAGTAAAGCGAATGAAGAGGAGACCAGTAAATGCAATAAGCGTCAAACATCTATTTACACTTTTTCAAAAAAAGTTAAATCAAGTGAAAAAAATGAACCTGCCAAAACCATTCCCAAGAAAACTGAAGTGAAAGAGTCTAGTTTATCCTTATCTTCACCGGGAAAGAAAGTGAAAGGTTTAAAACGCAGTATTTCACAAATGAGTGAAATAGATCAAAGTAATGTAACATTTGATTTGACCAAAAGTCCCCCTCGAAAGAGAAGAACTCCAATTGTTGAGATGCAATCATCTGTTAAAGATAGGTGGTTAAATGACAAAACAATTGAAAAGGCTTGCAAGCTTATACGTCAACAATTTCCACAATTAAAGGGTCTACAAGATTCAATTTTTGGTGCTAAGATTTCTTCGCTTTCAGAAAAAAATAATTTTAAAACAGTTTGTGTAACTGATGAAACAATTCAAATTCATCATGTAAAAGGTAACCATTGGGTTTTGTCTATGAGCAGAAACGGGAATGTATTTGTGTATGACAGTCTATATTGTTAAGCTGACTCCCATTTGGAAAGACAATTATGTCAAATTTATCGCCACTTTATTGAAGATGGCTACCTGCATGTTACTTTTCCTAAGTTGTTGAAGCAAAAAGGTCATTCAGACTGTGGGCTCTTTTGTCTTGCTTATGCTTTAGACATTGCATGTGGATTTAAACCAGACAAAGAGTGTTATCTTCAAGATAAATTCAGAAATCATCTTGAATCTTGTCTTGATTCAAATCGAATGGAGCGCTTTCCTAGAGATAATTTTGATAATGAAAGTGCAATTTTTAAGGATCAATCTGTAGTAGATATCCCTGTATTTTGTGATTGCTTTTTACCAGCCTCAGATAAAATGATCAAATGCTACTATTGTAATCAGCAGTACCATCTTGATTGTCTTAAAAAGATTGCTGGTAATGAAAATGTTAAATTTGCTGAAGCTGGAGAAGGGCACTTTGAATGTCATAACTGTAAAAAATATCTCAGGTTTGGAAATTGAATTTTGCCATTTTAATTTGAGTTTCAGCACGTTTTCTTTGAAGCCTTTTATTATGAGTTTCCCCTTAGTGTATCTTATCAATATGAGTCACAGTATCTTCTTCCCACTTTCCTAAATTAATCTTTTTTGTGCTTTTTGGACCTGAACCTGAACCAAACTTCTCTTGGCCAAATTTTTGATTAAGTAAGATACAAAGATTGTTGAAATACTGAGAAATATCGAGAAAACAAGGAGGACTTTCTATTTTTAAATATTTTCTAGGGAATACATGGTTAACTATTTTTCAAGGAGCAAACTTTAATTTTAATTTTATGAATCTTGGTAAAAATTAATGGAATCGAATGTTTTAATACTAGAGTTATTGAAATTTCAAGGTTTTACTGAAGTGTTTACAGACAAAACGCAATCTTCCATCTGATTTCTTTAGAATTAAGCATATAGAAAGTGTCTATAGACAAATGGACTCTGGATAATATTTCTAGAGATAAATAATTTATCAGAATTTACTAGCATAAGGGTAGCCTTTTATTTCAATATACTTTAAAAAAATTTTACACAATCATTTTTAACTAATTTAAATATTTTCTTAATTTTCTTAACCTAGCTAAAGTCCAGGGTCATTCTGTTTCATTCTTTTCTTAGAAATCTCCTGACTAGGATTAGAAGTGATCTCTCGAATAAGCCATTCAATATCATAGCTACCTTAAATGAAACAAATTGGGGGTACTGATTTTAAAACTGAAAAGCCCACTGTTTGCCAAATAATATTTCCTATCAGAGGAAAGCTTTTTTCACCATCTGATGAATAAAATTGAACTCCTTCCAGAATTTAAGGTAGTCCATTCTTGCAATTTTTAGTCTGTTTTGTTTTTGTACAGCTAGGAGTCTCTTTACCTCACCCAATTTAAAAGACTTGCTTTTATTTTAGTGAAAAAGTTAAATTGAAATGGAATAGCGCAATAGCATGTACGTTATTCCTGTCTCTTGGCATGTTCAGCATTGTTTATAGGTCCAATTAACTCGAATGTGCAAATGTTGTGCTTTTGTCACATGCAACTTTTCAGAGACTGAATTTGAATGTTATAATTTTCATGATTTGCACAAGTTGTGCTGAATGCTACATTTCAACTTACAGCCATTTGGTTAAAATTTTACCTACATCTCACCAGGATAGAGTCTAATCTTGGCTGACATTTTCGTTTTGATGCTGACTAGAAGCAATTGGCATTATGAGTACCACTATTGACCCTGATTTCTATAATTAAAACTTTCGAAATCACTGTGTGAAATCTTCAAGATTCTATTGAATTGTTTTGCTGTCAAAGGACCTGGGGTGATCTGTAGATTCTGTCAACATTTAAAGACAAAACGTCGCCAATATACACCAGGCCACTTAATCACGTCATCCAATCTATCCAAAAGCCTTTTGTGGTCTAAACAATGATCTTTTCACTATGTTTATGATTGAGATTATCTGGAAATTGTAAAAATTGTTTAATGGTGAAGACTTACTGGGTTTGGAGATGTGTAATCTTTGAGATTTTATTTAAAAGATTTGAATGCAAGTTTTCAATGGTTTTGGTTAACTTTTTCTAAATGATCCTGGACTTTTCACTGTGGCTAAAAGTGCATTTTTATTGTAATGTATATGCGAAATGATCAATTGGGCGAGTCGAGTCTTTTATTCAAATGTTTTACATGCTGCTTGGTTAACTTTGAAAGAGTTGGTTGGTTGGTTGATCAAAAAGTCTAAAATAAAAAATTTGGCTCAGGTCATTCAGAGCTGTTAAAGAACTAATCAGATTGGTCTCTCTTATAAAAACTAATTTTTTATATTATGAATTTGTATTTTCATTATGCCACTTTTGGTTTGTTGTTTTCTGTTAAAACATTCACTTTAACGTTTAACTTAGTCAGGACTATCTAATATTTAAAGCTCTATTTTAAGACAAAGAAGGAGTTATTTTTACAGTTATGCTTAAGTTCATGCCCTAATGTGTATCAAGAACCTGTCGTTCGTACATATGATTATTAAAATGCAGCAGTTGAATTTATATTCCTGCCACTTGTCATGTACTGAGAACATTGTTGTTCGTACATATGTTTTAACACAGCAGTTGAATTTATATTCCTGCCACTTGTCATGTACTGAGAACATTGTTGTTCGTACATATGCTTTAACACAGCAGTTGAATTGATATTCCTGCCACTTGTCATGTACTGAGAACATTGTTGTTCGTACATATTGTGTTATTTTGCAGTCGAATCTGACATTCCTGCCACTTGTCATGTACTGAGAACATTGTTGTTCGTACATATTGTGTTATTTTGCAGTCGAATCTGACATTCCTGCAATTTGGGTGTGGAGCTTACGAGCCTGTCTGGTTGTCATTTTGTGTAAAATTACAAGGGTTGGCATAAAATAAGTATATCTATTCTTTACATTCCGAATTAAAGGAGCCTATAATTGCCATTTCACTCAAATTTAAGGCTAAGGCTAGAATGACGAAATATTTCGAGAATTAAAATTAAATTATCTTCTTTAAATGAATGTAAAATTCAAGAATTTTTTTTTTTAATTTTGTTGCTTCTGCAGTCTTTTATAATTTTCTGCATCATACGAGACGTCTAAGTTAGGTTTTTTATCGACTTTTTGACCTTGTCAATTGCTCAAAATTTTACACATTATGAAAGGGTGGTTGGGTGGACCAGACCTGTTTATGGTTGCTGTGCAACTATCAAATTCAGCTTTTAAGTTTAATCACATGCTCGTGGAATAGAGGTAAGTGACCAATAACAAATATATCATTTGATTTTTTGAAAATATTTGAATTGGATAATCGTTTTGTGCTTATTGTAAAGATATTAGGGAGTGTAAAATTATCAATTGAAAAACTCAAAGCCATTTTCAAAAATGAAAATAATAGGAAAATTAGTGTTTTTCGTTTTTTTCTTTTCTTGTGGTTCTTGAGGTAATAAGAGACATGGATGCTGAATTTCAGCAGATTTCAGCCTCAAAATATTTTTCAGGGTGATGCCTCTTTGAACTAATTCCCGCATACTATCATAAAAATTTATCACTTTTTAACACTAAAATAGCTGGCACTTCTTATTTTTAGATTCCCTTTTAATTCGTAACATGTGTCATATTTTTTTGCATTGGTGACCATTGTTTGAATCCAAAACTGCTTGTCTTCGGTTCTTTTGTTTTATTTTCAGGGGAATTCATGTAGAACAACCCTTGGTGGAGTATTTTACTCGACGCGATGTCTCTCTTGGTCAAGTTTTACTGAATACAATACAACCATGTAAGTATTACAATCTACTAGAACCATTCCTATGGATTTTCATTTTTTCTTTTTTTAATTTGGAAATTTCTAATGAACCAGTAGTAAGCAACACCAAACATTTGTTCAAAGTTTTATGGAATTAAATTTACTTTCTTCCTACTTTATTTTAGAGAAACCGTAGAAGCACAAGGAGGAAATCAATATGAAAGAAAGTGTCCCAGAATAAATAGTCAAATGCTCTAAATAATGATCTCACCAGAAAATCTTTTTGATTCTTTTTCTCTTTGCAATTCAAAATAAAAAAATAAAAACAACATTTGATTGATTGTCCTTTTATTACTCAGCTATTTTTCTGGGACACTGTACAGAAAGAAGATATCCAGTTTGCCCAGTTTCGAGAGTCAACGAGTCTCTGTAGTGCATTAATTAGTTAAATGAGTTTGAAATAGTTTCATTTGTACGAAATATATACCTGAGTTATTTCTTAATTGGTCTTTGTTCCGACTGATTCTGTTGATCCTATTCGGTAACATTCAATTTATTTTTATTTTTAAAAACTTTTCACAGGTAAAAACATAAACAACAATACTGAAATGTCAGACGAAGATCTGAAGCAAGAAATCGTGGGTCTGAGGTCGCAATTGGAGGAGATGGCCAACACGTTGAAATGTAAGTATCGGTCTTACACTTAAAAGTACATTTTGCTATTTTCGGTGCGTCATGAAATTTTGTAAGACGAATTTTTCCTCTTCAAAATCATCTATTCTATCACAGAAACCATTTCCTTTCTTTTCCTTTTCATTAAATACTACCCACTGCTTCAGGTGACTGTAACTGTTTTTTTCTTTTCTTCTTAAGCACTCCAAGAGACGCAGAGAGAGACAAAGGAGCTCGTCAAGGAGCACCGGGTCGAAAAATGCATTGGTAAGTTATTCACTCCATCAAAATCATTTGGGGTTATCTTTTTTGTGTCTCTTAGTAGGGGGGCTCATCCTTATGATCCGTAGCATCTTTGGTTGATCAAACTTCATCCAACACGATTTTTTTCTTCTTTTTTTAAATTTTCATTTTTTCCAAAAATTTGAATTGACCCAAACCGGTCCAACATTTCATCCAACACCAGAAAAAGGCATGTTGGATGAAATGTTGGATCGGTTTGCCCTGGCCTTAAGGATTGGCTTCCTACATTGAACTAGAATTTAGGCTCTAAGGAATTCAAAATTGTTCTGAATTATTTGTTTTCCTTTTCTTAATAACAATTTTCTGTAATTTTATTGTAGAACGAACATACAAGGAGTTCCTTCTTGCTGTCAAAGACGGGCCCACTAATGACACGACGGACCAGGCCTTGGGGAACTGGGTCCGGAACTTGGGACTGCAGACCCCAAGGTCTTTTTTAAAAAGAAAATATGCCACCAACTGAAAAAAAATTTGTGTGTAATTCTTTTTCTCCAGTTTCTCTTGAAATTCTTTTTTTTTTCATATGACATGAAATAAGAAATTTCCTTTAGATTTTTAGGGAACGGTGGTTGAATCCCTCTTTTTCAAAATCACATTTCTATGACATCGAAAAGCATCTTTTGAAAGTTCACCACTTAATTTTAGTCTATTTTGTAGCAGGGGTCTTAATTTTAGTCTATTTTGTAGCAGGGGTAAATAAAGCCGTCGATCTCTATTAATTTTGCGAGTTGAGCTTTTAATCACTGGATAGGTCCATCCAGCCACCTTTTTCGAGTTCAGTGTTTATTCGCCATCTTCTTCCGCTGGACGTATCGTATTTCGGTAGGAAATCAAGAATAAAATTAATGAGAATTTTAACACTTGGCCAATCAAAAGCTTCGCGGACTTTTGAAAACACTAGCAACAATAATTTTTGCGATCTAGCAACTCCATCGGGCTTAACAGAAAACCGAATAAAAGCTCCTCTTGAGAAAAAATCTTATAAAACGACGCCCCCTCAAATCAACACCTCTCTCTGAACTTTGCTTTGATAATTTTTTATAACGCCGAGTCCAGTCTATAAAAAAGCTTTAAGTGGACCCCGGGCGATAGGTGCGATTCATAAGGCTATACCATTGAGTTTAAAGCCCAAATGGTTAGAGTAGAATCTCTAACCTTTCTCAGGCAAGAAAAAATGCGCCGTATTTTTGACGACAGATTGAATCAAGCAATTCCTATTGATATTATTTTCCAAATATAGCGGTAAATTTTAGTTTCAATCTATCATTTGGGTAAAAACCAGGCGAACCGCTCAAGGCCGCGCGACTTTGGTAGGATTTGTTGGCTTTAAATTCCACCAAAGAGATTGACTTCTAGCCTTCGGCTTCTACTGCATTGGGCTGTACCCTCGGGTACTACATTAAGCAGAATTAGGGCAAAAGAGGGAACTTTCAAAAATATTTTCCAAAAAATCAATAAGCAGGGGGGGGGCTAGCCCGGGGTCCACTTAAAGTTTTTTTATAGACTGTATGGTACGATTTAAGTCACCCGGTAGCATTATGGCAATACTTATGCTTTTGCTTAGGCGACAGTTCGACAGATTTTAGTTGTTTTTGGAAGGTAGCTTAGATGTTAGAAACAGTATGAAGCAATATTTTTATTTGAGAATAAAGGATTGCAAATCTCCAATAAGAAACAAATATCGTTTGCAAACCCTTATTCTCAAATAAAAATCGATGCATATTTGTTTCTTATTTTTGATTATATCTTTCAACACCAAGTAGTTTTTTTGTTAGGGGTCGTCCAAATAGTACGTACGCACTAAGGGGGGAGGGGAGGGGTTTTTTGCTTGTGTTTTTGTCGATTTTTACGCTTCTCATACCCATCAAGGAAAAGAAAAAGTTTCTTAATAAACATTGAGTTTCATGTATGAAATAAAGGTCCGAACCAAACGATTTGAATTCGAAATTTTCTTCAACCGAGTGGGTGTGGATGAAAAGTACGTACTTCCGATTTTCGACATTTTAGTGCGTACGTACTATGTGGACCCCTTATTTGGATTTTTAACATTTTCTCTCAAAATGGCGACCTCGCCAAACGCTCCTAGGCTACTTCACTGGAATCAGCGTCATAAAAAATCATCGAAAAGCAAAGTTCAGCCAAAAGTAGACTCTAGTCTAGGGGAGCTGGAATAAGAATGTCCTGGATGGAACATTTTCAAAAAATTAATTAGCGGGTCCCGAGTAAATGGTGAATAAAGTGAAGGGCACTGTTAATAATTTTGAATTCGAATACCGTATAGTTTGAATAAACGTGCAGGGCGGGGCGCTTATTTAATATTTTCGATTTTAGGAGGGGCGTTTAAAAGTAGGGGGTGTTTATAAAATTATTTTAGTCTTAAGTCGAATATTTTAGTGCAAAATTTCTTTGGTTCAACGACTAAAATTGCATCGAAAACTGCTCTGGTTACAAGAAATTACTAAAATCTTCCTTTTCAAACCCAATCAACACTGGTATTGAAGTATTAAAGTATCAAGTTTCTAATAAACGCCCCTCCCCTAGGGGCCGGGGAGTTCATTCGAAGGGGGCGTTTATTTAATAATTTTGCTTTTAGGAGGGCGTTTAAAAAAGGGGGCGTTTATCCTAAGTAATACGGTATATCATCATATTTTAATGGCTGCTGGAAAATTCGATGTGTTCTTTCCTCAGGGGGCTCCTAGATTTTTCAAACAGATACAAGGCCATTCGAGACAGTTCCTGGATTTTCTGAACAGGTTTTGTGTACTGTTTCCTAGATTTCGACTGGGTGTTCAGCGATTAAGTGTTTCCTGGAAAACACCCATAAATTTTTCCTCCTAGAAAAACAGAACAGATATTTCGAAAAAATGCGCCGGCGGCTGCTCTTGAACGTAAAAGGCAAGGTGCGTTTAACAATTTGCTTCGTGAATTGCAACAGGGAGACAGAGAATACTTTTTCAAGTAAGTGTTTATTTTTATCCTGAATTTTCTTTATATAATAGCCTAGATAGTTCGCTTGGGTATTCATAGTCTAGTGCGCATTGTAATGAAACGTTATATATAAGTATAGGAGCTTTAGAAGTTCATAATGAGAATTCTATAAAGGAAATTCTTACAATTTTTAGGTATATGCGAATGTCACCAGATCGATAACCTTGGGCATTATGGGAGTAACAATGACAGTGGTGTGTTGTCAAAATCCAAAATAGGAGAGTTGATCGAAAATGGTGCTTTGGGAACACCAGACCCGTCAAAGTATAAGAGCTGTAATTTTGATCCACTACCTTATTTTTTGGTCGGGATGAAATATTTCCGCCGAAAACTTGGTTGATGAGACCGTATCCCGGAAAGCTTAAGAAAGAGCAGCGCATTTTCAATTACCGCTTGTCTCGTGCAAGAAGAACCATTGAAAATTCTTTTGGAATTCTTTCAGCAAGATGTAGAATTCTATATTCACCGATCAGAGCAAAAGTGAAAGTGTCGAGAATTATGTTTTGGCTTGCTTGAGCCTCCATAATTATTTACGCACCACTGACAATGCCTCGTATTGCCCTAGTGGTTTTGTCGGATAGTACAGGAAAATTGAAAGAAGGTGGAGTGGAGAAAAGTGCAATGCGAAAGTAGAGGGTTAGTACCGATAAATCGAGTGAAAGGATCAATGTATTCTAACCAAGCAATAAAAATGAGAGGCGACCTTCTATCTTTTGTCAACAGTGAGGAGGGCAGTGTAAGCTGGCAAGAACATTACGTTACAAAGACATCAATTAAAGCTGTTTCTGAATAAAGGTTATCGAAAGTACCAGTGTATAAATTGCTGTTCAATTGATGAAGAACTGAATAAATAGATAATCGATCAATCACTGGGTGTCAAAGGCTTCGTTGACAACCAGAAAAATAGTAGCGAAAATGAGAAAAGGCTGTGTAGTTAAGGAGCTGCAAGCAAGATGTCAAGGATAGACAGGAGAAGAACCAAGTAACTGAAATAATCAAAACAAAATTTTCCGACTTGGAAACTAAACTCGTAAATAAAATCGAAGAGACAATAATTGCAAAGACTAAAACGGACCAAGAGGAAATATAAATACAGAACCAACGTACGTTTCCCGTATACGAAAAGAATCTGGTGTGCGCCCAATAAAAGTCGTGTTTAAAGACATACATTTCAAATACAGATTTATGAAACTGTTGAGGGAACTAAAACAACATTAAAAGTACAACAACGTTAGCATAACGGACGACCTAACCAAAATGGAAAGAGAACAAGTTAAAGAGTGGCGAAAAAAAGCGAACGAAATGAATCAAGCGATGTCGGAGAAAGATCATGTATTCAGAGTTCGAGGACAAACTTTATTTTACGAAAATATTTTGTAAAAGATCGGTTTAAGAGGCCCAATGAGCGCCTGAAACCGTATTTCTCTTTAATAATAATAATAATGATAATAAAAAAAACCATAAAAGAGCAAATTTGTTCCTTTACTGACACTTGCTCTAAAATTGCTTGTGATACAAGATGGAACAAGTTACTTCAAATGAAGAGAGAGAAGAGAGAGAGGAAGACGTTTTAAATCCAAAGAAGGAACTGAAGTGTGCATTTGTTAAAACAACACTAAAATCTTTCGTAATACAACATGTATCGAAATGTTACCAAGCGGCAGCAATCAGGGTGATGCTCCCAACTGGTTCCAAGACTGAAGTTTGGCTGGCAAGGCAAAAACTGGAAAATAGATTTTCAAATGAGCTTCAAATTGTAGGTTTTTTTTCTTGCGCGACCGCTCTTTATGGAGTGAAGAAAGGAGATGAGCAACAAACTATTGCCGGAGTAAGCTTTTGGGTAATGTTTGACTGGCCCGATATGGCTATTGAATCATACGAATGCCACTTGACAAAAATTGTTATTGAATCTGGACTCGATATCGTACACTGCAAAGCTGTGAAAGGAAGAGGTAAGCTTTTCTTGATATTGTTTTTTTTATTCAAAATTCTTTCACGTGTTCACTTTTTGTTTCGCTCAAATATATATTTTTTCTTGACGAGAGGGGTCAAAAGCTTCAGCTAGCACACAACGTTGTTTCAACGTTTATCTAACGTTCACAACGGCTATATACCGTTAGATGAACGTTAAAACAACGTTGCGTGCCAACTGGAACGAAACATCTTCTAAGTAACGTTTATATAACGTTATACGAATGTTGAAACTACGTTGTATACTAGCTGGGTTAGGACTTTACAACGTTTTGACAAGGCTGGAAACTAGCACACTTTTCAAAAAACCTTAAGCAATTTCTAAAAATACGGCATCGATTTTTGAGAGGTTCTGGATCTAGCTATAAATGTTGCCTAGGCCATGTAGACTAGAACGTGTCATCAAACTTGCGCTAAATTTTTGACTCGGACTTTATCTTCAAGTTTGAATTTTCTAAGATACAAATTTTGACTAGCTTGTCATTTATACCTAGTTTTTCAAAAAAATAGTTTTTTCAGACACTTTTTTACGATTTTTTACGGACACTTTGATAAGTCTTGTCTCTTCTTGTCCCTTGTTGCACTCGTTATCCCTGCTTACTTGTTTTTTAGAGGAAAGTTTTTTGGACATTGCCCTTTTTTACGGACACTTTGATAAAGTCTGTCTTCTTGTCCCTTGCTTGTCACTCGTTATCCCTGCTTATCCTCCTTATCCCTTGTTTTTCAGAGGAATAGTTTTTCGGACATTGCATTTTTTTACGGACACTTTGAAAAAGTCCTTGTCTCTTCTTGTCCCTGCTTGTCACTCTTTTATCCCTGCTTATCCCCTTTCCCTTGTTTTTCAGAGGAATAGTTTTTTTTCGGACATTGCGATTTTTTCACGGACACTTTGAAGTCTGTCTCTTCTTCCCTTGCTTGTCACTCGTTATCCCGCTTATCCTCCTTATCCCTTGTTTTTCAGAGGAATAGTTTTTCGGACATTGTGCGATTTTTTACGGACACTTTGAATTCTTGTCTCTTCTTGTCCCTTGCTTGTCACTCGTTATCCCTGCTTATCCCCCTTATCCCTTGTTTTTGCAGGGAATAGTTTTTCGGACATTGCCATTTTTTACGGCCACTTTGAAAAGTCTTGTCTCCTTTCTTGTCTCTTGCTTGTCACTCGTTATCCGCTTATCCCCCTTATCCTTGTTTTTCAGAGGAATAGTTTTTCGGACATTGCCATTTTTTACGGACACTTTGATAAAGTCTTGTCTCTTCTTGTCCCTTGCTTGTCACTCGTTATCCCTGCTTATCCCCCTTATCCCTTGTTTTTCAGAGGAATAGTTTTTCGGACATTGCCATTTTTTACGGACACTTTGATAAAGTCTGTCTCTTTTGTCTCTTGCTTGTCAAGCGTTATCCCTGCTTATCCCTTATCCTTGTTTTTCAGAGGAATATTTTCGGACTTGCCATTTTTTACGGACACTTTGATAAAGTCTTGTCTCTTCTTGTCCCTTGCTTGTCACTCGTTATCCCTGCTTATCCCCCTTATCCTTGTTTGGGCAGAGGAAATTTTTTCGGACATTGCCATTTTTTCGGACACTTTGAATCTTCCTCTTCTTCTGTCCCTCTGTCACTGTTATCCCTGCTTATCTCCATCCGTGTTTTTCAGATAGGTTTCGGACCATGCGATTTTTTGACACTTTTGATTCTTGTCTCTTCTGCCCTTGCTTGTCACTCGTTATCCCTGCTATCCTCCTTATCCCTTGTTTTTCAGATGAATAGTTTTTCGGACATTGCGTTTTTTGTTAGACACTTAATCTTGTCTCTATCCCTTGCTTCACCCGTATTCAATTTTTCAAAATGGAAAGTCCTAAATTCTTTGTATTTTTTTCGTTCAGGCGTTCGTTCAATCACCGAAAGCTATGTTTCTTCGCTGTACATTGCCTTGAAAGACCACAATAACGAAGCTTTGCTTCATCACTTTGCGAAGTCGCAGGTGAAATGTTTGAAAACTGCCGCTGAAGAAGAAGGAATAGATTTGGTAAATGTGGATATGACAGAAGGTGAGCGGTACTCTTCAAAAGTATTGACCTCGTTATGGCTTTGCAAAACAATGGGTACAAATGTTACGACAGAGCTCAAGAAAGCTGTCGATTTGATCAAAATGCTTATGTCTATCAAAGTGGTTGATTTGACTTCCAAAGGTGAGAAAAGAAATTCATAAAACTCTTCTTTAGAAGGCCCAATGGACTCTTCCTCACTTGTTATTTTGAGCTGAAATCAAAAGATCTTGTTTTAGTTCACATAAGAAAACTATTTTAAATGGATATGGGTCTTTTCACTGTTCTTTGTCTTTTATGTGGTAAATTGATTCGTGTCTAGAACGATGTACTTATTTTTGTTTTGCACCTCCAGAAGATCCCGTTCACGCAGCACCGATGCCAGTCAGTCGCCTATTGCAATCCATCACAGCGATAAAGCATTACATGGACGCAAACGAATATGGCCTTTTTGATGGATCCGTATACAAGAAGGCTCCTCAAGCGAAATTCACGTACGTGTTTTGTTCGTCGGTGCACGATTTTGTTCACTACTTATTGGGCTGTCCAGAGATCGCTGACCAAATAGTGGCCCAAGTGACGCCCATCATCAATTTTGTGTCAGTAAGCAGCTGTCCGAATTATCAAACCGTTGATCGTTGACTACAATTTCATAGAAGTCGCACCTTACGGCACTTGTTTTAACATCTCGGAGAAATGTTTTCAAGTTGATCCGCCGACCCTAAAAGGTACGTATTATTTTTTATTAAATTGTTTTCATGTCTTTTTTTTACCATGTTTGCAAGGTCAAATGTCACAGATAATTGATAAAATAGTAAATTCTGAAGCTCTTCCTTTCTTTCAGGCTCTCCGCGTGCTTTTGTTAAGTACACCTACGACCCTGACGTCCTACCGTACCCTGAGCCATTCGTCAAAGGTGTGGAGAATTCATTCGGTAACCCTAGAATCAGGAAGAAGTTCTACAAAAAATACTATCAATTGTTGATGCATGGTCAATTTCCACACAAAGAGACAAAGATGTGTTTGGTTGGTCCAGCCGATTCTGGAAAAACGAGCTGGTTCAGTTGTTTTCAAGGAATCATCCCGTCCAAATATATTGCGGGTGTGATGAACGACGGGCGATTCTCAGCAGCTTTGATTCACAGTAACACCCAGATTGTGATGATGGATGAGTGGACCCCTGACTCTTTGTCATGTGAAGATGCCAAACGTGTCCTTCAAGGTGAGTGAATTGATTCACATTGTTCTTTTTTTGTGGCCCTGACGAAGGCGATGAAAAATCGCTTTTGGTTTATCTTTACGCTTGCGCACTTTGAAGATCTTTGAAAAAAAACTTCAAAGTTTGCTTTCTTCCTATGTCCGGTTATTCATGAAGATTACCGCTTGATTTGCACATAACTCAAAAACCTCATTTTTGTTTTTATTTCTCCAGGCGGAATGAATTTTCTACCCCAGAAACACAAGAGCGGCTTACGTGTCAACTACAATTCCGGTTTTTTTATAACCACCAACGTCTATCCGGATTTCGGCAACGAAAGAGACTGCGATGCGATAAGAAAAAGACTTGAAGTTTTCCAAACGACATCATTGAAGCGAAAAGATCCATCAGTCTCAGGTAAGACAAAAAGCTGACAGTTTCACACGTCATCTAATCTTTGGCACTTTGACTTTTAGGGTGCATTCACTCGTTTAGAAATAAGGGAGTCTCCGAATGTGAAGACAAATATTTTTCCTTTTTCTGCTACTCTATTTGGAACGAGAATCTGAAGAGAGTTTGGTTTTTCCAAATTCAATCACAAACAAAATTTTTTATCTCTTCAGGTTGGCTGAGAATGAATTGTATGATGGTGTTTCATTTTCTGGCCCACGAATTGCGAAACGAACCCATCTTTGATACACCCAACGTGGCACCTGCTGCTGGGAATGGAGCAATCTACAACGACTTTGATTTTGATCCCATGTCTTTGATGTACGACGATCAAGTCGAGTTATTCTCATTCAGCCAACCAGCTGCTCCGGCCGCAGTCAAAGATTCCGGTAACGAAGTATTAGGCTTAACTCAAGCATTAGACCATGCCGTCTTGGAAGCTGACCGTCACGAAGGCATTCACTACGAAGATCTGCAGTGGGAAACACCTTTATTCGACAACGCCAGCGAACACTGTGACGACGTCTATATCCAGAAAGTCGTTACTCTTGCTTCAAACAAGGATGGAGCTTGGGACGAGTTGGCCTTGACTGACAACGCGAAGAACATGTTCAGGCGACGTTTGAGAGCGAAGTGGGAAGGTGCAGATTCCGTGTACGATGCTTGGTTGATTCGAAAAGGTTGTCAGCGACCTTGGTTTGACTATCATCTTTTAGACACCCAATATCCAGAGTTTGATGCAGACTTAGAGCAAGAACCGCCAACTCAAGTCGTCACAGGCGTCCCCGAAACGCCTACCAAGCAGCACGTCCTGCCAGCCACCAGAATCACCAAAACCTGACGATGCCAACAGTCAGAAATCCATCGATTCTGTTTTATCACGTCCCTATCAGCCGCCAAAATCACCTAAATCTGATGATGAAAACAGCGAGGAATCCATCGATTCTGTTATCACCGTAATCAGCCACCAAAATCACCTAACTCTTCTGACGATGGCAACAACAAAGGCCATCGCTGAGGTCTGTCATCACGTCCGACCAGCCACCAAAATCACCTAACTCTGACGATGGCAACAACAAGGCCATCGCTGAGTCTGTCATCACGTCCGACCAGCCACCAAAAACCTAACTCTGACGATGGCAAAACAAGGCCATCGCTGAGTCTGTCATCACGTCCGACCAGCCACCAAAATCACCTAACTCTGACGACTGATGGCAATACTGAATCATTCATTGAACCAGACGACAAAGATACCAATAACGGGTCACAGTCAAATGCACGTCCCGTTGCGCCAAACCCCGTCAATCCCGCCAGTGAATCCGATATTTCCATAGAGGAAGACGCTGTAGACCCTCCCACTGGAGAAGACGATCAACCAAAAGCCAAAAGGTTTTCCCTTAGTCTCAAACGATGCACTCACACGGTAACTGACTTATCACATCACACCAACTGATCACTTTGACCAGTAGTGACGAAGAGACAAATCCAAATAAACGACAAAAGACCGTCGATTCTGAAGGCTCGTCTATAGAATTTGACATGCAAACGGTAGCCGCTGGAGTCCCAATCATCCCGATTTCGTCAAATGATTCCTCGACAGATTCTGATTAACTTCATCATCTAAAATTTTCTAGAAATTTATTTCAACGATTTTGTGTTTACATTTTATATTTGAAGAATGAAAGCTTTAAGTGATAACCATTTTGTCAGACATTTGCGCCTCCCGCTATTTCTTTTTCCTATAAATTACCACGAAAACTGCAATTGAAAGACTTCTAGCTGGTACACAACGTTATTTCAACGTTTGTCTAACGCTCACAGCGTTCATATAACGTTGGATGAACGTCAAAACAACGTTGTGGGCCAGCTAGGTTTGTTACTTTAAAAAAAAACTTCGATTTCGGTATAAAATTATTTTCAAAATCTAAGTACAAGATTTTCAAAGTGTCCGCAAGATTATGACGTCATGTCCGATAAACTTTGCTAATCAGAATGAGGGGATAAGAGGGATAAGCAGGGATAACGAGTGACAAGCAGGGGATAAGGGAGGACAAGATTTCCAAAATGTCCGAGAAATATGGCGTCAGTCCGATAAACTTGCTAATCAGAATGAGGGGATAAGAGGGATAAGCAGGGATAACGAGTGACAAGCAGGGGATAAGAAGGGACAAGATTTTCAAAGTGTCCGAGAGAATATGACGTCGTTTCCGATAAACTTTGCTAATCAAAATGAGGGGATAAGAGGGATAAGCAGGGACAACGAGTGACAAGCAGGGGATAAGAGAGGACAAGATTTCCAAAATGTCCGAGAAAATATGGCGTCATGTCCGATAAACTTTGCTAATCAGAATGAGGGATAAGGGATAAGCAGGATAACGAGTGACAAGCAGGGGATAAGAGAGGAAAGACTTTCAAAGTGTCCGAGAGAATATGACGTCATGTCCGCTAAACTTTACTAATCAGAATGAGGGGATAATAGGGATAAGCAGGATAAAGAGGGGATAGACAAATTTTCAAAGTGTCCGAGAGAATATGACGTCGTGTCCGATGAACTTGCTAATCAGAATGAGGGGATAAGAGGGATAAGCAGGGATAACGAGTGACAAGCAGGGGATAAGAGGGGACAAGATTTTCAAAGTGTCCGAGAGAATATGACGTCGTGTCCGATAAAACTTTGCTAATCGAATGAGGGGATAAGAGGGATAAGCAGGGGATAACGAGTGACAAGCAGGGGATAAGAGGGGACAAGATTTTCAAAGTGTCCGAGAGAATATGACGTCGTGTCCGATAAACTTTGCTAATCAGAATGAGGGGATAAGAGGGATAAGCAGGGATAACGAGTGACAAGCAGGGGATAAGAGGGGACAAGATTTCAAAGTTCGAGAGAATAGTGATAAACTTTCCAGATGAGGGATAAGGGGATAAGAGGGATAACGAGTCAGGGGATGTTTCCGTGGTGTCCGATAAACTTTGCTAATCAGAATGAGGGGATAAGAGGGGATAAGCAGGGATAACGAGTGACAGCAGGGGAGAGGGGACAGATTTTCAAATGTCCGAGAGAATATGACGTCGTGTCCGATAAACTTTGCTATCAGAAGAGGGGATAGAGGGATAAGCAGGGATAACGAGTGACAAAGGGGATAAGAGACGACAAGATTTCAAAGTGTCCGAGAGAATATGACGTCATGTCCGATAAACTTTGCTAATCAGAAGGAGGGAATAAGAGGATAAGCAGGGATAACGAGTGACAAGCAGGGGATAAGAGAGGACAAGATTTTCCAAAGTGTCCGAGAGAATATGACTTCGTGTCCGATAAACTTTGCAAATCAGAATAAGGGGATAAGGGATAAGCAGGGATAACGAGTGACAAGCAGGGGATAAGAGGGACAAGTTTTAAAAGTGTCTGCTGGAGTATCACGTCATGTCTGATAAATCTTATAGATCTGAAGTCAGGAAAGAATTCTCCAAATCTATTTTCAATAACAAATGACACAAAATCTTCTAATTCAGTTAATTCAAATTTTACATACATCTATCTGAACTTTTTTCAAATACAAGTTCTCAAAAATTTTATTCATAAATTGTTTGCTTTTGCCCGCATCATCATGTAGAATTTTTTCTTGCAGGGTGAAATTTATACTCTGGGTCTTTTAAGATATTTGACACATCTTCCTTGTCCATACCTCTTTAGACCATTAACAAAAAACTTATTCTGGGGATAAGAGGGATAAGCAGGGATAACGAGTGACAAGCAGGGGATAAGAGGGGACAAGATTTTCAAAGTGTCCGAGAGAATATGACGTGGTGTCCGATAAACTTGGCAAATCAGAATAAGGGGATAAGAGGGATAAGCAGGGATAAACGAGTGACAAGCAGGGATAGCAGATAAGAGGACAAGATTTTCAAAGTGTCCGAGAGAATATGACATAGTGTCCGATAAACTTTGCAAATCAGAATAAGGGGATAAGAGGGATAAGCAGGGATAACGAGTGACAAGCAGGGGATAAGAGAGGACAAGATTTTCAAAGTGTCCGAGAGAATATGACTTCGTGTCCGATAAACTTTGCATAATCAGATAAGGGGATAAGAGGGATAAGCAGGGATAACAACGAGTGACAAGCAGGGGATAAGAGAGGAGAAAGATTTTCAAAGTGTCCGAGAGAATATGACTTCGTGTCCGATAAACTTTGCTAATCAGAATAAGGGGATAAGAGGGATAAGCAGGGATAACGAGTGACAAGCAGGGGATAAGAAGGGACAAGTTTTTAAATGTGTCTGCTGGAGTATCACGTCATGTCTGATCTTATAGATCTGAAGTCAGGAAAGAATTCGTCTAAATCTATTTTCAATGAAACAAATGAACACAAAAATCTTCTAATTCAAGTTAAATTCAAATTTTACATACATATAATCTGAACTTTTTTCAAATACAAGTTCTCAAAAATTTTATTCAATAAATTGTTTTGCTTTTGCCCGCATCATCAATGTAGAATTTTTTCTTGCAGGGTGAAATTTATACTCTGGGTCTTTTAAGATATTTGACCATCTTCCTTGTCCATACCTTTTTATACCATTTAACAAAAACTTATCCTCCTCAGTAGTAAAAGCGTGCTTCTTGTTCCTTGGCTTTTTTTCGGGGGCTAATTGTTTTATTTCTACAGTTTCTTGTTGGATTTCCTTTTCGAATTCACGAAGGACGATATTATCTTCTTCTTCATGTTTCTCCTTGGCTGATGTAACTTTTATCAACTTGTTCATGCAGTCGGTTGCTTTTCTTGCAACATCTTGTGACTTTCGTTTTTGATAGTGCACCTTGGCAACGTTTGACGTGTGTTTCTGGTCGAGACTGACAATGCGTTGTTCTTCTAGGGTCAGATTCTCAGAGCTAGCGGTTTCGATGATCTGCCTATAGCGTGTTGGTGTTATATACTTTCCAATTGCTTGATACACCATTCTTCCAAATATATCTCCGAGGTTTTTAAGTTGATTTCCGTTTTTACACACTAGTAAAAATTCACATTTTGGATTAAACCGTGGTCTAACACGATCTACGTAGTCTTTCAATTTCGAAAGTACGTCATCAGTAAAAACAAGTGAATCGAAACCGTATTGTTCTTCAGTTTTAAAGTGTGTTTGATCAATCATTCCTGTTTTCATAGCAGAAAGAAACATCTTCACAGTCAGAAATTGGAATGTCATTGGCCTGCTGCCTTTCACATTCAAAAACAAAAGAGAAACTACGAATGATGACGCGAAAGAAAGATCATGGGCAATGTGGGCATTGATCTTGGCCAAATATATAACTTGGTTATACCTGTCCGCGTGAAAAGGTATCACCTTTTGTAGATCTGCGAGTGACGCCCAGCAATCGATACTCTCCAAATGCTCGATTGAAAGTAAAGTGTTCCACTCGACCCGCATCTTCTTTCTCAAACATTGTTTCGCACGCGAGAGAAATACTTCGCTGGTAAGAAATATCGCCATTTGTTCTGCGCGTATACCTCTGCATCTTAAAAAGTCTAGGCAATGAGTCAATGACTGTAGGTAAGATATCATTCCGGGCTTGCCAAGTTTGCATTCAGCCTCAAGAAATCTTAAAAATCTCTCAATAAACTCCGTAGATCCAACACAATATTCCAATAAAGTCAATGTCAGTTCAAAGTTCTCTTCCAAATTCTCCAAACAAAATTTACAGAATTTCATAATTTTCCGGCAAATTTGAAGCGCTTGATTTGCATCTTTCCCACCTCCTCCAGCGCTACATATCCAAGATATAAGTCGTTCGCCAGTTGGCATTTATCTGAGAAAGATGAAATGTTCCATGTTTTATTTCTGATAGCTGGTCTTTTTGAAGAATGTATTTTATCTGTAAAACTTCATCAACATTAGGTTTACTTTCGAAGTAAAGTACCATCCGTGTTTGTTACAAACGTGTTTTCTGCAACCTCTTTGACTGTGGTAGCTATCGCTGTCACAATGGGAAACCGGACAAATAAACAAACCAGCTGCATTCGGAGTCAGCTTGAGTCGTTTTAGCCTTGGGACTTGCCCCTTCAACACCTTCCCAATCTTTTTTGCTGAAAGTTCTCTTCATTGCATATACATGTCATTTTTCCATATTTTTCAAATCAGCATTTAAAAAAGTGAACCTGCCTTTTTACAGATCGCTTTGATCCTCTCTTAAATGAACCAATTATATAGATAATTTCAGAAAAAAGGAATTATCTCAATATTTTAATTAAGTTCCTTTTATCTTTTTAATTTCATTCTGTGAAATACCATATTCTTTGATAAAAATGTTTTTTAAATCTAAATGTACAATTAGTTCTTTTAAAGGGACATAACAGTACTTGCGAAATTTGTAAACAAACTGTATACAGCGGATACAAAATTAAAACAAATGTCACATGTCAAAATAAAAAATCAAACCAAATATGGCTAATTTTGATTGTTCAATTGTTTTACAAGTTTGTTTTGGACACGTGATTTTAATTGTTCTTTTTAATGACACGTGGTTCGCGCAATGTTTACATTTTACTACTGTAATGTCCCTTTAAAAAATAATTGAAATGACTATCAAAATAAGATCAGTGAGTTCCCAAGGGATTTGGTTCCCTTTATTTTCGTTTACTTGTCTTACAATAGGAACTATCTGTACATCTAGCACTAGCTAGGGAATACTTGTAATTGAATCAAAAGTTCCTTTCAAAATGAATTATGTAACTAATTTGTTCCCTTGATAGAATATGTATATAAGATATTGAAATAGAAAGGATGAACTATGAGTTCGCCAGGGAATTGACTTTCGGAATATGGAGATCTTAAACTGTAAACATTTTTTCTTAATGTAACAATAACGTGTTTTGAACCAATAGTTCACATTTTTCTATTCCCTTTTGGGATTGTAAAAAATGATTTGTTAATAAACTGTAAAACGGACCAATCAGAGGCTTACAAAACTGCTTCATGGCAAGGAACAAAAAATCTTTTATGTAGATAAAGTTATTGAGAATTGTTTTTTGTAAAAGTTATTCATAAACTATGTCTCATGACAATTAATATGACACAGAGAGAACTCTGATAAACATTGCAAATTTAGTGAAACACACAAGAACTTTCTTTCTAAAGAAGTGGTGCGACTCGATCCTTTTTTCTGGACACCCTTTAGACCCTGTAGAGAGAGACTAAATTGCTAAAAAAAAGTGGCCCTTGGAGAGACTTTTGACAAAAAAATACTCTTTTCGAAAAATATGTGTCAGCTTGCAAGATATCGACACACAGTTTTTGTCATAGATATGTCAAAAGCTCCTACTTTTTTATGTTTGCCATATTTTGATTTTCAAATGTGAAAAGCAAATTCTTGAGAGACTTTTTCTTTTGGTCTTTTGAGTTCTGCTGTTCAGGAATTTATACAATATAAAACCTCGAGAAGATAATAGGTTTTTGAGCTAACTTGAGCCCCCGGGGGTACTAGGGTTGAAGGATGCTGGGTATGTGCGTGCCGGACCTCCAAACCATGACCCTTAGACAGACTGATTTTTGCTGAAAGGTGACCCTTAAAGAGACTCACTACGGCATAAAAAACCTAACCCTTAGAGAAACTCACTCTAGAAAAAACTACCTACCCTTAGACCCTTAGAGGGACTCACTTTAAGAAACCACCACTCTAGAAAAACTAACCCTTAGACCAACTAACCTTAGAAAAACTAACCTTAAAGAGACTCCTTGGAAAAACCGAACCCTTAGACAGACTCACTATAGAAAAACCTAACCCTTAGACAGACTCACTATAGAAAAACCTAACCCTTAGACAAACTCACTATAGAAAAACCTATAACCCTTACAGAGACTCTCTTTAGAAAAGCCTAACCCCTAGAGAGACTCACTATAGAAAAACCTAACCCTTAGACAGACTCACTATAGAAAAACCTAACCCTTAGACAAACTCACTATAGAAAAACCTATAACCATTAGAGAGACTCACTATAGAAAACCCTAACCCTTAGATAGACTCACTATAGAAAAACCTAACCCTTAGACAAACTAACCTTAGAAAAACCTATAACCCTTATAGAGACTCACTATGGAAAACTCACTATGGAAAAACCTAACCCTTAGACAGACTCACTATAGAAAAACCTAACCCTTAGACAAACTCACTATAGAAAAACCTATAACCCTTACAGAGACTCTCTTTAGAAAAGCCTAACCCCTAGAGAGACTCACTATAGAAAAACCTAACCCTTAGACAAACTCACTATAGAAAAACCTATAACCCTTAGAGAGACTCACTATGGAAAAACCTAACCCTTAGACAGACTCACTATAGAAAAACCTAACCCTTAGACAGACTCACTATAGAAAAACCTAACCCTTAGACAAACTCACTATAGAAAAACCTATAACCCTTAGAGAGACTCACTTTAGAAAAGCCTAACCCTTAGAGAGACTCACTATAGAAAAACCTATAACCCTTAGACAGACTCACTATAGAAAAACCTAACCCTTAGACAAACTCACTATAGAAAAACCTATAACCCTTAGAGAGACTCACTATGGAAAAACCTAACCCTTAGACAGACTCACTATAGAAAAACCTAACCCTTAGACAAACTCACTATAGAAAAACCTATAACCCTTAGACAAACTCACTATAGAAAAACCTATAACCCTTAGAGAGACTCACTATGGAAAAACCTAACCCTTAGACAGACTCACTATAGAAAAACCTAACCCTTAGACAGACTCACTATAGAAAAACCTAACCCTTAGACAAACTAACTATAGAAAAACCTATAACCCTTAGAGAGACTCACTTTAGAAAAGCCTGACCCTTAGAGAGACTCACTATAGAAAAACCTAACCCTTAGACAGACTCACTATAGAAAAACCTAACCCTTAGACAAACTCACTATAGAAAAACCTATAACCCTTAGAGAGACTCACTTTAGAAAAGCCTAACCCCTAGAGAGACTCACTATGGAAAAACCTAACCCTTAGACAGACTCACTATAGAAAAACCTAACCCTTAGACAAACTCACTATAGAAAAACCTATAACCCTTAGAGAGACTCACTATGGAAAAACCTAACCCTTAGACAGACTCATTATAGAAAAACCTAACCCTTAGACAAACTCGCTATAGAAAAACCTATAACCCTTAGAGAGACTCACTTTAGAAAAACCTAACCCTTAGAGAGACTCACTATAGAAGAACCTAACCATAGACTTATAAAAGCCCGAAGGGTTAAATAGAGTGCTTTTACTGAAAAGTGTGCCGAGGTTAGGTAGGAAATCCATTAAGACGCCATTCAAGGCGTCTTAATGGATTTCCTACTATCTACCATTTACCATCTACCATTCAAATTTCTAAGAAAAATAATATAGATCAAAAATGAGTCTAGGTAATGTTCTAGTTGGTGAGTTGGGGAGTTGGGGAGTTGCTAGTTTCGAGTTGGGGAGTTCGTAAAATTTTACGGCGACCGAATATTTTCTAATATTCGGTCGCCGTAATAATAATACTAATGTAGCCCAAAAGTACAAATTTCAAATTAGCCAGTACCAAACATATTATTGACTTTAATATCATAAAAATGGTAAGGTGCTGGCTAGCAAAGCCAAAATACTTAGTACTGTTGTCATTGTCATAATGCTGACAACATGACACGTTCTTGAAAAAATATTGACAAAATCTTTAAATACAATGATTGTCAAACAAATTCCCCAAAAAATATTGCAAGTGATGCTTATTGTATAAAAGGATATAAGTTGACAGTCATCTTAGCCTCAAAAAATTCGTAGAGATAGCTTATAGAGCTAGAAAAATAATGGCACTTTCTTTTGTCATTTTATCATTGGAATTGACACTTTTTAATAAAAAATTTGATCACATTATAAAATACAATGGTTCTAAAGTTACTTTAATCAAGAATTATATTTATACTCAATGTGATGCAGGAAATATAAATGGATATGAATTGACAGTAGAAATTAGCTTTCCATGCTCTCAGCGCACGTGTTTAAGGCAAATAAGCATATTACAGGTGGTATATGTATTATACGTATTATATGTGTTATATATATTACTCTCATATTACATTTACTTTCAAAATCGTACTTTTGATGTATGTTATTCTTTTTCGGTAGCCGGTAATGTTTTAACTCCCCAACTCGAAACTAGCAACTCCCCAACTCGAAACTAGCAACTCCCTAACTCGCGACTAGAATAGTTTCCAAACTCATCAAAAATGAAGAAGAAAAAAAAACTTTTCACCCCTTTAGTGTTAAAATCTATAATACTTTTGGTACAGTGTTAATTTGAAGCGCATTCTAATTTCAAAACTTTATATATACAATTAATTTATCAAATGAATTTTGCATAGAAATTTATAAGCCTTAGAAGGTAGCCTTAGAAAGTAGAATTTTCATGAGGAAAATAACTATATAGCAGAAATCAGGGCTTCAAACAATGAAGTTTCCATCACTAAAGGATAACACAATCAAAGTCATAATATTTGAGAAAAAAAGGAAATCCCCACGAAATCTTACAACCACAAACGATTTGAAAGCGCTCTAAATTAGGTTGGACGGGTAGAGTTTTAACTCTAGTTTTAACGCTAGACTTAAGATTTAGGACCTTAGGATCTGAGGAACTAAAAGTCCAAGAATGGTCCAATCAATGTCAATTGAATATTATGGTCCAATAGGGCTCAGAATATAGCCTGGAAGTCTATAAATCCTTCCCGAATTGAAATATTCCAAAAAAATTATTAATTTGCCCAAAAGCGACTTTTTCTCCCGAACTTTAAATTGCTGAAAACGAGGAATTAACCAAAATCCCCAATATATTTTTAGATTGCACTTGGACGAACTAAAGGACGTAATAAAATTATTTTCAATTATCCTACCTGACAATACCTCCAATGGTAGATCAACCCTGTATTCGTTGGATGTTGGATGTTGGATGTCTCTACTCAGTTTTTGGGCACTTTATATACATTTTAAACAGGGCGTATAATTTTTTTTTCAGCCAATCAGGATGGGATTAGTAATTTTTGTCCAATGGATTTTTTTCTTTTTTAGTTCATAATTCCTCTTTTGTCATTATATGGGTTGTGATTATTGACGTTGTTAGTATGCATTTGTAAAGCTAATGAGTAATAGGCTCTATTTACTTTGCACAATAAAATTCTATATTAAATGGTAACGAAATTGATTTTTTCCGGGGGTAACTTTGACAAAAGGCATTATGGGGGTGTGTAATTGCAAGATCGCCACAAAAATATAAAAAAAGAGTGCTGCCAGTCGTTTTTGTCTCGGGTACCTGATAAGCGTCCTCCGCCAAATAACTTTTGTGAAAATAATATTTTATCTAAGGAATTCTCTTTCCAAAAGTGGTTCTGCATACCGATCTGCCATTTAGACCAAAGTTCAATCTTCGTACCCAAAATGTACTTTTTAATTTTACTAATGGATGTGATGAAATCGTGAGCACTATCACAAAAAAGTGAACGGACTCAGGGACCAGATTTCCTCCCGGGGGGGGTACTTAGGCAAAAATGGGTGCTGGGTATGTGCGTGCCTTAAGGGTAGGGTTTTTCACCCTCCCAAAGTCTCTCTAAGGGTTACCAAAACAACAAAAGTCAAAATCAGTCTCTCTAAGGGTCGGTTTTTTCACAAACTCGGGTCAAAGAAAAGTGAAAAGTCAAAAAAGTGAGAACATTTTTAAAAAAAGTGAGAAAATTTTTCAAAAATTAGAGAAATTTTTCGAAAATTGGAGAAATTCTTTTAAAAATCGAATTTCTTTGGCCCATTATAGAATTTTTTTATGAAAAAGTCTCTCTAAGGGTTGGGTTTTTCTACACTGAGTCTCTCTAAGGGTCACCTTTTCACCAAAATTCAGTCTCTCTAAGGGTAAGGGTCCAGAGGTCTGGCACGCACATACCCGACACCCATCAATCCTAGTACCCCCCCCCCCGGGGATTTCCTCTTTCCTCCTATTCTTCTACAGTTACCTACTCTCCATTACCGTGAAAAGCACAACTCAAAATCATATATTTACGCTGTGCCGACGAATCGAGATTCTATTCATCGCGCAATCAGCGAAGACAAAAGTAACCATGACGACCATCCAAGATCTTGGATGAGCGTCATAGTCGATATTTTTATTCCCGTCGTTGAAAACACAACTTACAAAAAGTCATCAATGCTTTGTAAAAAGAGTCAGTGATAGAGAATCATAACATAAAGTCTGTCTATTATTTCGATACAATTAAAGTGACATTTCCATAATTAAAAGTTTAGTAATTACTGTTATACATTCGGGGATCATGTAAAAGATTTCTTTCGAAATAAACTCATTTCAACTACACTTGGAGGTTTCTGGGGAATTCGTAAATAGTAAACTGCATACTTATACAGTCTGCTAGACATTAATATGGTAATATTTGCTCTTCACCTTTGATTTTTTCTGCAGTGATTAGATTGACACATGCGCGATAAAATTTCAATTATTTGTCTTCAGAGGTTACTATTTTCTTTGAAAACTTAACCTCTGATACTCAGGGTAACTCTCCATAGTTATCCCACTCGGGAAAGCCTTTTTCATATCTCCTCACATTATAACCACACCATTATAAGGTTTTGAGATTCATCCATCAATGACATTATAAATTTCTATATACCTATTCCGAGAGTAGAATTATAATATCCCTTTCTCCGATACAGGGTCCTTCCACAAAGAAGAGCCCGGCAGCCGACAAAGATCATAGCCCTTTCCCTTATGACTTTCAAGATTTTAAAATTTTCTCAGGTGGCTACAAATCTCTAGATGCGCCTATAAACGTTATCTTCTAGTCTAATGCACCCTAGACTACTACTGAGTCTACTTTTGACTGAACTTTGCTTTGATGGTGCTGTGTCCAGTGAAGTATCCACCAGTCCTTATCAGCACCATCCTGTCTATCAAAAAGCAATAAGTGGCCCCGGATTAAATACCCCTAGTCTGAATCGCAGATCTCTACAAAGCCGTAGGTTGTATATAAGGAGCACGAGCCATAGATTTATAAAGCCCGAATAAAATTTTAGCGCTTGACCAATAAGAAGCTTCGCGGGTTTTCGAAAATAATAGCAGCAATATTTTTTGCGTTATTAACATATTTTTTGCTTCGAAGGGCTTAAAGCATGACATCTAGTCATTCGGGCTTTATAAGTCTATTGCACAAACCCGTTAGTGGATGTCAGCAGGCTAAATACCCCCTCGATTGCACCATTTCACATTTCTAATTTTTGGCACCAAGTCAAGAATTTTGTTATCACATATTTATGGTAACAGGGGGTCCGCAGTGTCACTTTAAAGACCTCAGGGGAGATTTGAATCGTTGTAAACCTTCTTTAAAACCACAAATACATGTAAATAAATGTTTGGTGCGATCATGGTGCGATTTTTTTCTGTACTTCATTATCTGCATTTCTAATTTTTGTCACAAGAAGGAAAAATTGTTGACGTTATTGCATACTTTATACTCGCGGAACATTGGCATTGTATACTTACACTAGGGTGCTACTACTTAGTGTGCCTTTTTATTTACAGTCTTAGAATACCAATGACGTTGTTTACCTCGATTTTAATAAATAAATTTGAAACTCGTTAATTCGGTTAAAAAAGGCATTATCTGTCTTTTGATTTAGGGATTTACGTTTAAGAGATAAATTTAGGATAATCCTATTATTACAAGTCTTTTTTCTACAAAGAAAATTGTGTCCTAAGGAAATGTTAATGTATATAGCTTTAACAATCAAAGTTGTTTTCAAAATATCATCTTTTCGAATGTCAAAAAATAATTAGACAGACTTCGCTTGTTATTCTGGTAACGTCAACGTTTTGGTCATAAAGAAATTCTTCATTTCAAAAAAAAAACATACGGCCCTATCTAAATTTTTCGTACCTTCTTCTTTGATAAAAAGTTACAGTCAACCTACAAAACGGCCATAAATGACTAAAACTAGCCGAAATGGACCTACTTCACGGGGCTTCAGTTTCAATTTAGAAAAAAAAAACATGCTGTTTACGTCCCATCAAACATACTTGAGTAGATGGTTAAAACTCCGAATATGAATCGTCTTGCATGAGTCAATATTCATTACTTACTGGTTCTCGCTGATTCACTTTGCTTTGGTGCGTTAGATGTGTGCATCTGCAGCTCCCCCCCTAGCTGTTTTTGTGAAAGCGTGAATGAACTTTTTCGGTTGCGTGAATGCGTGAAAATTGAATAAAAAAATGCGTGAATGCGTGAATTTAAAATGAACATGAAAATCTACTTTTTAATTGCGTGAATGCGTGAATCTGCACAATTTGACGATTTTCCGAAAAATTGGGTGAATTCGTGACTTTCGAAAAAAAAAACGAGATTGCGTGAATTGAGGGTCCGCTGGGGGAGGGAGTCATCCGCCCAATTTTTGTAATTTATTTACTATAAACCCCTTTGTTGATAGGTTTTTCTTAGGTTTATATTATATTATGTGGTCATCGACCCAAAAAGGCGCATTTATGAAAAACACTATTCCGTAAAGTTATTGAAACATTTTTTTGTATAAATTGATACTATATATCAAGAAAAAAAATTTTTTTTTTTCAAAACTGTTGCTAGAGGCTACGGCCCCGGCAACCCGAAAAAATGGAAACTTTGCGACATTTTTTCTCAAGATAGCTTTAGAGTTAGAAGTTGAAACTTGGCAGGATTGTTCCTAGGATGAAATTGAATGAATGAAAAAAAAAAATTCTGCATAACAACGGATGCCAAGGAAAATTTTTTTTATTCATTTCATAGAGTTTCAATCAAGGAACAATCCTGCCAGGTTTTATCTTCTAACTCCAAAGCTATCATGAGAAAAAATGTCGCAACCGCCAATTTTCACCAAATTCGACCATTTGAGAAAACATGTGGTAAAGTTAGAAATCACTGTTCCAAGAAGGAAAATAGCTTTTATATATAGTTTCTTTTGCTGGTTTTAGTTAATTCATAAATACTTTAAATCATTTCAATAGAAATTGGTTAAATCGACTCAACTCGGACATTTTGGCCGATTTAAGCAACCTGAGGTGCATCCTCAAATTAGCCTGTTGTGCCGCAAAAATTGCCGCAAAACGGTTTAAAAGGGTACAAGGAGCAACAATTTGTGCTTTTTCACTTCAATAATGATTTGAATTTATCCAAGAGAAAAAGACCAAAAAGTCAACTGTATTTGTCCAAAAGCTCTCTTGAAATTCCCAGTGTTTTGTGTAAGCTACGTCCCACGTCCACATATATTATAATTTTGTACTTTCACTTTAACTTTTAAGCAGTTTCCGAAATGAACCGAAATGAACCAAATTGATCAAAAATATAGCAAATCATCCTCATCAAACTCAAAAGACAAGCACAGAGGTTACTCTTGATCTGCCGATCTTTATAATCAAAATTTTTAACCTTCCTCTTCTTTTTATGACTTGTTGTGGATAAGTTACATTTGAGTTTCAACCAAAAAATGACTGATATTATTTGGGTCAATGACCACCTTAACATAATTTACGAAAAATACAAAAAAAATTTGAAAAATAATCGGAAATCAGGTTCTGATATGATTCCCGTTGTTAATTTGATGCACAATTCTACGTACGTCATATTTTCTGTCAAGAGGTTAAGTTTTTGATTTTTTTCTACTTGTCTGTATGAACGACGGCTTTACTACCCTTGATTTTGTGGATAAAACAGCGGAATGGCTCCAAACTGTTCTAAAAAGTGTACCGTACGGCTAAAGTTCACTCAACTATAAAATCAATTTGACAGGTCAAAGCTCAAAATTATAATGTAATTGAGCCAATTTGACCAATCAGTTCTCAGAAAAACAATTTGAATGTTCCCTATTGTCAAACCAAAGGGGAAGGGGTAAAATTAACCAGAAACAACAACCATAATCCAATTCAGCCAATCCATAAACCAATTAACCAATCTGATTAAAAGAAAAAATTACCAGATGTGGTTATAATTAAAAAAACTACTCTGATGACCTTTTGACCTTTTGCTTTTGAATTTAACTTCCGAAAATGAATTCGGGTTATGAATCATTGATTAAAAGAACCAGAGAACTAATAAATCCCAAGCTTGACACAATAGTATAAGAAGAAGCCGCGGCTGGAATGATAACATCTGAATTTCTGCTGTTCTATCTCTGTCGTATTTAATGACTATTTGTTGATCAAGAAATAAGTAATGTAGCATCTTTAATGGTAAATTTTATTGGTTTCTTGTTAATACTTACTTCGCAGTGCATTTTAGACATTAATGATATGTCCTTGCATAATACACTTGCATTATAAAGTCATTGTGCAGGAAAGATCAACAATAAGAAATTTAAACAAGCACAAAATGGCTCGGCTGAAAGAACTCAAAAATTAATAAGGTGTCTCGAAATGCCTTCACAATATCTCAGTGAAATCTTTTTAGAAATCAATGAAATAGTACATCAAGATAATTCTGTGAAAATTTCAAGCTAGCACCTTCAAAATTTATCATTCAAACTGACAGGAAAGTTGTTATCTTGAATATAGTTCTTATGATTCTAATTTTGGCGAAAAACTATCGTTTCCACAAAATACCCCTAAAATATGTCCGGAATCAGTTAAAGTTGATTTGATCGATAGAACGAGGGGCAAATCACTCGAAAAATGGTGTACGAGATTTATGACTTATTTTTGATTTATGATTTATTTTTGATTTATTTTTTATCTATGATTTATTTTTTATTTATTTTTTATTTCTGATTTGTTTCTGATTTATTTTCGATTTATCTTTAATTTATGAATAGGAATAATTTCATGGAAATTCTTTTTCAAATTTTAACGAACTGATAATCAAAATCATTGTCAAAAAATTAAAAAAAGTTAAAAAGGCAATTTTTTTTGAAAGATTTTTTATTTATTTTTTATTTATCTATGATTTATTTCTGATTTATTTTTGATTTATTGATTTATTTCTGATTTATTTTTGACTTATTGATTTATTTCTGATTTATTTTTATTTATTTTTTATTTATGATTTATTTTTTATTTTTGATTTATTTTTGATTTATAAAATTGTGTACGAGATTTATTTTAGTGATTTGCCCCTCGTGTTCTATTGGGTACAGATTCAAAGATATCTAGAAATAAAAAAACTTTTGTGAAGGAAAATAAGAGAACAATTTCAAAAACTATCAATTCTCGGGTGCCTAATAAACGTAGAGACCAAAATAAACGTACAGGGAGGATAAAATTAGAATTAATAAAACGTTCAGGCTGAAATAAACGTGCAGGCTAAAATACGAAAGCATCCACCGCATGGGGAATTCAAAATATCTGTTCTGAAGGCACGTGCGGTCTGTTCTTAGCGAACTAAAGAAAAAAGTCAGCTGGAGAAAAGTGGCCTGTTTACTGAAGATTGGGACCAGTTGGAAAAATATGATCTGTTCTACTGAAGATTGGGATCAGCTGGAAAAATATGATCTGTTCTACTGAAGATTGTTTCTAGCTTGGAAAAATATGATCTGTTCTTATGAAAAAATAGTTTGATATCCAAAAAATAAGGTGTCTAAGAATTTCTCATTTGTTCTGAGGGAATTTCAAAAACGTCAAAAACTCTTTGAGATCTACGGAGACTGTTACCTCATAATATGTCAAAACTGTACTAACCCTATAACTTCATAGGAACCAAATTTTAGTGCCTTAAAGTCAACAAATAATTAAGAAAATAGACTAAACTTTAAAAATAAATTCAAAATGAACAATTTTAGCATGATGGGTCAAAAGCAAAAATGGCGACTTTTACCGCAAAATGCGCCAACTTTGTTTTAGCCCTATAGCTTTATTAGAATCCAATTTAAATGACCTTACATCGACCAAAAAGTGTGCCCATGACCTAAACTTAAAAACAAAACAGAATGAAACCAATTCTAAAATATTCTAAGACCAACATAAGCTAAAAACACACTTGGCAAATTAAAGGGGACAAAGCCAAAGCTGTAACTGGCCTGTACCTTCAATGGAACCAAATAAGAAGGCCCGAAAGTCAAATAAAAATGTCGAAAAATGACTTAACCCTTTAAGACTTTGCGTCCCCGATGAGTGTCCCCAGGGCAAAAAAGCAAAAAAAAAGTCGATGTCGTCCAATTCTAATGAAATTACGAATATAACACAATTAAATGGTGTAGAATTGAATGGCAATATTGTTTTTTGTGTATTTGGGTCTTTTAGAGGGTAAAATTGGGGGTTTTGGGCCCAATTCTGGGCTTTTGGGGCAAAAAATTACCCAAAAATGAAGTTTCTCCAATTTCGATGAAACTTTCCAGTTTTATCCAATTTTTCATGTAGAATACGAAAACAACACTCAAGTTTTGTGAAAACCCCCCCGAGACACCCCTTATATAAGAGGGTTTATGGTCCAATCTTCGTCTTTTCAGGGTTCAAACAAGACCCAACAGTCGAGCTTCTTTAATTTTAATGAAACGTGAATTAACAAACATTTTTATTGAATAATTTAAAATTACACTCAAAATTAACCCCAAACTTGCACCCGTAAAATGGTTTTTTTGTCTAAACATTAGGCTGTCAGTAATACAAAATAATAATCAGAGGGTCCAATTTTTCTAATTCAACCTGCTTTTAGTCCCAAGGTTAATATTTTTGCTGTTTCCAAAAAAATTCTATGGAGTGAAACAGTTAGATAACATTTTTTCGTAGACCCACTAGTTTTTGAGATAAACGAGTTTAAAGATTTTTATTCCTATAGAAAGCACTGTTATTGGCTAACAGTGATGAGCTATTTATGAAAATAGACTGAAGATATTATAAATGTGTGAATGTTTTCTGATGATGATTTAGGAAATGAAGATTTTTGGAAATTTTAGTTTGATTGGCAATTTTTCCAGATTTTGGTTTAAAAGTCCAACTTGGTGCATACTGTTTCCATGGTAATGAATGCAAATATGGCAGTATTGAAAATCACTTGCAAAATAGCTGTCAACATGTCGAGTTCCAGCGAGAATACTTGCAAATTATGCTTAAAATAAACAATTCCAAAATGATATTTTATCAAATTAGGCCGAAAACTAATTTGGCGACTTTTATCGCTTTAAATACCCTAAACCTGTAACTGGCCTATAGTTTCATTGGAACTCGACATGTTGACAGCTATTTTGCAAGTGATTTTCATTGGAACCAAATCTTAGCGCCTGAAAGTCAAATAAAAGTTTTGAAAATAAGCTAAAATGGAAATTTATTTCAAATTGAAGAGTCCCAAAATTATCTTTTATCAAAATAGGCCACAATCGAATACGGAGACTGTTACCTCATAATATGTCAAAACTGTACTAACCCTATAACTTCATAGGAACCAAATTTTATTGCCTTAAAGTCAACAAAAAAATAAGAAAATAGACTAAACTTTAAAAATAAATTCAAAATGAACAATTTCAGCATGATCCTTTATTAAATTGGGCCAAAAGCGAAAATGGCGACTTTTACCGCAAAATGCGCCAAATGTGTTTTAGCCCTATAGCTTTATTAGAATCCAATGTATATGACCTTACATCGACCAAAAAGTGTGCCCATGACCTAAACTTAAAAATGAAACAGAATGAAACCAATTCTAAAATATTCTAAGACCAACAGAAGCTAAAAACACACTTGGCAAAAAAGTGTACCCAAGACCTAAACTTAAATATTAAACTAAATAGAACTAATCCGAAAATATTGCAAGACCAACAAAAGCAAAAACCACACACTTAGCGACTTTAAGCGCAAATAACGCCAATTCTGTAACTGGCCTGTAGCTTCAATAGAAACAAATGTTAAGGCGCGAAAGTCAAATGAAAATTGTCAAGAAAATAGACTAAACTTGAAAATTGACCTCAAAATGAACAATCTTTATCTGATTCTTTATTAAATTGGGCCAAAAGCAAAAATGCCGACTTTTATCGCAAAATACGCCAACTGTGTTTTAGCCCTATAGCTTTATTAGAACCTGGTGTGACTGACCTTAATTCGACAAAAAATTCTGCCCATGGCCTAAACTTAAAAATAAATCTGAATGGAACCAATTCTATAATATCCCAAGTCCAACAGAAGCCAAAACCACTCTTGGCGAATTTTAGCGTAATAAAGCCAAATCTGTAACTGGCCTGTAGCTTCAATGGAACCAAATAAGAAGGCCCGAAAGCCAAATGAAAATGTCGAAAAATGAATAAACTTGCAAATTAAACTTAAAATAAACAATCGCAAAACGATCTTTTATCAAATTAGGCCGAAAACTAATTTGGCGACTTCTATCACTTAATACACCAAATTTGTAACTGGCCTATAGTTGCAATGGAACAAATTGTTAGCGGCTGAAAGTCAAATAAAAGTTTTGAAAATAAGCTACAATTAAAGTTTAATTCAAATTGAAGAGTCTCAAAATTACCTTTTATCAAAATAGGCTAAAATCAAATAAAGCGACTTTTTTCTCAGAATACGCCAAATGTACATTAGACCTATAACTTCTTTGGAACCAGCTTTTAGGGCCTATGACCCTCATATAATAGTTTGTACAGTAATCATTATATAATCCAAAAATGATTCAAAGATTATTTTAGTGATTATATTGTGTTTTGAAAGATATTTTACTGAAAAACTTACCCTGTGTAGACCTGCACATAACATTCTGGCATATTTGATCGAATGTCAAATCTCTTCTAAAACAACTCAATAGTGGTGTAGCATCACTTTTGCAAAGATCGACTTTGATTATATATTTGTAGATTAAAACATCATTATTCGGCTTCATTGATGTGTATTTAGGTCCAATATTTCTAGCCCAGCGTGTAAAATTCAAGATTGCCACATTTGAGATATCCAAATGAGAATACTTGTACTGTACAACCAATCCTGATAACTTCATTTGTTATCTCTTTAATTATGCTTTCTTGATGTTTTAGTTTTGGCTTAAAAATAAAATGAAAACAATGAATAATGAGATAGAGACTGAAAAGTTCAGTATGTTTATGGTTTATGCCCCAGCGGTTGGCTTGAATGGGCTTTTTTGGCTGCGTGAATGCTTGAAAATTGAAAAAAATTGCATGAATAGGAAGCCTATACTAGACGTCACCCGCGTTTTACTACGCGAATAACATTCCAGTTTTTAGTGAGGTACTCGCTAGTGATGAATGGGTGAATTGAAAGAAAATGCGTGAACGTGAAAATCCACTTTTTGATTGCGTAAATGCGTGAATTTGAGCTATTTTTTGGGTGAATTCGTGAATATTCCCTTTGTTCAATGATCATGTGCAAATTTCCCCAATTTCAAATTTTTCCAATTTTTCCGAAAAATTTTCCGATTTCGGATTTGCGTGAAACTCGAGAAAAATATGCGTGAATGCGTAAATTTCGAAAAAAAGATTTTGCTGGGGGGGGGGTCTCCTATATTGATGTAACTTAAAGGAGCGTTTGACGAGAACAAATTTGGTGCCATGGGTTTTATTTAGTTTTAGTAGTAAAGCAAAAATCGAGAAACAAATAACTTCAATCACATAAGTGATTCCTTTGTCTTGAATGATGAACAGATAGATGTATTATGATATTTGACAATAGATTCATATTTACAATATTTAGAATTCCTCTTCATATGAGTACAATAAAAAAGTTAATATAAAATTTAGTGACATTTACATTAAAAGTAAAATTCAGCAATAAAATGTATGTGTGTCCGCGTTCCGTTTAAAAAAGCTAGTCTTGAAGCTTTGTTTTGACCATTTTGATCATGAATAATAAATAACTCAAAGAAGAGTAATATTTTGTGACCTACACGCTTTTTTTTATGTTTTTATAAGAATACACTTTATAAGAATTTCCATGATGAAAATGGCCAAAAAATTAAGAATATGGTAAGAATATCACCATCATGGAATTTAGCAACTGAACCTAAGAATGCCATTTCTAATGCATTTTAACCTGCAGATTGCCAATTTCGATCTTAACCTAAGAATACCGTAAGAATATTTTTGGATGATTTTCGCCAAAAAGTTAAGAATATCCATGATGAAATGAAAAAACACCATTCTTATAAAAAAAAAACGTGTAATCAAAGGCTGCATAAATGTTTCATCTAGGGCGAGACCAATTTAATTTGCTGTTCTACAGGCAGATCGTTAAAAAAATATGGGTCAGTCGGTCGGTAAAATAAGAATAAATCTTTCATTTAGTCAGCCAGGACCGAAGAACAGCAAATTAAATTGGTATTGCCCTAGTTTGCAAAGAATGGCAAGGCTGCACTCGAGGAAAAATTCGGAAATACCAAGTTCCGCACTGGAAGAGTGCACCTGATAATCTTGGTCCGGATAAGGTGCACCTATACCTCGGAAATTGGCCCAAAAAGGCAAAAAATTGTTAAATTAGCTGCACTTGGGGTCAAAAAACCGTCTGCACTTGCACGTGAAAACCTCAAATTTTGCACCTGCACTCGACTCTTTCCGAGTGGTGCACTCGACATCTCCAGCAAACATACCACACTCTGCAAACTGGGTCTCGCCTAGCCAGGAAAGTCTAAAAAAGATTTCCGTCTCACAAAATGATCAATGGTACTATATCATCATATTTACAAAAATTTCAAATGTTTTATGCCATACTATGCCCATACGTTCCCTGCAAAACATCTTCGTAAGATGGTGGAGGAGCCTCTTCGTTGATATTATTTTGAGGTGAACGATTTGATCGTGGTAGTGCAGATGGATAATTGGAATGTGGATTGTAGGCTGGCGGTGTTTCGTCTGAAAAGGTGAAAAAGAACGAAAAAGTGAAGTATGAAGACCTTTTGTACCAAAGTTTTAAATGCTGAGATTTAAAAGCATCTCGTCTTGGCTACCTTAAAGGAAGAAATTTTGGCGGAAAAAAAATTTGGCGGATTTGGCGGATTTAGTCAAAATCCGCCAAGTAAGTTCCCGCCAAAATTTATTTTTTCCTCCATCCGCCAAATTAAATTCCCGCCAAATTTAATTTATTTCATGCACGCCCCAAATTGGTGCTATTTCATAGCTTCAGCCCCCCTTACTAAGGGGCTAAGAAATATTGGGCCTTTAAAGTACCTGGGGCTAAGATTACCATTGGGGGGACCTTACTTTGTTGGGGAGAGCTAGAAACCTGGCTGAAGCTATGTATTTCAAACCTTAAAACAGGTTTTTTTGTTGATTTAATAACGCTTTTGGCCAAAAATATCCTGCAACCGCCAAATTAAATTCCCTCTGAAAAAACTTTTTCGGCCATCCGCCAAATTAAATTCCCGCCAAAATTTCTTCCTTCAAGGTAAACTATTTTGAAAATATATAGTTTTGCCTGTTGACCTATACTACCTTACAATGTATTTAAACGGCTTTGGAGATTAGCAGGAAGTGCTGCCATGTTACTCTATACATACAAGTAGTCGCCAAATTGGACCCTGTCGTAGTCTATGGTCCAGGGACCGTACAGAACTATCATTGTACTACAAAAAGTTTTCTACCCTACACTTCTTTCTATCTATACCCAAAAAGGAACCTATTCAAAATGTATGAAAGCAATATAGCCGTATATGGTCCTGTTTTTTCCATATCCTGCTAAGATACGAAGGCGCGATTCAAGGACGTTATGAGTCTAAAAAGTAATATAATTCACCTGTCAATTGAGTATCAGTTAAATTTCCATTGGTGTTGTTTACACTAGTCATCGAGTTTCTTTGGTCTATATGATTTAGTTCTTCATCTTCATCTTCATTAGGACTAGGTGTATTTATCGGTATTGTGACTTCACCATTACTCTCACCTGTACCCTTCTTAACCCTACAATATAAACAACAGAGACACACCATAACCGCACATATGGCAAGCACCATGATGGAAATGAAAGATGATGACGAGGAAAAATCTTCGTCTTCTTCGTCATCGTATGAAGTTGTAGGAGCAACAGTCGTAGTTGTCACTAAAAAAAACGATATTGATTTTATAAGAACAGTTTAGCTAAAAACTCCAAAAGCAAATTGAAACAAAAATACTGAGCCTGGAATGGCTGCATTTTTAAGCAAATTGACGTCATTTAAATGATAAAAAAACAACTTTCGACGCTCCTCAATTTTGACGAAAGAAAAGTCAACCTCTCAAAGCCTATACCAAGTCAACATTTTATACTGCCAAATTTTCATCATTGATTGTTGATGGTGGGAGAGGGTAGGGTTGTAGGGAAAAATAAATAGAAAGTTCTGGTCGCAAAAATCAGTTTTATTGACAATTGAATCATGCTTGATGGTGAGGGTTGTTATCAATAATGATTTTGTGTGAAAAATTGTGGTATTGTCATTTTGCATCAGTGTGCAAAGTTTCATAAATAAATATAAAGTACAGCTCAAGAAATTCAAGAAAAACTGTCTTTCCGGCGAAAATAGGTTGTTCCAGCGATTTTTAAATAGTTCCGGCTTCAAAAATCAATTTTATTGAAAATATTGAATATTGAAAAACGACGATTTCCGGCATAATTCCGGCATTTTCCACCGGGAAAAAAAATTTCTCAAAAATCGAACTCGGCCATGTTTTGGGCATTGTTAATACACATCTTTGAGCAAAAAATAAGAAAAAACTAATGATAAAATCTCGAGAAAATGCCAAAAAAAACAGATTTTCCGGCAAAATTTTTTTTTCGAAAATCGGGCTGCGTCACTTTTTAGGAATCATCATTTTGCATCATTGTGCCAAAAAAACAGAAAAAGGTAATGAGCCAATCCCGCGAGAAAAGCTGGTAACAGACGAACGAAGGAACGAACGAACATGGTTTAATTTAAAGGACCTCCACCGGGGTACCCAGAGGTAGGTCCAAAAATGACACGTGTACATTAGGTCTTATACCTTCATCCCCGTAAGCCATATAACCAATAAGAAATCCTCTGTTTTCTTTTTGATGGTTTGAATAAGCTTTGAACAACACTGTGAAACTTGAAGTTGCATAAAGTTTTTCTGAATCAGAGTAAATAGCATACAGCTTTTTCTCAGTCCAACGATTGTAATCTTTCGTATCTAAAATTACAAGAAATGCTTTGATAGTGTACGTGTGTGAAACAACCATAGGTAAAGCAAGAGAAACAAATTGTAAATATAACGAACAAAAAAGTAATTCAACTTTTTTTACGAGACTTCTGAACTTCTTCAGGTATCGTAAAACATAGTTGATTTTACTTTTAGGTTCGTTATAAACAACCGATGATAGGAATAGTAGACACATCAGTAAACTAAGAAGTCTGGAATGTCGAGAGTCTTAAAGACTACCGAGTCAGAGAGTGCAGAATTTCTTGGTTTTAGAGATTGTTATATATTTTAATAATACTTACTATAATACTTCAATTTAATAAAATCTCTTTGAGATAAGTCTAAATCGATTATAACAATCATCATATGTGTACGTTGTGGGGTGATCCGCCATTCACAGGTTTCAGTGTAGCTAACTCGACTTCTGTAAGGGTCTGGCCAATGTGGTGTTGCTATTAGACCACTTGACAAAGTCAGTTCTTGCTTAGGACCAGGGCTAAATGAATAGGGTATAATCAATATATGCTTGGTAAGGCAGCGTTTACAAAAGAAAACAGAACAGAGCTTCATTGTAATGGAACTAAATTTCAGGGGATAAAATTTCCTCCATAATTCATCTAATTTAATTATCCACTAATCAACTCAAGGACATAAATTATTTGGGATTAATTCAAAATCCTTTAACTATTTGTAGTTGTGTGGGCACCCATTTCCTATTGTCGACTACCCTATGATGCAATCATGCTGCAACGGCCGAACTTTCCTCTAATTATAATATTTTAATACGTTTAAGTATTTATAAGGAACCCATTTAAAATGTGATTCGTAAATCAAGGAGTAATTCCGCTAGCCTAGTTTCTATTTCTCTATTTCATAATGATTCAATATGAAGACCTCAAAACATGAATGATTGTTGTTGACAGCTTGGCACATATATGTCAGTTGTTTCAAATGACTGGGAATCAGGAAGGGGTCCTAATTTCAAATAAATGAAAATTTGTTCATACCATTTATTGTCAAGACCATATCTGTAAAGATTTTCATTGTCATAATATGCTTTAAATTGAACAGGCGTGTTAGCAATTTGTTTTGAAATTCTGTAAATAATTTCAATACAACCGTCACGAGATAAAATCGGGAAAGGCTTGTCAGAATTCAATGAACAAAATCTTCCAACTTCTTCTTTGTTAATTCCACATCTATGGTAATAACAAAAATTCAAGTACTGTTTCGGGCGCCACAAAATTTTCTCTCTTTTAGAATAAGGGGAATCTCCCGAGATCCTTGTATTTTTAAAAGATCAATCTTCCTGCAACTACAAGAGAATTTGAGTACACTCAGATTATCAAAAGTTATGGCCAAATTAAAAAATATATATTTGCAATTTTTAACAGAAGGAGGAAAGATTTTCCCTTCTAGGCGGTACGTTTATTTGAACAAAAAAAGTAGTTAGAAGTGTCTTAAGATGGAAACTTAGATAGTTGTATTCTTTTAGTATTTAAAATGACATTTTGAGCGTAAATAGATAAACGGGAAGGTAAAAACAAGGTCCTTAGCTTTATTAAATTATGTAAAATTTTCAAAATTATGTAACAAATGCCCTCTTTTTACAAACGATCCCCTCAAATATGTTTTTTCAAAGTAACAAGGTAACAATTTAATAGAAGTCAAACAGTTTGAAAGAGCTAAATTGCCTTTCATTTGTAAAAGAAAAAGAAAACAAACCAAAATATCTGAATGTTCATGTTTGCATAAAATTCTGGTGAAAAGTGAAATCTAGATTATATTCAAATAAATAAAATAAAATTCTGCCAGAATGAATAAAGATTTATAAACTTTTTTAGCTGAAAACTGTATGTTATCAACAAAAAGCTTACCCGGTTGAGACTAGCACGAAATTATTGAAACAATCTGGCATGTTTGATGGTATATCAAATCTGTCGGACCATGTTAAGGTAATAAAATTGATATTGTCGGAATTGAACTGGTTAGCATTGATCTTGTATACACAGTACAAGTCATCTGACTCAGGCTTTTTATTTGTATACATTGGTGCAACAATGCCCGAACTACCGTTATATTCAAGGGTACCACATTTATAATATGTATAATAGCAAGTAACAACATGTACTATAACATAGTGTCTTATAAAAAAATCAAATGAATTCATTTCTTGTTGGTAAAGAAGTATATAAAACAAGGTCCAGAAACCAATCACCAAAACCCGACTTTCAACAATGTTGATTCTGCCAATCTCATTTCTTTAGATATTTATTGTTAATTTGTTTGTTGTTGTTGTTTGTTTTTTTACTACTAGCAAAGAAAAAAGAATTAATTAAAGATAAACCATATCAATTACATTGAAATTTAAACTTTAATATCGAGAAGTTTATTAGAGCCTAGGGTATTAATTCTCCTATAAATATAATGATGATGGATGTTGCAAGTTACTTGCTGGATAGCTATAGCACGCCGTTATATACTGATTTTTTTCTCGTAGCCAAAATTGAATGAGTCTTCTTGGAAGAAACGTGTTTATTATTGTATTGACAATTTTATACTTTTATTTATACTTTTTACAAGTTATATGCATATATAAATACTCATGTGAGAAAAACTACTACTAGCTAAATAACTAAGAATTAGAATTTTGTATTTAATTAAAATAATGGAAAATACCAGGTATGTATAGATTACTAGTCCAACAAATGACACTCAAGAAACTTTTACACGAAAAAAATTCAGCTAAAGAATGACCCATGGAGATAAATTTACGAACGGTTTCCTACCCCAGACAAATAAAATCTACTAGTGCGTCCCTAAAAAAACGGGAAAATCTTTGTATAAACTAAAATCCTCATAATTTATGCGGAATTTCATTACTTGTATACTTGACATTTCCAAACTTTAGCTAGTTTACTGCATATAATATGTACCAAAATCTTTAAAAATTGGTGATGAAGAAAAATTTAAAAAAAATCCATATCAAAAACCTTTTCAATCATCTTGGAAATTGAATATATATTGATTACAAAGAGAATTGTAATCTTATTTTAATCATCTTAAGCCCAGTTCAGGTGATAAGTTTGAGGGAGGGTTTTACTAAAGATTTGTCCGCTTTTTTCGGGACACACTGTAAATAAAAAAACATCATTATACAGGTAAAAATTAACTTCCTAAAATTTAACAAGAAAACTGATTATACGAAGGAGGTATTTTCGAATATGGATACTCGCTATATAGAAATTGCCCTTAACATTTTGGGAATAAAAAATTTCATAAAAAAGGGCAATTTCTATATAGCGAGCATACTTATTCGAAAATACCTCCTTTCTAATCTTTTTTTTGTATCTCTATTTATTCACTTTTTATTCATATTATTATTGATTACCCTTAATGGTACTGAAAATTTCATAAATAGAGATACAAAAAAATAGAATAAAAATTAAGTGTGTAGAAAATAGATGGATATATATCTCATACGTCAAATGTCACTCATATCATCCATACGTTCCCTGCAAAACATCTTCATAAGATGGAGGAGGAGCCTCTTCGTTGATATTATTTTGAAGTGGACGATTTGATCGTGGTGGTTCAGTTGGATAATTTGAATGTGGATTGTAGGCTGGTGGTGCTTCCTCTAGAATACAGAAACAAAGATAAGGTTAAGAAAAGTACTATGCTTTATCGGGGAAAACTTCCCAAAGAAGGCTATTTTATTAAAGGAAAAACGAAATTAGCAACTCTATCAATTCATAATATGATGATATGAGCCCTCCCCACTGGGGAATGGGTTCTACCATAGATTTATAAAGCCTGAAGGACTTGATGTCGTGCTTTAAGCCATCGCTGACTTAGGTAGAATTTCCTACCTAACCACGGCACACTTCTCAGCAAAAGTACGCCATCTAGCCCTTCGGGATTTTTAAATCTATGCGTCCTACTCCTTGCGAAGTAGGAATTCCTCCTTTTCCAAGTTGGAACGCTTAGCGTTGTACAGACACCGCTGGTTCTGTGCACGCGAGACACAATTACCACGATTCATAGCGATGACATTCGAACTGCGCGGGAGAGCATATAGCTTGTCGCAGGCGCAGAACGGGATGAGTGACGCCACACACCACAATGTCTGGCATATCACCCACACCCTTGCATCAGAGTAGTGGTACCCGATTCCCCTCACATGGTATGGGTTGACCCGGGCGAAGGTGTGTTCACTTGTCAAGTGAACCGTGGTACTACAGTGGGAATCGAACTCGGACCTCCCAGACGGGAGTTAAGAGCGATAGCCACCACACCAATACGCCTATAATTTATAATATGATAAGCAATATAACTTACCGGATAATTGAGCATCAGGTAAATTTCCATTAGTCTGGTTTACGCTAGTAATCGAGTTTCTCTGGTCTATATGATGCAATTCTTGATCACCCTGACGGACATGAATGATTAACCTTGGTTGTAGATTAGGACTTGGTCTATTCAAGGATCTTCTTTCTTCCTCATTTAACTCATTACTTGAAGCATTTTCATTTCTTCGTGTTGAGTGTCTGCTACAATACCACGAACAAACACCAAGTACACCAATGCTACATGCCACAATGACAAAAATGATGAAAGGAGAGAGACCATCGTCGTCATCCTTCTTTTCCGAGTCTGTCACTGAAAGATAAAATTATGAAATAAAAGAAGATATTATATAGAAATTATTAATTCATATTCATGTTATTACTTGTTAATTTCATTTGTGCCTGAATGTCTAAATGTCAAAATTTATTAAAAATTTTGAGTATTTAAACGCTTTTCAGAATTTACAGTTTGTGCGAGCATTGCGATTTAAGAACTTTTTTTTCACCGGATATTTCGATTTGGGAGGAGTTTAGTGGCTTTAAGGTTTCTCTACTACTCTTCTTTGCCTTATTGGAACAATTTTGAGCTTTATGATCCTGTGATCCTCAAGTCTAATGTTAAACCTCAAAAGTTTTGTATGAAATTCCCATTTTTATTAAATATTTTAGTTTTAATTGTATACATATACACACAATGCCATAATTATGCTGGAGATAGACGACACAACAAAGTAAGGTTTATAAGACGCTGTTCACTGAATAAGGGACGACAAAACTTGTTCGAGACATTCCAGTGTTAGAGGTTCAAGTTAAAGAGACTGCACTGCACCAGAAAGAAGTGTATTACTACCTTTTTTGTAAGACATGTAACCAATCAGAAAACCTCTACCATTTTTGTGATCCAAATAATGATTTTCATATACTTTGAAAGTCACCCTGAAACCTGAAGCCGTGTACAAATTTTCAGTGTCTTTGTCTTTTGCATAGAGCTTCTTCTCAATCCAATGGCTGTATTCACTGCTGTCTAAAATAAATCAAAGTCAATAAGACAATTTTTTTTAAGAAAAATTCTCCCAAAGCTTTTCTGGGAAAGTTGGATCGCATACACCTAACATAAAGAGTTTTACTCTAACATGATAGAGTCGATATTTACGTTCAGGGGCTTTATAGTCTAGGACTTTTAGACAGTTGTTGGATTGTTAGGACGAGGTCAACGGCCAACTGGCTTGGCGCGGAAAGCGGGAGCGAGATTCGAGCCAGGTATCCCGATTTGAAGCCATGCGCAAGAAATGCTCGACTTACAAGTGACTCCTTCACGTTTATTGTCTAGACTGTATCCAAGCTTCAAAACGTCTCTACGACTTGATAGAGCTGAAGGACGCTTATCTGAAGCAAAATCTACATCCATTATAACAACCACGATGTTTGTATGTTCAGGAGCGATTTCCCATTTGCACGATTGTGAATACTGATATCCTACTTTTTGTCTGTAAGGACTTGGCCAATACGGTGTTGATATAAGACCATTTGATGCAATCAGCTCTTTGCGAAGAAAAGGACTGTGGGCAAAAAGTAAAAACTGTTCGTAAGTTGGAACACGATAATTTCTTCAAACAACTATGTCCTTATTTTTGTAAGAGCCAGTTTTTAACCCTTTCAGTCCCAGAGTTTTCACAGTTACTTTCCCAGAGCCGTAAAATGAGTTTTTGAATGCATTTACTCATGCTTCAATATCTCTGGAATCACTAAACCTAGTCCTCTCAAGTTTTCACCCTTTTTCACTTATAGTATGAGGATCATTTTGACAGAAAAAAATTTGCAAAATGACGTCATCAGCGTGTCACGTGACCAGAGAAAGCAAAAAAAAATTTGAAAACAGCAATTTTTTGCCATTCAATGGTAATTTTTTTTATGAAAAAATGATTTAAACCCATTCATTCTTCTGATAAATGTTTAGCACAACAGTATCTACTAACTGAAAAAAGAATTGTTTGATTAGCCCTCATAGAAAAATCATAACGATTGATAGAAGCTGTAAAAAATCCCATTTTCGGCCTTACAGATTTTGCTTGCAAAAATTTTTGTAAATACTTTTGTAAACAAAACTTCTTACTCGAACAAGCTTTTTTTACGCGGTCTTTTGCACACGACGCGCTATCTTATCTTCTTTGAAAGCTGTTTAAAGACATCTCTTTATTTCCCGCCAAAACATCACAATTTGAAAAATAAATCAGGGACCGCTATGCAGTCCTCTGGGAAAAAACGACGGGTCTAAAGGGACCGCAGTGCGGTCGCGTGGGACTGAAAGGGTTAATATTCGTTAAGGTTTGCCTGTTCTTATATATTTTAGCACGTTGATCCTATAATTGTTCTTTGCTTTCATTAATATTATTTATAGAGATGTCTATACCCTACTTCTACTGATTCGAACTCAGGACTTCATGTCTAATGCAATTGCGCCTGTTTTTTGTCAAAAAACGGCTTTGAAGGGTCAAAATATTCATTGACCTCATTTTTGACGTATGGTACTAATGTTTTTCTAAATCTACATCAAATTTGAAACATTCTGGTATGCAATATGACCATGTTTTGGGAAAGTCAATTTTATTATCCACTACCATAATGAGCTTTCAAATAGAACTTCAAGGGCCTTACGATTTCTTTGGGGTCTAACCAAGAAGAAGAAAATGATTTTTTCATACCTAACATAAGTATAGGTACCTAAAAAGTATAAGTTTTATGAACTGAAATTCAATTAGGTAATCTTCAGGTCAAAAAAACTTTTTAACTGGGCATTTTTGATAAAATCTTAACTTCGAATTTTACGAGACTTTGCGATAGTTGAAATTATCGAAATTAGGTATTTCATTAAAGCACATTTTATAAGAGGTTGTAAAAAAGTTTGTAAAAAGCTGACTAAAACAACCAATGGCACAGGAATCCTCAGAGGGTTAGAACAGCTAACTGGGGAGTTAGACATTGATTTTGGTACAAGTTGCAAGGTATTTTGAATTACTTTCTATAAGCCCTTTTATATCAAGTGGTCAGGAGTTATAGCCGGGTTTGCCGCGGGTTGGAAGGGTTGATAAAAAAACGGCTAGAAGTAGTAACAATGAAAGAAACAAAACAAATCTTCATTTTCTAGGAAGAAGAAATATTACATACCAATCACTGGAGATTTCATCGAGTCTATTGTCGTCAATAGGCTTGTAAAAAGCAGTAAATTCACCACCTTGCCCTTGTTTTGAAAGTCTATAGACAATGGTAAAACATCCTTCACGTGAATATATCGGAAATGGCTTATCAGCATTCAATGAACAAAAAAATCCAATTTCTTTTTGGTTAGACCCACATCTAAAAAAGTAAAAAAATGCTTGAGACAGTACCAAACTGGAATAATTGGAATATTATCATCAAATCACATAAAATAAAAGCATTCTTAATTTTTTTACATCAATCAAAACTCGAGTCAATAGTAGTAGAATCTTGATAAACTGGATGATTTCTGAAGTCAACTAACATCAAATTATCAAATTATTTTTGAAATTTAGGTTTCAAAGACAACTGACTTCTAGATGACAAGTGTGTATGAAATTCAATGGGAACATTGTGAAACGGTGCAACAAAAAAATGACAAAAAGCCTACCCTGTATAAACTAGTACATTATTACCAAAGCAATCAGGCATGTTTGATCGTACATCAAACGTTTTCCATGTTAAAAGATAACCTGATTTACTCTCAGGATAATACTGTCCAGGATTGATCTTATAAACACAGTATAAGTCCTCTGTATCGGGCTTCCCGTATATAAATACTGGTCCAACATAGCCTGACGAATAGGTATGTTTAAGGGTACCACATTTCAGATAGCAACTAACGATTGAATGTATTATGACATTGTATCTTATGAAAAGTTCCAATAAATACATTAATTTTATTTGATTTTATAAATTTCTGAAAGAAAGAAAAAATAAAATTTAAACTTAGAGATAAATTTAAAATGGTTGATACACTTATTGTTTGTAAAGGAAGTTTGTAAAAAAGATTTTTTTTTCAATTGCCAATGATACTCCCATATCCTGATACATATTGGCAGTAAGTGCTTTTATTTGATTTCCTAATTCAAAGACCAAAGAAATTTTCTTAGAACCATCATAAGTGAATGAGTCTTGTTGCAAAGGGTGCCATGCATATATTTATCCTATGGACAATTTCAAGTTTGTCATTAATATAATTTGCTGATATTTACACTATTTACAATCTATGTGCAAATACTTATGCAAAAAAATTATCTTCTAAAAAATCTAAAAAAGAATTAAGACAAGGGGAAGGTAAAATGAAAACATCAATCACAAACAATAGATTAGACTTGTTTTTGTAAAAGACTTAAGATGCCCAGAAAGATAGCTGAAAATACATCGAATGCGTCGTAGATTATGTTATTTCAACTACGTATACTTTGCCTGAAGCTAAACATTACTAATAGATTTGAAAATTGAAAATGCGTATAAAAAATCATACATGAAAATCAAAATCAATTGATAAAAGTGGAGTTCTCTATCAAAACAAAACAAAAATTGATAACTTCAAAATAATAGCATTCATGATAAAGAAAGATTCAACCTCATTACTATATCGAGACAGGGAGCCAAAAAGGAAACTCTGATACTAGAGATGAAGGATTTTCGAAGGCTTTCAAGGACTTAGGTTTACATTGGCAATACTTTTCAGCCATTTTCTGCAAAAGTTATTGTAGAAACTCCTGTTCGATTCAAAACCAGACTTTATTTTATACCGTACTATCTCCATACATTCCCTGCAAAACATCTTCGTAAGATGGAGGAGGAGCCTCTTCATTGATATTATTTTGAAGTGGACGATTTGATCGTGGTGGTGCAGTTGGATAATTGGAAAGGAGATGGGGATTATAGGCTGGCGGTGCTTCGTCTGAAAAATAATCAATAATAAGTATGAGATTAGAAAGCTATTAACCATAGTCGAACGTACGCAACGCACTGGGCTCAACTTCAATAGCTTCAAATTATTCATAAGCCCGATTGTATAGCATAGATAAAAAATAAATTGGTTAAAAGCGAATTCGAAAAAAAAAACTCAAATATTGTATTGATGAAATCGATAAACCTAACTAAAAAGTTAATTTTTTTATCAAATTAGCAATTTGATGGACTTTTTAAAATCCTTATGCTGATCTATTTCTAGTAAAAGCTAAGACTTTTTCAATGGGATGAGATTAGCTTTTTTCACTTTTCGTTTAATACAGTAAATTAATTCCAACATGCAAGCAGCATGAAAAACAAATAGACAAACTCTCTGATTGGATAAAATTTTTTAGAGCAACTTTTAAAACACCCTTCTTAAACTAACAGAGAATCACAAAAATGTGATACGATCCGCATCAGTAAGATTCTAGCGATTTCATTGGTCAAAAGACATCACGTGGAGGTGGGATATATACCGTATCTGTCTTCCTCACGTTCGATTGAGAAAAAAAGAAGACATTGCATATTGAGGAATGCGCTTTTGGATGTTTATCAAGATTCAAATGTTTTGTTTTGAAAAGACAGAAAAGACAAAATAGGATAGAAACATGAATTGTCGGCTTTGAGAAGTCAACAAACAGGACTTTAAAAAGTTATTTCATTTTTATATTTATATGGATACATTGCGGTGTTTTTTTTTTCACAAATCCCACTTTCACAGTTTGATTCACTTTGTAGCTCTTTGATGTAAGTATCCCCTTTGCGTAGGGTGTGGCATCAACAGCCATTTTTTAGGTGAAGTCAAAAAATTCAAGATGTAGTATTTTTTTGTGAAAAGTTAACCTATTCCAAGACATTTTGCACAATTTTTAAGGTCGGAAGTCCAAAATTGGTTGTTTCCCCCTGGGGGTACCGATTCGCACTATTGTCAAAAATAGTGAAAAATGGCATTTTTTGCCCATTTTAAGACTATGAAAGCCCAGTAAAGGGTCAAAATGGTTTGTAAATGGTGTCTTGCACTAATATTCAACATAAAAAGACAAAAATAACCCAGCGAGATCGCTCAATGTTTCAATTTCAAGCTAAAAAGGCTGATTTTCTCGGAATCTGGGTAGCAAAATGCATGAAAGCAGCATTTTTGAGGACCCACAACTTTTAAACTTTTTAAGGTAAACACTTGAAATTTTCAGCAATGAAACACTTCAGAGAAAGCTCCAGAAAAAATCAAACTTGAGTTTTCAAATATTTCCTATAAATCCATAATGGCGCCCTAGAAATTGAGTTTTCATGCTAAATACCAATATTTCAAGCTAAAACTTGGTTTTCTTGTGCTAAAATCTCAAAAATGGTTTCAAATGGTGTTCTGAAATTTTTGGGTGTTGAAAGTATTCTGGAAAAACTCTGGGAGAATCAAAATGGTTTGGGTTAGAAATTTGCCAAAGTCCGCCATTATGGAATTGCATTTCCACTTAAAACGCGATATTTAGAGTTAAGTCTAGTTTTCTCAGGCTAAAATCTCAAAAATGGTTTCAAATGGTGTCCTGAAATTTTTTGGTGTTGAAAGTATTCTGAAAATACTCAGGAGAATCAAAATGGTTCGGGTTAGAAATTTGCCAAAGTCCACCATTATGGTATTGTATTTCCCACTATAAAACGCGATATTTAGAGTTAAAGTCTGATCTTCTTAGGCTAAAATCTCAAAAAAGGTTTCAAATAGGGTCCTGAAATCTTTTGGTGTTGAAAGTATTCTGGATATACTCTGGGAGAACCAAAATGGTTTGGGTTTGAAACTTGGCTAAGTCTGCCAATATGGTATTGCATTTCATACTAAAACGTGATATTTAGAGTTAAAGTCTAATTTTCTCAGGCTAAAATCTCAAAAAGGTTTCAAATAGGGTCCTGAAATCTTTTGGTGTTGAAAGTATTCTGGGAACACTCAAGGAAAATCACATGGTTTTCCCAGAGTATTTCCAGAATACTTTCAACACCAAAAGATTTCAGGACCCTATTTGAAACCACTTTTGAGATTTTAGCCTGAGAAAATTAGAGTTTAGCTCTAAATATTGCGTTTTAGTGGGAAATACAATTCCATAATGGCGGACTTTGGCAAATTTCTAACCCGAACCATTTTGGTTCTCCCAGAGTATATCCAGAATACTTTCAGCACCAAAAGATTTCAGGACCCTATTTGAAACCATTTTTGAGATTTTAGCCTGAGAAAATTAGACTTTAACTCTAAATATCGCGTTTTAGTTGGAAATGCAATACCATAATGGCAGACTAGGGCAAATTTCTGACCCAAACCATTTTGATTCTCCCCGAGTATTTTCAGAATACTTTCAACACCAAAAAACTTCAGGACACCATTTGAAACCATTTTTGAGATTTTAGCCTGTGAAAATTGGACTTTAACTCTAAATATCGCGTTTTAGTGGGAAATGCAATACAATAATGGCAGACTTTGGCAAATTTCTGACCCAAACCATTTTGATTCTCCCAGAGTATTTTCAGAATACTTCCAAGATCCAAAGATTTCAGAACACCATTTGAAATCATTTTTGAGATTTTAGCCTGAAAAAACCAAGTTTTAGCTTGAAATATTGGCATTTAGCATGAAAACTCGATTTCTAGGGCGCCATTATGGATTTATAGGAAATTTTTGAAAACTCAAAATTGATTTTTCCTGGAGTTTCTCTGAAGTGTTTCATTGCTGAAAATTTCAAGTGTATACCTTAAAAAGTTTAAAAGTTGTGGGTCCTCAAAAATGCTGCTTTCATGCATTTTGCTACCCAGAATCCGAGAAAATCAGCCTTTTTAGCTTGAAATTGAAACATTGAGCGATCTCCCTGGGGTTATTTTGTCTTTTTATGTTGAATATTAGTGCAAGACACCATTTACAAACCATTTTGACCCTTTACTGGGCTTTCATAGTCTTAAAATGGGCAAAAAATGCCATTTTTACTCATTTTTCGCTTTAGTGCGAATCAAAGACCCCCCTGGGGAATGCTGGATTTTTGACCTAGGAGGTTAAAAATTGCGCAAAATGTCTTACAATAGATTAAATTTTCACAAAAAAATACTACACTTTGAATTTTTTGACATCATGCTAAAAATGGGAGTTGACGATCTACCCTATTTTCTACGCTGAAAATCTGGAATTTTGCTTTTTTTTTTCAATTTTTTATGCCGCCATTATGGATTTTCAGAATCTTTCTAGATTTTCAAATTAACATTTTCTCAGAGTATTTTTGGTATACTTTCACTCCTGAAATTTTCAGATCTGTGGCAAAATTATTTAAAAAGTTATTTAAATTGGAAAATAGCATTTTTTTGCATTTTTTTTTCCTTTTCCCCCCCCCAAAATCGGCCAAAAATAGCCTATTTTTTACATTTTTCGAGCTAATTATCACTTCCATTCAACTTTTTTTGTTTTGTCTCAAAGGAATTTAACCTAAGAAATGCTTTCAAGGTGATTAGAGATGTTTTCAACCTAATTTAGGGCTTAAAGAGGCCAAAAATAGCCATTTTTCACTATTTTTGACGATAGTGCGAATCGGTACCCCCAGGGGGAAACAACCAATTTTGGACTTCTGACCTTAAAAATTGTGCAAAATGTCTTGGAATAGGTTAAATTTTCACAAAAAAATACTACATCTTGAATTTTTTGACTTTGGGTTTTGACGCCACACCCTACCTTTGGAGAGTTCTGAAAGTTTTTCGTGCTTTTGGAAAACATGAAAAGGGACTTCACCGGGATAAATCCGTTACACGGTCGTTATGAGTTGGGATATGGGGTATCCCACCTCGGGTCGACCGTGTAACTAATAATATACCTGTCAATTCAGCATTAAGTAAACTTCCATTAGTCTCATTTATATGGTTTCTTGTGTTTACCCGCTCAATATTATGTAATACTTCGTCTTCATCATGAGCCACATGACTAATCAATCTTGGTTGTGATAATGGATCTGGTCTATTCATAGGCACCCTTGCTTCTTCATTATTTTCGTTATAAGATTGACTTTGCATTGATTGTTTGACACAACACCACAAACAACCGACAATTACACTAATAACACACACCACAATGACAATAATAACAATAGGAGATGAGAAAGTGTCATCTTCTTCTTCAAATTCGTTGTATGAAGGCCAACTTGTTGTGGTCGTTGTGGTCGTCGTGGTCGTCGTGGTCGTTGTTGTCACTGAAAGATTAAGATGAAAAATACACTATTCCTATTCCTAGGTAAATTAAACCTCTGGTAAGTCCCAGTCGAATTCTAATCAAATGTTATGTATTTTGCTTTTTAAAACAACCATACAAACATTATAAACCGACATATGTGATTTAATTTTGGGATTAAACTCTGAACAACAAAATTTTATGTGTCTCAATTTTGCCAGTCTTTAACCCTATTTTTATCAGGGGGGGGGGGGGTGTTTTCCACCAGGCTGGCACTCTTTTGCTAATAGCTCACTGAAAACTTTTTCTAACACTCTGAAAGTTTTTGACTTTTAATATAATCCTATTAGTAGCATGTACACCAAATTTTACAATTATACACCGACCAGATCAGGTTTTATGACTTTTTTGTGCAGGCATATCATAAAATCCAGCTAAAACCCTGTAAAATCCCAAAATCTTAAATTTAGCATAACTTTTGATCTAGGCATCCAATTGACTTCAAATTTTGACAGGTTTTAGGTATCAATGATAAATTTTCAAAAATATTTTAAAAATTTTCAAAAACTGCTGATGTCATCATAAATGACGTCATTGTTTTTTGAAAAAATTTACTCATTTTCTGCATGGATTTTAAGCCTCGATTTTATTAGTACATTAAAAACCGGCAAATTAGTCGCGCGGCTGAGGTCGAAAAAAGTGGCTAGAAAATGATTTTCGTGATACACCTCTTAAATTCCACTTTTTCCGATGGAGACTCTCGAATTAGTATATGTAGATTCCAAAATCAAAAAGTTTCCACGATATTATCGTGCAAGTAACGAGTAAATGGCGATTTTTTGCGTTTCCAGGCAAAATTGCAAGGCCTGAAAATTCATGATTTTTGGGGGGTCTTCAAATTAAAAAAAGACCTATATCACACGATAGAGCTCTTCAAACTGAGCAAAAAAGTGTATTACACCAAAGTCCCAACTTCTCTAGATCAAAAGTTATGGGCCTATTGCCTGGAAACGCAAAAAATCGCCAATTACTCGTTACTTGCACGATAATATCGTGGAAACTTTTTTGATTTGTAATCTACACATACTAATTCGCGAGTTTCCGTTGTTTTTTTTGGAATCTAAAAGATGTATCACGAAATGAAACGTTTTTCGACCTCAGCCGCGCGACTAAATATGTTAAAGGTATTCTTTTTGGCTTTTAGAAATTCAAAACAGAATTGAAAAATCCCCATTCGTTCAACTTTAATTGCTATTTTATTGAATAGTACTTTTTCATTGGTCAGCGATAATTGTGAAACTTTGTGATGACGTCATCACCTTTATGATGACGTCATCAACCCAAATTTTTTTCTATGAACTCCTTTTATGGTAGAGGACATTTGTGCCAAATTTCAAGTCCATACCTTTTCTAGATCAAAAGTTATGCAAGGCTGGTGGAAAACACCCCCCCCCCCCTTGAGAATACAAAATCCGAAAAAGCCTGATAATAATAGGGTTAACACTTAACAGCTCCAGAATCTGGTTCATTCAGTAAAAATGAAACTCTACCTTGATCCCCATAAGCCATATAGCCTACAAGAAACCCTCTATTATCTCTGTTATCCAAATTTAAATTTTCATATGCTGAGAGTGTCAGGCGGAAACCACGAGTCTGCGTTGAACCAGAAGATGTGTACAAGTTCTTAGACTTTGTTGCATCCATGTATGTATAGAACTTCTTCTCAGTCCAACGGCTAGAGTGTCTGGCATCTAAAATAAAACAAAAGCTATAGAAAAGTTCAATTCTAAATGAGGAAAATTTTGAGAGGCCCTATTTAAAAATGGATTTAAAATAGGTAAAAAGCTTTTGCTTGATGTTTTAATACAATAGACTCAAAATAACAAATGCCTTATTTATAATTCAAAAATCGCAAAATCAATATCTTTCCTTACCAATGTATTCCAGCTTCAGAACATCTTTATTTCTTGAGGAAGATGACGGACGCCTATCAACGGCAAAGTCTATATCCATTATTACGACCATCACATTTGTACGTTGAGGGGTGACTTCCCATTTGCACATTTGTGTATCATAGAATCCTACGTTTTCTCTGTAACGACTTGGCCAATGTGGTGTTGATATAAGACCATTTGATGACGTGAGTTCCTTCCGAAGACTAGGACTGGTAAATCGTAAAAATTGTAAAATCAAATTAAATCAAAAATCTAGCTGAAGCTGAACGAAAAAGCAACCAAAAATTCAATTCATTACTCTTTTTTCATTTTCACTAGGAATTTTGTTACAATTAGCGCATCGCACTGAATATAAAATAGATTTTATTTTGACATAATCGTTACTCTCGTGTTTGTACGAGTTCCAATCCAATCAACCTTTGTGTCAATCTCCTTTGCAAGTTAATTGCATCATTTGACAAAAGATATATAACAACTTGCACATATCTTTAATTGAGCCGCATCGAATTGTGGCATTGCAACTCATAAATAAAAACAAAAGAGCAGGGACTGAAAAGCAGGGAATGGAAAAATTTTCTGATATTGTATAAAAAACATTGTTTAAAATAAGAGATTAAAAAGTTTTTTTCTAATTCATGATTGTACCACTTCATATCATTCTGAGAAAAGGGGTATGGACTCTATTGGCATTAGTATGAGAACAAAAGAAAACTTTCATTCCCCAGTAAGATAAAATTGTACATACCAATCCTGCGAAAGTTCATTTGCTGCATCTTGATTGTAAATAGTTTTATATTTTGCTGTGAATCTACCACCTATACTTTGTTTTGAAAGTCTGTAAACAATGGTAATACACCCATCACGAGAATATATTGGGAATGGCTTATCAGCATTCAATGAACAAAACCGTGCAACTTCTCTTTTGCCACCCCCACATCTGAAAAAAATTAAAAACTTTAAGATAGTAACAAATAATATGAACACCATAAAACTTAAAAGTGTCAACGACGAGTCAGTATCAAGATAGATTTATGGTTTTTCTGAAACAACCTAAAACAAATGAAGCTAGTCTAAAAATGATTAAAAAGAAATGAAAATTCAAAGAAAGATATGAAGATTTACATTTTATTTAAATTGTTCTGCATAGTCAGAACCATTTATTTACATTGGTATTTCAATTCATTTTTATAATTTTAATTATCTATTACTATCTCAAAGAAAACGTGTGATTAAAAAAAAAACCTACCCTGTAAATACCTGCACCCGATTAAATAAACAATTAGGCATGTCTGATCTTATGTCAAACTTTTCCCATGTCAACACAGTACTTGATCCATAATATTCTTTAGTGTTGATCTTGTATTCGCAATGTAAACTCTCCTTGGCTGGCTTCCTGGATGTATATATTGGTCCAACATAGCCTGACCGATGGTTATGTTTAAGGGTACCACATTTTAGATAGCAGCTAACGATTGTGTGTATAATGACATTGTATTTTATGAAAAATTCCAATAAATACATTTACTGTTTTTTCCTTTCTTACTAATTCTAAAAGAAGCAATATAACAAAATTCAGACTGTAAATTTGAGCAACACTTAACTTTAAGAAAGATTTTTTTTAATTTTATATGTAGCAGGATGGTATGTTGAGGGGTACCTCAAAATGTAAGTGCATGTTGATAAAGCCATTACCGATTCATTTTCTTAGAACCATAAGTGAAAGAGTCTACTTGAAAGAGGTCCCATGCATTCATTCTTCCTATAGACAATTTCAAGTTTGTCAATAATATAACTTGTTGATAATTTTACACTATTTACAAAATCTTTAAAAAATCATTGAGTGTATGTATGTAATAGTTTATTTCATGTAGGACAAAAAGGTAGCAACAAAGGCTAATTAAAGTCAACGCTACTTTACAATTTAACAAGCTTGATGCTGAATGGATCTGCCTATAATAGCAATTATTTGATTGTGTTCGATTACATTTATATTTTTAATAATGTTTTTTGATTGGTTTGATTGCATGCAATTCACGTTTGAATTTGTTTGATCTATCCCGTCTGGACATGCAGACAATTTCTTCCACGTGAAAAAGATTCAGCTTCCTGCATCTCACTCATCTCCCACATTTCCAAAAAATTTCTGATTTCCTGAAAAACTATTCAGGTTTTGGAAAAACAGAACAACAAAACTTCCTGATTTTGGAAAATTGGGACGAAAATTTCCCAATTTCCCTGATTTCCCCAAAAAGAATTTCTAACTTGGAGCTCTAGTCGTGTGGATCAAAAGATTTTTTGCTAGACCTATATGCTCAAAGACAATCAAAAGTACTTAAAAAACCTATCTATTCTGGTTTAGTTAAAGCAGGCTATTCCGCCAGTCAATTCTCACAAACTGTGTTTTTTAACACGTATGTAAATGCTCAGAAATGCTCAGAATGCCTCGCGTCTTAGAATTTTTTTTCCAGTGGTGGTTGAAGATTCCAATGAAAATCCTTGTATTTTCGCAAAATTTGTCAGAAATTCCACTCTTTATTGCCATTTTTAATTCAATTGCCCTGGAAATTCATATATTTTCTTCTCTTGCCTTGGAAATTTGGAATTTTGGTGAAAACTTTTGCCCTAAGAAATTCTGTGTCGTCCGCCCCTCTGTTACAGACAAATTCTGGAATTGCCCCCCATATTGATTTGATGGTCCATCAAAAACCAGACGGTTGTAATCGATAAAATGGATCATCGATTGAAATCTATAGCTAATTAATATCGATCATTATGGATGAACTATCGATCAATATCGATTACCTCATAGTATCGATTCCATCAATTAACCATCAATTAATATCGATGAGATATCGATAATTTTGATTAAAAATCAATATGAACATCAATCGATAATATATATTGATTGGATCAATAGCAGTCGATAGCTAATTGAGGACAAAAAAATTGTGAATATTGATTAGCTATCGATAATCGATTTTAATCGATATCTAATTCATCGATTAATAACGATTAGCTATCGGTTTTATTGATTACGACGACCATCTGGGTCAAATCAACAACATCGGTCATCCATTACTCTCACATCAATCTGCGGACCTAGACGGGGGTTCGGTTATTATCAGAGGGTTAGGGTTGGAGCTCGAGAGTCACAATATAAGGCTGAAGGCCTTCTTAGGGGCATTTACCCTGAGATTTAACATAGTATCCCGTAGGGATCCGTGTAGGGGCACTGGTAGGGTTAGGAGCTTTCTTAATTGAGGTCAGTAAATTAATTAAATTAAATTAAATTAATTACAGGCTATAAATATTTGTGAATGACAGCTTTCTGTCGTGTCTCGCAGTTAGTGGAAGTACTTTGATTTGCGAAATGTCTTTAAAGTCACACAGAACAAAAGGAAATAGCAAAAAGAACAAAGGAATTACCCCTAGCTACCATTTAGCAACCATGGGGAATCACAATTTTACGGAAATGGGAACCCTCATATTGAATAAAGCATCTATAGATGCAAAAATGAAAAACAAAGAAACTTTCAATTTTTAATTGTCTTTTTAATCTGCCATGAAGCGTTATAAAATTGAATGACACGTTCTCCTACTAAGCCAGACCTGATCAATCGAACTTGTCAAACCATCCGAACAATCAAACTAATCGAACTCCATCAAATGATTAAAGTTCTATTGGGAGAGGCACGAACTTGTCGAACAAAATTGGTTAGTCGAACTGATCGAACCGCAACCCATTGATCGAACTTATCGAACACTCACAATTCAAAAAAAAATCTTAGTGTTTGATTAACTTTTTTAATCAAACTTTAATCGTTCGATGGAGTTCGATTAGTTCAATTGTTTGATTGGTTTGACAAGTTTGATTGATCGGGTATGGACTAAGAGGTTTAAAAAATGACGTAGAAACAAGAAACTGTGAAAATCTATTACAAAACCTACGTCAGAACCACGGGGAGTGCTGACTTTTAGTTATTTTAATAATGACTTGTTCTCACTTGTTTGGCGGTTTGTGTAAACCGCAGGTTACAGGTTACAGGTTACAGGTCACAGGTTACAGGTCAACAAAGTGCAGACCGGAAAAAAGATAATAAGATCATAACATATACATAACATAACATCAATACATAACGCATCAAATTACAAAAAAGTAACACATGTTATTTGGATATTATAAAATGACAATTGAATAGAATAACAACCTAGTGACACTTACTTACAAAAATAATGACAAAATCATAAAATATGATGCCTAACAAGACAAAAGCACGGAAAATATTTATCATGCAAAATGTGATGTTGATAGTGTGAATGGATATAAAACGGCACCAATCAGAAGCTTGTGAGGTCCCTAAGAGAGTGGTTTTAGAAGGATGAAACTAATTAATCATTCAATTGTTATTTTAATGACTTAATGACAATTTTTGACAAAAATATTGACAGAATCACAAATATCATTAATGTCTTACAAAAGAAAAACACCAAAAATATTTAGCATACCGAATGTGATGATAACAATATGGCTGGATATAAAATTACACCAATCAGAAGCTCGTGATTTCTCTGAGAAGGTAGTTTTAGAGCGACGTGTTTTGTTATATGTAACCATCATATAACATTACAAACATTACAATATGTAATATACCTGTTATACGTATAATATGGTTTCAAATATTTTCTGGTCTGTGTTATACACGGCGCAAACTGCGAAAGATCGATAAAAGCACATGGTTAAATTTTGATGTTTGAAATGGTTTTATAAGGATGAAATTGCTTGAGAATTATGTTTTTGTTAATTCTTTGTGTTTTCAAAACATTTTCCTCTGCAATGACATTGATTAGAGTCAACCTGTCATCACTGACCTGTAACCTGTAACCTGTGACCTGTAACCTGCGGTTTACACAAACCGCTTGTTTGGTTTCCATAATAAAAAGAAAGTCGTTATTGTGAACTTTGAACATGCTTTAAATTAAATGGAGGTGTTTCCACTAACTCCAGTTTGCAGAGTATGGCAGAAATCATCGAGAGCTTGTCTATTTTCAAGGGCAGGGGTCAAGTCTCAAGGGCAAAATCACTGGAAATTGGCCACTTTTTAACAGCTTTTTTGGGTGGGTATACAAAGTTTAGGGGCAGGATTTCAATGTTATAATTTTTCCTTGGGGGCAAAATACTCTGAAAACTGGCACTTTAACTGTCTTGTTGGCACAAGCGGTTTGTAAACCAATTTGGGTTTGTAAACCAAGGTTTTACTTGAATTTGGTGCCAGTGTGGAATCCATGCAAAAGCCACGCAGCTACGCCAAAGATATTTTGAGGATCAAGAAGGTTACACCCAATTGAGGACATTCTCACGCCGAATATATTCGGCGTACTACTGTGCATGAATTCCAGAACCAGACTGGTGGTTCGAGCCGGGGTCATACTCATAGACATGTTTCACCGGTACGGGCAAATTTTCTGAAGAAGAATTTCACTTGAGAAGATATGAAAGTAGAAAATAGGGGGGAAATAAGAGAGGATGCATCCTGGTGGATGATATCGTTTGCCAACCAACCTGATCAACACCCTCCTCAGCAGCCTGTGCCTGTCAAGGAGCTCAGTCAGTATAAACTCTAGCTGTCAAAATAACATAACTCTAAAGAAAACAAAACTGCCTGTCTGATTTCTGTGCCGCATGGTGTGATGTAGACTGAATAAGTTTAAAAAACTACCATTTACAATAAAAATTCCCAGATGTCCCAGAGATGTGTGCTGAGCTAAGCCATTTTATTTTCTGCGGGTAAATGACGTCACAATATTCTTTTCTTTGTCATAATCCAATCCATTTTACAAACACCGAAGACCGAAAAACACACAACCTTCTTTTTTCGAAATACGGGGCGGCTTTTTTTCAAGAAACTCAAATTGGGCGCGTATTTAGGGCGGATGAGCTTGTGGTGTTACTTTAATGGGATTAATTTTCGCGGGGATTAATTTTCGCGGATTTCGCGGATTTGGGTGTCATCCGCGAAAATAAGTCCCGTTGGAAATTTAAAAAAGGCCCATCCGCGAAATATTTCTGGACAAAACTCAAAATATGTCAAATAAATACTATTTGAATGGTTACTTGCATCAAAGAGGCGCAAGTAATGTGTATTTCAACAACCAATATGCATGATTTGACAGTAAAAGTCACAAAATCGAGAAAATAATGCCCCCCAATAGTGCCATCCGCGAAAATTAATCCCCGCGAAATCTTAAAATTTCGCGGATGGGCTCAACCGCGAAATTTAATCCCCGCGAAAATTTATCCCATTAAAGTAGTTGTGGCTGCTTACTTACATCATGGAGGTATAAAGAAACAGGAGAAGTATGCTATTGTAACTAAGCTCGCCCTACGATTAAAAAGTTACGATATATGCATGCTCATAATCTCAAACATCGTGCATTTTTAATAAGCTCTTTTATCCATAGGTGAAATCTTATTTATTGGCTCATTTAAGCGTTAGAAATTAGATAAGACGAGATTCATTGTTTCTGACAGGGTTCTGACATCAGTGTAAGAAAATATTTGGACTAAAAAAAGGCCTGTAAACTTGGCAATCCTTCGTCAAATAATAAGATTTTTCGATCAATGTTTTCTTTAAGTTAAGGTGAACTCTATTGCTTGATACTTTCCTCCAAAATTCTCCAGCGACTTAATGTCTACAAATTGAGTCTGAAATCGTGTGTGCTTATAAAAAACTTGTCATTTTCTAGCTTGAGAAACGAAATGGAACATAAACTTATTTCGTGGAGCTAAATTTTATTTTATTCTCGTATATTAAAAGGCTAAAATTTTCAATACTGATAATAAGAATGTTCAGAGCAAACTTGAGTTCTACAAAAAAGAGTTATTTCATCGGGCGAGCTTAGAATTTCATTTGATACATTTTATAAAAGAAATCAAAAGACCAATTACCGACACATTCAACTCCTGTTCACAGACAAGTGCGCAAATGCGTACGATAAACGGTGGGAATACCAAACAGTGCAGCGCTTACCCTGAGTATCAGGAGTATCAGAGGTTGAGTTTTCAAAGAATATAATCAACCTCTGAAGACCAATAATAGAAATTTTATCGCGCATGTGTCAATCTAATCACTGTAGAAATAATCAAAGATGAAGAGCCAATATTATCATATTAATGTCTAGCAGACTGTATCAGTATGCAGTTTAATATTTACAAATTCCCCAGAAACCTCCAAGTGTAATTGAAATGAGTTTTTTTTCAAAAGAAATCTTCTACATGATTCCCAAATGTATAACAGTAATTACTAAACTATTAATTATGGTAATGTTAGTTCAATGGAATCGAAATAGTAGGCAGATCTTTATGTTATGATTCTTTATCACTGATTCTTTCTAAAAAGCCTTGATGACATTTTTTAAGTTGTGTTTTCAACGACGGGAATAAAGATATCAACTTTGAACTTCATCCAAGATCTTGGATGGTCGTCATGATTACTTTTCTCTGCGTTGATTGCGCGCTGAATAGAATCTCGATTGGTCGGCACAGGTCAATATATAATTTTGGCTTGTGCTTTTCACGGTATGCAGCGCTTCGTTGCGGTGTATCGATCATTATTGGTTTATCTGGCTGGCACCATAGATTTATAATTATAAAGCCATCGCAGGCAAAAAAAATGGGCTGAATATCGGAAAAAATATTGTTGGTATTGTTTTCGAAAACCCGCGAAGATTCTGATTGGTCAAGTGCTGAAATTCTATTGTAATCTCACGTGACCTAGGTAGGTAGGATTTTCATTATCGGATATTGTGGACGCGCAGAAAAGGCTATTGAGCCCACTGGGGATGCGGCTCATTACAAAGGTTCAAAGGCTGACTATCATTTCTTTCTGAACCGAAAAACTTCTTTCTTGGTTAGCGGGGTTTAAATTTGACTTCATAAAAGTGACGCTTTTTCATGGTTTAATGATTAATCTTTAAAAATCTTTATAAAATACCTCGAAATTTTTCACCCGAAACGCGAACTCTTGGCTACATCTCTGGTCATCTAGAAATCGATCAGCAGCTTGTGCAAATCTGAGCAACGCGTAGTCTCAAAGCCGTCAAGCTTTCTTGTTGAAGAGTATACGTTTCGCCATGAACTTATAAACGACTGGACATCCATCTCCTTTGTCTTTTTGAAGATAACACAGCTATCTTCGTTGCCGCCTCGTTAAAAGCATAAAATGAAACAATAGATTTTGATGATATACCACTTGGGAATACCCTGCTAACAACGTCAAAACTTCGACAAAAGTCTCTGTTGTTCTACTCTTCTCAAGTCTTTTATCTATATCATAACAAAGATAACAGAGGCAAAATCATCGTCGGCTTGTCAAAACTCCGACTAATATTCTTATTACTCAGGCTCTCAACTTTGGCAAGCTATTTTTCTCAAGTCATAAAAAAAGTTATTGGAGTGACAAAAGGAATTCAAAAGTATACACGCAGTTGAAATTCTGCATTTCAGAGTTGAAAATGTTGATAAAATATATTACAAACTTGTAAAAAAAATCGAAAATAATTTTTTTGTGCATTAGGAGTAATGTTCAAGCTCTATCAATCTTTTTACCTAAATAATTCAAAGAAATAAAATTATGACGGAATATTGTCGGATTTTTCATACCAATTTTGAAATACAGGCGGCAACGAAGCTCGCTTCAAAGAGACAATAAAAGATAGATGTCCAGTCGTTTATATGTTCATGGTTTCGCCAATGTCCAGAATTTCGTCCAATCGTCGCTACATTATATCAACCAGTATTAATTCTCGATCATTATATATTATAGATTCTCTATTTCTCCTTCTAAAGTTTGCGTAGCAGTCTCCCAAGTTCTATAAGTCAAATTATTCGACATAGAATAAAATATGCTGACTTTCCCAATTTCGATCGATGAAAAGATAACATTTTTTAACATCTACTCGATAAAGTTATAGCTCTATAATATTATCAAATAGCATATACCACATAAAGGCACCACAACCACCTATAATGTCAAAAGATAATAGCATAAGTTAGCAAAAAATAAACTGTATAAATTGCATAATAATACACGTTTTTTTCATAAGAACATCCAAAATCAAGCTTTGGATGTTCTTAATTTTTTGAGTTTTAATTAAAGCCTAAAAAATTTTTTAAAACGCCATTTTTTGAGTATTTTTGTCCATTTCCCTAAGAAATTGGCTATTCATTATCGAGTCCACGAAGCCTTAAAATGTACTTAGCTTGCTCTTTTAAAATTTTGGCCAGCGAAGGCTTATGTTCTTATATAGTTTGATCTTACAAAAAAATGTGTATATTTCAAGCTTTCAAACTCAATTCCCGATAATCCGAACTAAAATCATAGTCGAAATATATTGAGATTTTAGTGTATTTCAGAATTTAAAGTTCGGTGAGAAATGCTATATTAGCACTTCCACTTTCTTTCATTAAATATTTTGATTTTGGAAGGGTTTGGTGGCTTCTATGCTATATTCCAAGCCTTGTTGAAGCAAATTTAAGCTTTTAAATCCTGAGATCCTAAGGTCCTAAGTCTTTAAGTCTCATGTTAAAACTGAGAGTTAAAACTCTACTTTCCGACTGTAGTTTTACGCGCTTAAAAATCATTTGTGCTGTTAAGAATTTCTCAGGGAAATCCCCTTTGTCTCAAATATTTTGTCCGTGATTGTAGCCCGTCTGCTATGATTTGGAACCGTGAATGTCTTCAAGTAAAAACATTTTTTTCAAATGGATTATCATGAGAATGGTTCGAGGTATTTTGTATATAGATTACTTCAATGGTTCTGAGAAAAACCTCCAAATCTTTTTGTGTAACTATTTTCTAAACTCAAGATATAAAGTTGCGTAGGTTTTTTCAAGAAAACAATATAATTTTAATGTAAAAATCATTGAAATTTTCTACTCTATAAATTCGCTTCTTTTACTAAGCCCTAGCTGAGGTTCTATGAAGTGTAGTGTTGCAAAGCATGGATTTCAGGGAATAAATATTTTTTTGTTTTATGTTGTTTATTTGGGAATATAATGTACAAGTTGAAAATTCTAAAATAGATAAAAAATATTGCTTTTCAAAAATTGAAAATCATCCTGAATATTTTCAATGATTTATATGAATGACAAAGTACAGATACCGAGTCAGAAACAAGCAGCATTTCTAACACTGGTGGATTTAAGACAGTAGAGCAAGAACGTCGGAAACATGCGAAGGAGTGCAACGCTCGTTAAAAAACAATGAAATTGCAATTACAAATCTCTTCATCTGATAAGTTCGACAGGGTCTAAAACCGCCTATGTCTAAATATTTCTCCGGTAAAATAAACATGCAATAATATTACAGTAAAGAAACTTTCTCGTTTTGTTGTTCATCTCTCACGAGTTCTTGATAGCTTGGTGGTGCATAATCTGGTAGTGGAGATGAATATCCATCACCAAGAATTGGCGCAGAGGGTACTGAGCTAGATGGATAATCTAAAATAAGATAAGATGGCTGTATTTTACAATATTTGCATCATAGAATGAATGAATCAGAGAGATAAGAAATATGGAGCAGTATTACGGTCATATAAGCTGTCATGAAAACACACTTCGTAAGCAAAAACGTCACGAAAAGAAATGCTAATTTTTAAGATAATTATCGTTAGATCTCTGTTAGATCGTTTAATTAATTATGAATTAATTAATTTGGATAAAAAAGCTTGGTATGCTTCCACATCTTATTGTACATTTTCTACTGAATAATTGTTTATTTGGTATTCCATTGATTTTAAAGCCCTGAAAGGCTAGAGAGGACCTTCAACCTTTTTCAAGCAAGAAAAAGAAAAGCCTTAAGACTTACGCCGCTTTTAGAATAACAGATTGAATCTAGTGCTTTTTTTGTTTTCATGCAGCATGATTTCCGAAATCTGTCAATAGATTTTACTTTCAATCCATTTGTGTAAAATGCAGATTACGATTTTTTGATGGGAAACAAGTGGTTTTATTTTCCATCCAACTCTAAAGTCTATTCACGATAAGTGTGCACTCTTTTTTCATTTATCTATAACTTTTGAAGGAATTCTTCAATCTTTATAAATTTGGTATCATTGGAAAGATATTAGTGAGTGGAACAATTTGGGATGAAAAAATCGATAAAAATATTCTAAAAATGAAGATGAAAATGAAGAAGAAAAAAATGAAAATCTTGTAGAAAAGTGCTATATCTATCATTTTCACTGAAGTGAATTCTTGATTATCGAGCGTCATCACTGTGAAAAAATTTCTCAAAAATAATCATTCAGTCAAAAGATATCAAACAAAGTTATACGCTGATTGACGTCTAAAAACGCTGTTTTCTCCTGTTTTCTGCTGTTTTTTGGGGTCAATCACTTATCAACTTTGTATCATAACTTTATCTTGAATAAATATTTTAGTGAAATTTTTTCACAGTGATGACCTCCTAAGATCAAAGAATCTCTCCAATGAAAATGAAAGTTGTAACACTTCTCTACAAGATCTTCATTTTTTTCTTCTTCATTTTCATCTTCATTTTTATAATCTTTTTAAAGTTTTTTTTATTTCAAATTGTTCCACTCACTAATATCTTTCCAATGATACCAAATTTATAAAGATTGAAGAATTCCTTCAAAAGTTATAGGTAAATGAAAAAAGAGTGCACACTTATCGTGAATAGACTTTAGTCCATTTGGAGCTTTAAACTCGATGAGAATAACGTTACTTTTCGCTAAGAGAATGCCTAATTTTTTGCTATGGTTATAATCAAGAAAAATATCAAACGAATCAGAAAAATGACTTACCATTTGGTGCAAACGGCAACTGAGATTGTATTTCCAAATTATCTTCTTGGTTTGTTTGCAAAGAAGCTTGTGAGCGAGCTCCTTGCTTGTTATGAGATTGATCGAAAGATTGATACCCTTTATTTCGTTGTTCTTTAGGTGATGATAGATTGATAGAGAAATTACAATTGCATACTTTCTTGGCTCCTGCTCCTGTAAGAAGCGCAAAAACAACTGTTCCGATAAGGGCTAATACCACATATGCAATGATTTTCCATGGAATTTTATCCCAGATGGAATTATCAGTAGTGTTCTTGTTTTCACTTGATATTGTAGCTGTTACCATAAAGCTTGTTGGAGATGCTACTGTGAAAGGTGGTTTTGTTACTGGAGATTTAATTAGTGACTTTGTTGTTTCACTCTTTGTGTGAATCGGAACATCAGTATGTGTTTGTGCTGTAAGCCCTATGAAAAGAAGGGTTGTAGAAGTACAAAATACATTTAATTATCCATAACACAAACTCTCTGAGAGTCGAGAATACTCTCACTAAAAATGTCTTGCCGTATTTTAAATGGTTAACACTTAGATTGAGATATGTTCGCGGGGGCAGTGACCTTGACGGCCAACATGTTGCTGGAGTTTGAAACGTGGGCCCTTTCAGTTATCTTCAAAATGTAAACTAAGTTTGGTCTCATTCTCGTTTGAAATTCAATGTAAAAAAATTGCACTCTTAAACCATGAAAGCTTAAACCATCCCCACTGGGTTTTTTAAGCTTGGAACAATAGAACTTGTATCATTGGGATTTCAAAATAAATGTTTGTCCCCGCTGTGGGAAAAGGTTCCGCTTGGGCTATGAGACAGGGGTGTAAAAAGGGACCCTGACCAGCCAAACGTTTGCCCCATACCCAATTTGCCTAAGTGTCTCCTGGGATATGTTCTTCTTAGTAACCCTTTTTCACTACCAATAGCGTAAAAGTAGTGTAAAATACCTTTTCTCGGGTCATAAATGACATAACCAAACGCGAAACCTCCATTGTTTCTGACATAGTTTGACCATGAGGTTGTATCACTGGAATCAATCGTTATGGTCGCATTCACTAAGTGACTTTCAGTATTTTCAGTAAAGGGTGGGTAACTTCCTTTGTATATTCTTTTAAATGGTGTTAATCTGTTTGACAGTGATGAAAGCTTCCCTAGATGACGAAACAATAAAACAAAACAAATTTTTCAAACAGAAATGAAAGGCTATTTAACCGGAAATATGTGTACATGGACTAATGGATAGTGGTTCCTTTTCCAGGCAATCTTTACTTTTCAAGCCCATTATTTACGCCCGTTCCATTCTTCAAATGAGATAAAATTCTTATAATCCGTCTCCACAGGTTAAATCTTTATTAATCAAAAACTCGCTTCCACTACTTGCTGTTGAATTAACAAATAAAATTCACCTTGCAGTTCTACTTCATCTTCTCGTTTCAAATAATCGATATTGGTCAACGTAATATCGAAGAAATTGATTTGTATCATTTGCTCCCTGTTTGAAGATTGTATGAACCATTCACATTTATCGTTAACGAAACTCTTCTTTTCGTATTTGTTTGGCCAACCAGGACTTGCTATGATTCCTGATGACGCTCTCAAGATTTCTGCATCTCTAAAAAATAAAATGATTCTCGTTTAAAGTTTTACATATCTTGACAGCAAACGAAATTGAAAATAGAAACGGGATTGAAAGATATTCAGACTCTTGGATTGAGATGAAAAACATTGTCTCAGTATACAATGCTTAGATAGGAAAATTACCATGAATTGTTGAAAATAGTGAGTAATGTCCATTGTTCCAAGCAGTTGGGTTGGACTAACAAGAATGTAACTTACGGTTGGCACGCTTTGATAAAGGGCGAAAAGCTTTCTGAGTATGACTCGTAAATAGCTTTGAAGCCAGTTCCTCTTTTTCTTCCTGGGTAAGGTGAAGAATGATATTTAATTCTCATACATCTCTCCTTAGAATAAATTTCATGTGGTAAGGTAGCCATGTTAGAAGAACAAAATCGAGCCACCAGGTAACGATCGTCGCAGCTGAGAGAACAAATAAATTCGACGTTAGAGATTTTATAGAACATCATATAAGCCAAAGAAAGCTGCTGATGAAGAATGTATAAGGGGGCAGGATCTTTGAGTGAAGTAGAGGAATCTTCGGGGAGGCTGCTTTTCTAAAAGGGTCAAGAGTAGCTATAACCTACATTGGTATTTTAAATTATGATGGGTCAACAAGTTTTTAAACACCCCCCCCCCCCCCGGTGATACGCTCTTGAAATAGCATGTGTATCTATAGAACAGCCCGTCTCTGTGACCCACTGAGATCCGCCCCACTGGTCACCCCAGTGAAAAAATAGCTCAAAAAGGCCCATTCTTTCGCCCCATTGGGGAAAATGGTCACCCCAGTGGAAAATGGGAGTTTCTTTCTCACCCCCAGTGGTGAAATTAAAAATTTAAAGGAGCCACTCCACTGAAAATATGATGAAAGAACAATAGAATTTTATGACCCCATTGAAAAAACTTAGTGGTTCGACCCACCCCAGCGGATTTGAAAGTTTTTAATTTCATCGCACCGAGCTTTTGATGAGACAGAGACAGGGGTGTGGATTCTTTAGGGGTGAATACTTTAAATGGAGAGAATTTTCCGCTGGATTGCGAATCACCATGGGAGAATCTTCACACTCGATATACAACTAAAGCGTGTATGATTTACCCTGTGTATATTTCGACATGTTCTGCTTCATCACAACTAGGAATGGTACCGACTATATCAAAGCGTTGCCATGACAATTTGATCCAACGAGATTTCATTGCCAGTTTGATATCATATACACAATCAACAGTCTCTTTTGAGTCTCTTGGAATGTTTGGAGATTCAAAGTCATCTTCATTTTCAGTAAACAGTGTGTCTTTGCATGAAATTTCGCCATTTGTTTTTTGTAGTAAAAAACTCATCATTGCCAGGCTAATTAAAATCTTGATGCTCATAGACCCTTTTGTATGTGCCATGATGGGCTGAAATCAAGTGAACTTATATTACAATGTCGTTGCACGGTGTCGGAGGGTTGTGGGGGTAACTGCCTTCGTCGGCCAATTCTTCTATGAAGAAGATGGCTTCTCAGATCACTAATTTGATGTCCCCTATTTCTTTTAACATTAAACATTGTGTTGCCACAAAGAGGAGAAACTCTTCAAAAACTTTTATAATCCTTTCGCTTGCCTATTTTTCTATTGGAATACAAAGGCTTCAAGATTTCTAATTTTTATTGAGTTTTGGTCAGACTTAGAATAACTAGCACGCCACTCTATTTATACAAAGATTTCGTTTTCTTTCATTTAAACGAGTCATGAAAAAAAAATTACTTACCCTTCTATCTTAGGGCAGCTGCAAACTTTCACATTCACTTAATATTTTCATACAAAACTTTAACAAACCATTGCTTAAAACTTTCTGTCTTATTTTCTAGTGACATGGACATCACTCTATCATCAACAACAACAACATTGGTATGGATGAGGAAAATAAACATTTGATCACGTGACTGAAAGATGATACTATCACAAACAAACAAGCAAAATATCATTTTTCAAAGTAAAATCAGACTGTAACATTGATTTGTGATTTTCCTGGGGATTAAACAACCAACTCAAAAATTTATTAGGATGTCCAATAATGGACTCCCGATTGAAATGAAGTGAATGACAAATCCTGAGAAAAGTTACTTTTTCTGATTTGAGTATGTATTATAAAATCTCAAGACGATTTGAAAGTTCTTGTTAATGTTTTCTGTAAAGGCAAAGACAGTACAATAATTCAAAATTAACTAGACATTTTAACTCCATACATTTTAACTCCAAACGTGTATAAGTTTGGATAAGAATTATACTGTGATGTCTCCTGTGGTTACTTCATTTACTTCCTCGGAGAAAAAAACAAAAATTTTGATTTTCCAAATATATATTTAGAAATTTATTCAATCCATGATTAAAATGACTTATATTTCTTTAAATAAAAGATTCTCAATGTCAATTAAAATGGTGCATTGATTTGGAACGGCCTTGCAGGTAAACCACTGCTGTAAACAGAACAATGCAATAATGTACATAGCTGGTTGTACTAGATATATCTAACACTGCTAAAGAGATTAGCATCCAAGCTAATGAGCAATGAAATTATGTTGTGTGGCGTCACTTGTGCACTTTCCACTGGAAACCAGACAGATTCGTTAGTTTGTTCGTAAAAGTATTCAACTGAAAAATGATGAGTACATTTGAGTCTCCATAACTGGAACACACACGGGGAACGCAAATCTGTTCAAGTTAAGGGCTCTGACCATAGTGAATTTTTCATAATTGCCGTGTTTAAAATGTGTTTTCTGACTGATGTAACCAACAAAACTATGGCATGTTCTACATTTTCTGTTAGACAAACTATTCCTGAATCTGAAAATTCAAAAATTGCATTGAAAAAATTTGATGAAGAAGAAAATGAAGACTTTTGCGAGGAAGAGTATTTCAACTTTGAAGAGCTTAGTTTCGATGAAGAAAAAACATTTTGAAAAGATTTTCGCAGTAGATGGTGTATCTTTTACCGAACAATAAAAATTTCTGCGGAAAATTTTTGTAAATGCTTCTTTGTCTCGAAATCTTCAAAATAGTGGTTTTTCATCAATTTTTCATCTGGATTTTGCTTAAAAAAACAGTCATAACTTTTGACACATCTTTTTAGAAAAATTTTCCGCAAAATTCAAAATAGTTCAATTCTTTGCAGACAGTTTGAAAAAAGTTCGAAAGAAAGGTTAATTACCCATTAAAACTTACCACTTTTTATAAAAGAAGGTGATGCAACATATTATTAACGTTTTTTTAAAGTTCATAACGTCATTATTGCAAATAAGTTCTTAATTACTCTTAAGGGGTTTGATTAAAAAGCAATTTATAAAGGCAATTCTTTGTTAAAAGTGTTAAAGAATCTAAAACATAACTTTTATGTTCAGATACTAAAATCAATTTTCTGACTATGGGTGGTTTTTCACTGAGACTGTCTGGCGAAAATCGATTAGCTGAAACAAAGAAAATTGATAGGAAAGCATTACTGACTCCCAAAACAGTTGTCAAAGCGTTTAAAACCCTTTGAATAATTACAGCCTTCTAATGAACATTTTCTGTGACAAGATTCCTCGTCTTTTGTATCAAATCAATACAGATGAAAGTTTGCTCTTCAACTCTATCGGGAAAGAAAACACTTTTCCCATATGACCAATTTTTTACAAAAGAAACCCACTGCACATTCTGCTACTTTTATGGCAACCAATTTATTTATGCTGCCTTTTTCGCTTAATTGGTCATTAAGCCAAGAGAGGTCTACCCCTCTCTTGGAGAACAAAAGGTTTAATGACCAATTTTCGACGTTAAATCTGGAATGCTGATATGAAGCGATCAAAATCTGATGTTAAGCACGAATCTTCATTGTATATTTTTTACAACCCTAGAAATTTATGAAAAGGACCGTTGATGAGAACCACTTATCTATCTAGCGTAGTGAAAAAGCACCCTATGGTCAGAGCCCTTAAGGCGATGTGAATGATGATGTTAATGCAATGAAGATGAAGTGAGGCTATGGTCTATGCTGTAATCTACATAAGAAGTATTTATTTTTTATGTATAGGCGTGTAATGTTCTAGGTCCATTTCCAGAAAAGGAAATCAGGATCTCTTAGCTCGACGAAATACAATATGTAATATCGGAAAGTGCATGAATTAGACCTGATTAGACTTGGTTTAGTCTCTTTGCTGAGAGGCGATGTGCACTGAAAATGACATTCCATTTGAGAGAAACTGTTGACAATTTCACAATTGACTTTCTCAGTAATATTTGTCCTGCCCGATACGTTGGCTGGAAAGAATTATAGCCGGATATTCCAACCCCATATTTTCTAAGATTCTTATTTGAAGTACGCTGGGTTTCATTTTTCTTCCTCAAATTAAGAACCACAACCAAAATATTCTGTTATTTCATACATCCCTGCCTCAGTGCTCAAGGACTTATAACTTTGAGCACCCGTCAAAAGCCAGTTTGGATGGTTTTCAAGGGAAGGTTTTCTGATCTCATTTGATTTGAGGATAACAATGTAATGTAATATACCTTAAGTGGATTAATTTTGGCGGGGATTAAATTTGGCGAATTTGGCGAATTTTGACAAAATTCGCCAAATTAAATCCTCGCCAAAATTTCTAAAATAGGCCATTCGCCACACCTTTTAAGTATTATTTTATAGTAATTTTCATCCATTTAAGTGTTTCCAAACTCCCAATTCGCCAAATTAAATCCCCGCCAAATTTTATAAAATTGATCAATCGCCAAATTAAATCCTCGCCAAAAATCGAATTTTGGCCAATCGCCAAATTAAATCCACGCCAAAATTAATCAACTTAAAGTAATGATGACATTACAGGGATATTATTTAAGTATGACATGTGATGATTTGTTTACCAAAGTTTCAAATGAAGTGGTCCCCACAGGTCTGTGGCACGAGGTGTTCTTAAAAATCTACAAAATGAATTCAAAAGATAGCAACAAACATTACCAAGTGATATGCAACTGCGAGAGCTCCTTCAACCAAACGTCTCGCAACTTCAAATTTAAATCCTTATTGATGCCATCTGGCAAATCTAATGACATTGCCATGAAAATGTTTACATATTTTTCAACTGACCAGCGTTTACTGATTACGAAGCTCGGGCAAATCTCTTGCTATTATTTTGACGAAAGAAACATCCATCTTTAAGCCGATTGTGGAAGGCTGAAACGAGTTGAAAGACGATTTTATTGTCCACCGGTTACTTCGCTGAGTGAATAGCTCGAAAATACCCGAGTTTTTTATGATCAAATATATCACTACATCTCCGAACCCTGAGCCTGACAAACCTTTGAATTCAAAGAATAAACTGATTTCAAAATGCCCTCTCGTGAACCACGTGAACAAGTTTACTTTTTTAAAACTTCACGACACCAAGGACTAAAATGACGTCAAAGACCTGTAATGTTATTTTTTGTTAGAGGAATGGAACCCTAGTTTAAAAAAAATTGTTTTCAACTGAGGATTGTTTGAATAAGACATGAAACTGTCAGTATTGATTACGCACGGAGCGAGCGTTAGCGAGCGGAGTGCGACTCTTTTGGCAAACGCATGCGCGTAAGCAAAATTTACAAAATTTCAATGATATGCGGGTACTAAAAATGGAAATTCAGTTTTTTTTTTTCACCTTTTTTTTCGTCTAGCCGCTATTCCACCATGTTTAGCCTCTGGAATGTTTCAACTTTGAAAATTTCGTCAAAATTAGCGTGTTTTGAGAATAAGTCGTTGCAGTGTCAATCTTCCGCAAATTTAAAAACCCACTTTCCCTTGGAAAAAATTGACGTTTTTTGGTTTTTTGGGACCCTTGGGGCACAAGGTACCTGTTTTTTTTTTTTTTTTTTTTTTTTTTTTCAAAATTGTACCACTCCACCTTGGTGGGCAAAAAAATTATATGTCTAATACAATTTTTTCGCAAGTACTTTCGGTAGCTGTTCTTAAGAAATATTAAAGATTTATTAAATTTTTGGAACTAGCCTAGAAAATTTGGCTTTGAAAATTTATGGAAATCACAGAAAAAAATTTGAATGTCTGGTGAAAGCTCCAAGAGGTGAAAAACGGCATGAACTAGCTACCTACTATTCTTTGCTTTAAATTTATATAAAATGTTCTATCATTGTTTTGAAAAATTCTATAGTCGTATTTATCTTATCCAAATTATCCGTAATAAAAATATCATTCATATCTATCATTTTTTCGTCCGGCCACGAAATTTTCGTTTTCATATTTCTGCATTGTACCACGTGTTCAGTTGTTTCGTTTTCTATCTCACACCCTCTACATTTCCAATCACGCTCTGTTGCTTTGAAGTTCATCTTTAATTTTATCATATTTAACCGTATGTCCATGTATATCTTAGTATCATTCTTTCCGAGTTCTAAATATTTCTTCGCTCCGAAGTGGTTTGTGAATCTGGATTTCGTGCCTGCTTTACTCAGGTCGATTTCTATATGATCTTTAAACACTTCATTAACATTCTTTCTCATTTCCCTCTTAGATTTTCCGATTTCAAGAACTTCCCCCATATCATACTTCGTCATTGCATTTTTCAGTTCTGTGTACCAACTTCCTTCTTTCTCGTTTGATTCTTGTTGTTCTAATACTTTCTTTGCTATTCTGTTGTCGTCAGACGTTTTGAGGGTATGGTATAGGTTAATTTTTTTCATCAGAATTTGTTTTTCTACCGGTAGGATGCCAATCTCACTTAAAAAAGCTAGGTACGGTGCAGATTGACCTATGTTGAAAATGTTGTATAGAGCCTGCTTTTGGATCTTTTCCAGACTCTCATATTCCCTGTTTGAAATGTTTGACCATGTCTCCGTGTTTGCTGTTATTACTGGTATTAGACATGTTTTTATAAGTTTTAACGCGACTTTGTTGTATAATTTTCCAGATTTTTCTGCATTTCTTTTTATGACAACGGTAACTGATTTTACCTTTTTCTCCTTCTTTTCAATGGACTGTTCGTACCGACCACTGTCACTTATTTCTTCTCCGAGATATTTATACTGATCGCAATAATCAATCTCTCCTCGCTTGACTGTGTTGTTAATTTTCTCTGCTGGGTTTCGTTTTCGTTTTTTGGATAACTTTATCCTTTGTAATTTACTTTTCTTGTTATTGAAGGTCATTTTCTTCTTTAGTCGGGGAGCAGAATTCAATATCTCGAGTTAGAAGCGTTTTTGCTTAACCCTAAAAAAGAATGGGGTTGTTATATACCGTTGGAACGGAAATTTTATGCTGATTATGGAAACCCAGGTCTTAAAAAGTCTATCCTGGACGATTTTGAAAACGAGGCTGGAGTTTGCACTCCTCCGTGGTGTTTTTTCGATTTTACCTGTTTTAGAAAAATGCTGACTGTCAGCAAAGTAAAGGTTTTTAGAATTTCATTTTTTTTGAAAATTGCTACCAATAGAATTGCCTTTTCGCAAAAAATTCAAAATTTTTGAAAAAAACATTTTTTGCACTCCTTCTTGGAGGTTTTTTGCAAAAATCAGCGTTTTTACAAAAATATACTGCTAAAACAAGTCTGCTGGCAACTGAAATCCGGTTCAAATGACCCCTTTAATGGTTTTGACGGAAGAACTATATCTTACCATGACAAAAAACCGAAAACTGCTGTCAAAAAACAATTATTTGGCTTTTTGCTCTCCTTCTTTGGTGTTTTTTGACAAAAATCGATTTTAGCCGTTTTTAACCAAAATTCGACTTTTACAAACTATTCCCTTTAGTTTGGAAACTGAATGCCTTCGTATCTCTAAAAGTTATTCTCCATTATGTAAAATGATGAAAAAAATCAAAAGTTGATCTCCTCCGTTGATGCTTTTTGACCAAAAAGTTATGTTTTTGAACGAATTTCTGCCTAATGGTCCAGGGGAATTTCAGGCTTAATTTAGGGAACCCAAAATTTGCGTACACGTGAAATTTTTTGATTGAAATGTGTTCATTAGGTCCTTAGGAGTGAAAAACCATCGAGTGACACTTTTCACACCTTGGGCATTTTCCATAATGGTGGAAATTTCAAAATGGTGGATTTTTTTTGAAATTTTAATGTCTCTGAACATGGACATATTATATACCGTTGGAAAGGGTTTTTCATGCTGAACAACTTTTTTGCTTACAAAAAAGTCATAAAATGTACTCAATGTGAGTAAAAGGGGACAGAAGGTGTTAAAATGATGTCATCATCGCCACCAAAAATTTGACATTTGCTTCAAATTATTGAAAAGGATTTTTCATTACTCACGAAAAAGTCTGAAAATCTAATAAGTTATGTGCAATGTACGAGTAAAAAGTGATAGAAGGTATCAAAATAACGTCATCACTGTCCAAAGCATTGACATTTGCTCCATTATATGGATGAATGTCTATATACCATTGAAAAGTATTTTCATAAAAAAGCACTGATTCGACTGTAGCACGAAAAAGGTTGTGTTTAATCTTGCCATGAAGGTTTGATTCAGTAGTAATTACTTAATCATTTTGAGATTCTCACATTAACATGCCAGTGGAGGCTTTGTGACTGCCAAGGCAGTTGAATTCTTCTACATTTTACGTTACAAGAGTATATCCATGTATTCGATCTTTTTGAGCTAACATGTAGAACTATGACAGGAGAAGCTTTGATAGTGTGGAAGAGTTTTTCTGCATCTTCGGAATTGCCCAGATTGTATCTGTAAAGTAGTACCTGCTTCTTGATATTTGGGGAATAACACAGTGGCATATCCAGGGGGGGATGGGCGGTTCTCCCAAAAAAAAATAAAAATTGACCAAAAAGGTCAAAGTTTTCCCAATAGAATGTGAAGGGGTCTGTAGTTTTTGTAACCTTTTTCTAGCTACATCTGACCTTTTTAAGGCATCCTTTAAGCTGCTTGACATTTCTTAGAATTTTTTTTTTACGTTTTTTACACTTTTTATGACCTTATTCTCACTAACTTTGAGATTTCCAATGCCATTTGTTAAGCTATTTGAACTTGCTTACAGCAAAAAATTTTCCAATCTCGCCCCCCAAAACGAAAACTCGTGGCTACACCTCTATTACACCGTATGTTTGTGGCGGTTGAGTGAAGTCTTCAATACATAGTCTAGCGACAGTTTAATAGAAAAGGTGCCAGCGTACTTTTATCGAAGGCATCTGTACCCTTTAAAGGCGATTTAACGATGGTATTTGTTCTGTAATTGAATTGATGATTGGATTACAAAGAATCGGAATCCCAAGTCTGAAATATATACCCTGAGTATCAGAGGTTAAGTTTTCAAAGAATATATTAACCTCTGAAGACCAATAATAGAAATTTTATCGCGCATGTGTCAATCTAATCACTGTAGAAAGAATCAAAGATGAAGAGCAAATATTACCTTATTAATGTCTAGCAGACTGTATCAGTATGCAGTTTACTATTTACGAATTCCCCAGAAATCTCCAAGTGTAATCGAAGTGAGTTTCTTTCCAAAGAAATCTTTTACATGATCCCCAAATGTATAACAGTAATTACTAAACTATTAATTATGGAAATGTCACTTTTAATTGAATCGAAATAATAGACAGACTTTATATGTTATGATTCTCTATCACTGACTCTTTTTAAAAAGCATTGATGATATTTTTAGTTGTGTTTTCAACGACGGGAATAAAAATATCAACTTTGAACTTCATCCAAGATCTTGGATGGTCGTCATGGTTACTTTTGTCTTCGTTGATTGCGCGATGAATAGAATCTCGATTCGTCGGCACAGCGTCAATATATGATTTTGACCTGTGCTTTTCACGGTATGAAATATAGGCTTGCGTTATGATATAGTTGAGATCTTCAAACTTTTGAATCACTATGACAACAAATCATGTGTTTCTAAAAGATTTAACCAACAAATACATAAGACCTGAGAACACAGCTCTGAACTGGTAAAAGTTTTCGAAAGTTATAGTGATCGTGGACCCTATAGCAACTCTCTTTACTATCGAGGCATCAAACAGTGGAATAGTCTGTCTGAAAAAGTAGTTAAATCATCAATCATCCAAGATATAAGAGTTTAAAGAAGATCTTGGAAAGAGGAAATGTTTGGGTATGATTGAAAATGTCACTATTGTTGCATATCTGTAATATCTGTATCTTGTAATAAAACAAACCAATGTGTGAGTGATTTATAGATGCCCATGTGCTTGCTTCGGAATCTGTAAAGCTTTACTATTACTTAGTTGGGCCCCCAGCGGTTTGTGTTAATGCGTGAAAATCCATTTTTTATTGCGTGAATGCGTGAATCTGCCCTGTTTTTTGCGTGAACGCGTGAATTTTTCCTTCTCACCCAAATTTGTGCAAATTTCCCCTATCTTTGACAATTTCCCTGATTTTTTCCGAAAATTTCCCCGATTTCCCAAAAAATCGGGTTTGCATGAATTTGAGAAAAACTTGCGTGAATGCGTGTATTTTTGGTCCGCTGGGGGCCTCTTAGTTTGACCTGGTAATCAAACCTTTTAACCTAATCCATCGTCAAATAGGAGATCTATCTAAAGGGTTTAAGCGCCAGTTCTACAGACAGGATGTGATGTGATGTACCACAGATGCAAGGTATTGTAAAAACACACAAACCTATAACCCCAGAACTCATATCAATTGAAAAAAGTGGACTAAAAAACCATCTCGATGATAAAAAAAGAGATTTGCCATTCCCGTTAGCACTTAGCCCCTTCAAGCCTCCCACCTGCTAAGAAATTCTCAACGGTTTATTGATGCTACAGGGGTGTAAAAATAAAAATGACGATTATTTAGTTTTGCTTGATGACACCGATGGTTTCTTTGTAGCTGCCTGCTACGTAAGCAAACTAGATGAAGCGAATCTGTAATGAACTAGATTACCCTTGTGGGTCAAGCGAACAAAGAAAAGGTGGTCTAGAGAGTTAAAACCATTGGAATCTCTTCCACTTTCAATCAGTATTTCAGAGCATGACTTCTAGCCTTCGGCTTATATTTCATTGCTATTGCTTTATACTCTACATTACATCCTACATAACACATTACTCAGTAAAATTTCAGACTTTTTAGTATTAAGCGAAAAGAATGTTCAGCTCGAAAAATCCTTTTCCGGGGTGTCTACAGAATTATTCTCATTAGTTGCAAGGTTTTAAGTTTTGTAGGGTCAAATTTTAGGCATTTTTCACGGTTTTCGGTTCATTTATTGAGTATCTTTAAGGTTTCTCGGGGCTCCATTTGATTTTGACTGGTAGTACAATACTCTTGAACGAGGTGTGTATAAAAGATTATTTCGTAGTATTCTCGAGATTACGAGAGAAACGAGAGAAGCAAGCACGCAATTTTTTTGGAAATATTGCTTGTATAGAAAGAGACTTCGGGAAAACACAAATCGAACCACAAGACAAAATGCTCTTTTTCAAAGTTTTCAAGGAATTCCTTTAGATCATGTACACTTTTCAAGGTTGTTTGGTCTATTTTAAAGTTTCTTCATGAGCTTTTCAAGGTTTTCAAGGTCCTGTAGTCACTCTCTTTTCAATAATTTGAAGCAAATGTCAAATTTTTGGTGGTGATGATGACATCATTCTAACACCTTCTGTCCCCTTTTACTCACATTGAGTACATTTTATGACTTTTTTGTAAGCAAAAAAGTTGTTCAGCATGAAAAACCCTTTCCAACGGTATATAATATGTCCATGTTCAGAGACATCAAAATTTCAAAAAAATACAAAATCCGCCATTTTGAAATTTCCACCATTATGGAAAATGCCCAAGGTGTGAAAAGTGTCACTCGATGGTTTTTCACTCCTAAGGACCTAACGAACACATTTCAATCAAAAAATTTCATGTGTACGCAAATTTTGGGTTCCCTAAATTAAGCCTGAAATTCCCCTGGACCATTAGGCAGAAATTCGTTCAAAAACATAACTTTTTGGTCAAAAAGCATCAACAGAGGAGATCAATTTTTGATTTTTTTCATCCTTTTACATAATGGAGAATAACTTTTAGAGATACGAAGGCATTCAGTTTCCAAACTAAAGGGAATAGTTTGTAAAAGTCAAATTTTGGTTAAAAACGGCTAAAATCGATTTTTGTCCAAAAACACCAAAGAAGGAGAGCAAAAAGCCAAATAATTGTTTTTTGACAGCAGTATTCGGTTTTTTGTCGTGATAAGATATAGTTCTTCCGTCAAAACCATTAAAGGGGTCATTTGAACCGGATTTCAGTTGCCAGCAGACTTGTTTTAGCAGTATATTTTTGTAAAAACGCTGATTTTTGCAAAAAACCTCCAAGAAGGAGTGCAAAAAATGTTTTTTTCAAAAATTTTGAATTTTTTGCTAAAAGGCAATTCTATTGGTAGCAATTTTTAGAAAAAATTAAATTCTAAAAACCTTTACTTTGCTAACAGTCAGCATTTTTCTAAAACAGGTAAAATCGAAAAAACACCACGGAGGAATGCAAACTCCAGCCTCGTTTTCAAAATCGTCCAGGATAGACTTTTTAAGACCTGGGTTTCCATAATCAGCATAAAATTTCCGTTCCAACGGTATATAACAACCCCATTCTTTTTTAGGGTTAAGCAAAAATGCCATTTTTGGATTCTGCTCCCCGACTATCTTACTTTCAATGATCTTACAGTTCTTTACAATGGTTTTGATTTGTTGTAAATCTCCTGCCTCGCAGATGTCATCTACGAATACCATTGGTTCCAGGCGCACATTTTCATATGGTGTATATACTCTTTCTCCAACTCTGTTTATCTTTTCGGTCGTGATTGAACATAGGAAAGGGCCCCAAATTGTTCCTTGGCGCACCACTTCTTCCACTATGATTTCCTCCGTCTTTCCATATGGTGTTTCTATTGTGATCAAGCATTTTTTGTTCATTTCATAGATTAGCATAACTTCTTTTGCGGTCATTCCCGTTCTCCATAGTTCAAGGAGACAATCTTTCAACCATAGGCGATCGAAACATTTTTCAAGGTCACCATAAAAGACATACAGGTCTTTGTTTTTTGACCTGTAGTCATCTATAATGGCCCTGAGAAGAAAAAGGTGGTCTATTGTCCCCCTTCCTCTCTTTCCTCCGCACTGATAAGGTGACATATCCTCTTCCACCATATCTCTGTTTCTATTTAATATTATTCTTTCGAAAATTTTACTCACGATGTTGGTTATGAACAAACCTCTCTGGTTTGTCATTTCTGATCTGCTTCCTTTATTTTTGTATAGAGATTTAATTTTCATTTTTTCCCACTTTTTGGGGATTTCATTTTTTCTGTAGATTTCATTTAGTATACTCAAAAGGCTTTTTCTTGCCTCGTTTGCAGCATAAATATTTTTACCCCATACTCTGCTTTCATACCGCCAATATCAGCAAAAGCTTTTTCTTTTTTCAGCTGCTTTATAGCAGTATTTAATTCTTCCATTGTTATTTCTTCTGATTCGATATTGTTTTCTGCAGCTCGTTTTAGAAGATCAAAATTTTCTTCTACTTCTTTCTCAGCATCCTCTTCTTCTTTGCTCGCCGCTGACGGTGTTTTTAGGAGTTCGTTGTAATGGTCTTGGTAGACCTTCTGGATCTCTTCTTCCGTTTCTTTCAAATTCCCATTCTTGTCTTTCATAGCACATCTTGTTTCTTGTTTCTTTGATTTCACTTTCAGTATTTCCCAGAATTCTGGGCTGTTTACACCTCCGGCTTCGATAATCTTTTGTACGGTTTTATCTACTTTCCTTTTTTGCTGTTCACATAAAAGTTTTTCAATTTGTTCGTTGATTAGCCTGTCACGGATTCGGTTGATAGGGTCATCTCCTCCTGCTTTCTTTAGTTTTCTTTTCCGTTTCATCATTCTTGCTATTTCTGGATCTTGTCTCGAATATTTATTTATTGAGACTTTCTTGAAGCATAACTTTGCTGATTTCTTTAGTTCATTTTCCCATTGTTTATACTTTTTGTTGGTATCAGCTGTAGATTCGGTTGCAATTTTGGTAAAGTTTTTTCCGTTCGTCAGTTTTTTGTACCTCTCAATCTCACTCTTTCCGAATTTCATCAACTTCCGTTTATCTTTTTCAACTACTTTCTCCATTTCCCAGTTCATCGTAATAATGAAGGCGTTGTGGTCTGCATATACGGTCCGTCCTTTGTCGATATGATACGGTGTATATAGCTTTTCTTCATCAATTGAAGCTGACAGCAAGTATTCTTTATTCTTCTTGTCAATGATAATATAGTCAATAACTGATTTTTCGTTTCCTTGGATTCTTGTGTAGAAACCTTTAGTTTTTTCATCGCAATTTGTTATGTATAGTCGATTCTTCTTGGTGAAATTTTGAAGTATTCTTCCAGCTTTGGTACTTTTGCTGGACTTGTCTCCTTTCTTCAAATCGATTTTTGCGTTGAGATCGCCTGATATAATGAAGTTTTCGCAATTTTTTCTTGCTATATCTCTTTGTTCACTGACATCTTCATAAATCTTCTCCAACTCAGGTATACTCGTCTTATCTTCCTGAGGAGCATATACTGCACCAATTCTTAATCTCAGTTTTTGATTACTGATCTTTATCCATATTGTTTCTTCCAAGTCATTTTTTCTGCTTACTTCGGTAGTCATTTTTTCGAGTTCTTTCTTCACTGCAATCAGTACTCCCCCTCCGTCTCTGTCTTTTCGGTCGTTTCTGAATATTTTGTAGTTTTTTAGTTCGTTTTCTATGTTGTCGTTTTCTTTAAGGTTCGTCTCGGTTATTGATATCACGGTCGGGTTTTGATCTTTGATTATTTGTTTTAAGGATTCTAATTTTGATTTTATCCCTCGAATGTTTACATAATATATTTTGAAGTTTTTGTATAGTTGTTTTGTCTTTTTTCTTCTTTTCTTTTTCTTTGGTTTCGTATTTCGTTTCTTTATACAGGTCTGTATGGCATCGGTGGGTTTACGTAGTTTACCGGCGTTTGATACTGGTTCATGATGGGGTCCCATTGTTGCATTGGTCCACTTGATGGTATCGTTTGCTCGTTTGATTCTGGTTGTTGTGGTGGTCTGTTCGTTTGGAATGTCGACCCTAAAAAAGGAATAGAGTTTTTATTAGGCATTTGGTCTATTTTTTCCATCAGTTTTGACATAAGTGTTTCTAGTTTAGTTATTCGTTCATTGTCATTTTTTGTTTGTCTTTCAGTCAGTTTGGTCAAGTCACTTATGTCATTAGTCTCCCTTCTTGCGTTTTCTGTATTGGTCGTTCGTAAGTCACTTTGCTGTCTTTGTCTAAAACTGTCATGTCTTTGTCTATAGTTGTCATGTCTTTGTCTATAGTTGTCATGTCTTTGTCTCGGTCCTCTTTCGTCACTTTCATGTCTGTATCCTATGTCAGCGTGTCTTTGACCGTACGTTGTACTCCCCATTTTTTGTTCTATTTGTCTGTGTTGTCCTAAGCTGTCACTGTAAGATTTGTTTGAAAAGATACTGTTGGAATTTTCTCTTCTTTGTTGGGGATGATTGTATCTGCATTTGTCTTCGTATTTGCACCATCCATTTTTGCTATAGAACTTGCAGTCCTCCACTTGTTCATGGTTATACCAGCAACTGTTTCCAAATATGCATTTTCCTTCTTTATAGAATTTGCATAGTTTTTGTTGAAGTTTGTCTCTTTGTCCTTTTTCTTTTTCAGATCCTTTTGATTTTTGTGATTTATCTTTACTTTCCTTTTCAAGTTGTTTGTTAATTTCATTTGTTTGATTAATGCAATTATTGAGGTTTCTTACTGTCGCATTCAGTTCTTCATTTTTTCCTAGTATTTCATTTACTCTTTCTTCACATTTGTTCAGGTCCTCTTGCTTCTTTTTTCCTTCTTTTTTTAGTTTTTTGTTCTCACTTTCAATGTTCCTCATTTTATCTCCTATTTCTTTGAGTTCTTTTTCTTTTTCCTTAATTTTACCCTCTAGGTTTTCAATAAGTTCTTCAATTTCCTGGTTTTTATCGTTTTTTGACCTGGTTTTGTCTTCACTATCGCGTGAATTCCACTTTTTCTGTTCTTTTCTTGACTCCCTCCTTCCATTTTACACCTGTTGACCGCAAAAATTTCAAAATTCGCGAATTGACCGTTGATAACATTAGGGGTAAAGGGACCCAATGGTTTTTGAAAAACTTCAAAATGCGATATCTCGAGCTTGAAGAGGAGTTGGGAGGTCGTTGACCCCTCAATCTATCGGGAATTTTATGGGGAATGAGATGGGAGGGTTTATAAAGCTGGAGTAGGACTTTCAAATTTGGCTGAATTTTCAGCCATTTTCAGTTGATGACGTCATCAAAATAGAAAACATGCGATATCTCGAGTTTGAAGAAGAGTTGAGAGGTCGTTGACCCCTCATTAGATCGAGAACTTTATGGGGAATGAGATGGGAAGGTTTATTAGGCTTGAGTAAGACTTTAGAATTTGGCTGAATTTTTAGCCATTTTTAGCTGATGACGTCATCAAAACAAAAAAAATGCGATAACTCGAGATTGGAAAGGAATTAGGAGGTCGTTGTCCCCTCATTCTATCGGGAATTTTATGGGGAATAAGATGGGATTGGAAAGGAGTTTGGAAGTGGCTAACCCCTCTTTGGATCGGAAAATTTATCGAGAATGCAATGAGAGAGGGGTGTTATGAGCGTTATGAGGCCTTGGGGGACGACTTTAAATAAAAATTGGTTACCATTTGGGTAAGCAGCGTGAGAAAATCAAAACAAAACAGCCGAAAAGAACTGAACTCTCGGAATAAATAATGGAAAAACGTAAAAAATTATTTTTTGATGAGCTCTTACTCCATTCTTTCCAAAAAGTCAGTGAAATTAAAACTGATGAAATATCTCGAATTATTACAAAAACAACTCGCACCCCACGTGACACGACCCAAAGTAAATAAATTCAGCTTTCGGCACTTTCGTTCATTTCGTGAAAACCAAACAGTTCTTTTTATGAATGTATGCATTTAACAACTTGAAATTCTTTAATACTTGTCAAGAATATTTTCCATAACAAAACGAGGGAAATTCAATATCTTTGTCTTTGATTAAACCATAAACCAGGTAAAACGAGGGATTTGTGTAAAAAGTCTCTTGTGTCTCTCCCAATCCTCCACAAAACTGTGTCTTTGCCTTTTCAGCATCAATTCTTCAACAATCAACACTTTTTACATTCGAAAATTCAACCCAATTAGTTTTTGTTGCAAAAATGTTGTTTCAGACCATTCATAGCTTAAACCAGTATACATTTTCTCATCTATGCATCGAAACAAAAACATCGAAAGTGTTATCAATTTTGTTTACTGTAATGTATAATAATTTCACATCTCTGAAAAAGCTGCTGCATTTATTTTGAAGCTTCTGGATCGACAAAATTTTTCTTTATTTTGATGTGCATAATTTTGGCGGGAACTTCTGTAGAATGTTTTTGTTCGAATCTAAAATTCGAATCTAACAAGATTTTCGAACAAAAACATTCGAAATTATAAAGACCCGGAAGTTATTTTTCATTTTTTAACTTTGGAATTTTTGCTTCCTTTAGCTTTCCGAGTTATTATTGATCTTCTAACTCGGGAAATAGTTGGCTCTATAGAATCCCTTTCGCTTTGCGAACACGAGACTCGTTCTCCGTGCGTAACCCCTTTTACGATTGATTATATTTTTAAGTAAGAGAAAGTGTCTAGGTAAAACGTCTAAATCAAAACACACCCTTACAGTATATCTAGCTAAAAGAAAACCCTTTGTAGTGCACTATATCAAAAGTACACCTTTACAGGCATTTCAAGGGTCTCAAAAAACCTACGCTTAAGGGCTCTGACCATAGTCAAAAAATTTGTTAAGGGATTTGAAGATAAAAATTTTGTTTTGGGTTCCTTGGCACTTTTAACAAAAAATTGTTTTTACAAGTTGCTTGGAAATTTATTCTATCAAGAGTAATTAAGGTGCCACCGCAGCAAAACGAACACATAGAGTTGAATTTGCGTTCAAAAGGAATGATCTTAGCCCTACAGTAATTTTTGTAAGATTGACCTCTCATCTGAGACAAAATTCTTTCAAATGCTAACAAATGTGTAAAGGGAGTGATTTACAGTCTACTTAGAGTGACATCCGTGCCTTGTCTTACACTTTTTTTATAAGAACAATTTCATAAGAATACGGGACTGAAATTTGGCCAAAGCCTAAGAACAAATTAAGAAGAATCTGAGCCTCAGATTTCAGAAATTACTGAGAAGTACAGGTTTCCATTTTCATTAATATTGACATTTAAGCCTGAAACGAGGCCTGAAAAACTCATTTAAAATTAAAACCAGCCTAGCCAGAATCATATGACTTACTGGTTTTTCCTATAATAGGCGTATATCTGAAGATACTGCTCTTCATATGTTATTTTACTAATGGACACGTTTAGCAACATAACTGTTCGAATACATAGAGTAGAGTAATATTTTTAACCTATGAAAAGCACTTAATAACTACTTGTGGTATAAAAAGGAAATTTCCCTGAAAAGGGAATTTCCTTAGATTTATCAACTCTCCAGGGATAAGAAAAAGACAAACTGAGATTTTAAAATGAGTAATCAATCAGATCAAAATAACTCCGGAAAAATCTTTTTGATGATGATAAAACAATAGAGAGAGACCGTAAGATAAGAATGCTACCGTTAAGCGGAACTAAAATACTGAAAAACGCGCGCAAAATTATGAGATGTTTGCCCAACTTCCTTATGCGTGAAGCTATGAATGCCATCCTCGGTTGCTTTAGGCTCCCTGCGGTGGCAATTACAAAATGACGTTATGAACTTTAAAAAGACGTTAATCAAATGTTATATTACCCTCTTATACAAAAAATGCTAAGTTTCAATGGGTGATTAATGTTTTTCTTTCGAAATTTTTTTAATTGTCCGCAAAGAAACGAACTACTTGAAATTTTTCGGAAAATTTTTGTAACCAGAAATCTATATTTTGTAAATGGCAAATATGAAAAATTCCTTTGGTCAGAGCCCTTAAGGACGGCACATGCCATGGATCGGACCATATGAGTGCTCCCCGGGCGTGGATTCTATATCTTTCCTTCTGTGCAAGCGCAAAGACTTTAAAATGACTTCCTTTAAAAAACTATCTATAGAGGAAGAGTGGGAGTATGTTAATTGAAAGGAAAAGCTACACATATGAAGTATTCTACTATTCTAGTCCGAAACTTATCGGGAAAAATCAAAATATAATAGCCGCATTCTTCTTCACCGTTCAACATATGAAGTATTCTACTAATACAGTTAAATTGGCAAGAGTTATAGTAAAGTAATGATAATCCTACCATGAAAAGGTTAAACGCCATATTAGTTTGACCGCTGAAAACTATACATCTATCACCAAAATAGACATCTAACAAGTGAATTACTTGCGATGCATAGCCACAATGTTGAGAGATAACCAATTTGAGAGGACCACCTGCAGCGGGGATTGGCTTTAACTTCACTATATGGTGAAAAGCACATGCCGAAATCATATTCCGATCTGTGGCGACATATCGAGATTCTATTCAACGCGAAATCAATGCAGAGAAAAGTAATCATGACAGCAATGCATGTTGGCGTTGTACTTGGTCGTCAGAGGTTGATACTTTAAGTTAAGGGGCAGAAAGTTTCGCGGGTAGAAAGTTTCGCGAAGTCGAAAAGTCACAAAATTTAGCGAATTCATATAGAATTTACCTTTTTTGGTTACAAAAACGCAAAATATTAGCAAACATTTTTCGCGAAAAAAAACTTTCGCGTTTTTCAGGTTTAATTTCTTACCTGGCAGAAACTTTCGCGAAAAAGGATCAAAATCGCGAAAAACGCGAAATTTTAATCCGGACTTTTCCAAGTTTCCTTATCCGTAAACTTACAAATTTTTGCGCGGGTTTGCCTTTGCTTAATCCCTTTACACACCCCTTTTACGATATAGATTTGGCACTGGAAAACTGGAAAAGTATGTAGCCTTGCCTTATAATCCAGCGTCTGCAAAACACTAGCACTCAATTTGAGTTAGTCTGAATCGCAGACCTCTATAGATATACTTCCTATAATTTTTCGCTAGAGGCAGGATGAGCAGAAGCCTAAATTTGAGTTTGCTATCATTTAGTCCCGATGTCAAAACTTCTAGATTCTAGTAACCTTGCAGTGATCCATTCCAAGCATCTGGCTAACAGAAATATATTGGTTTAAGCTGAAAACCACAGGTTTCGCAAATAGTTTTGTGCTATTTTATGAAAATTTGGGAAAATTGTGGTAGTTAGCTCATTTTATTAAGGCATGCAGCTTGAAATACAAAGGTTATGTAACGATACCGATTTGATCGAGGGGTAAATCACTTCGAAAAAAGCGTACGAAATGATTTTTGATTTTTGATTTTTTTGTGATTTTTTGATTTTTCTGTGATTCTTTTGTGATTTTTGATTTTTTGCGTGATTTTTTGCGTGATTTTTCTAAGAAGTGTACGAGATTTTTTCGAAACCCCTCGGATTTGATGATGTAGCTGCTGCTTTTCATCACCGTTTTCATTGAGAAGAATGATGAGTGATGAGTCACCGTTATTCAAATGTAATTGTAAGGTGGTTGGCTAAGAATCAAAGTCATTAGTAGATATCTTGAGAGAAGCAGCATAAGCTACACTCTGGCTTTGGTAAAATAGCAACGAATTAATGCTTGTTGTGCTGTTCTTTACTTTACAACTTACAATTGAAAGACCAAATGATTCATCGTTCAATACTAGCCTTAATTCCTTCAACTTTAGTATTGTGAGAAACTGATATTTAAGGATCTTTTCAAAGCGGTAGGTCGAATGCAATTTTCTCGGCTTTGGCTATATATAAAGCAAAGTACTCTAAGTAGGTCCGGAATAAAACATCCCCACACCCGGTTATTTATTTTCGGACCCCCCCCCTCCGTTTATCTTCTACTGAAAAATATTTTCAGCTAGCACAAGATGAATTGCTCTAAATAGCCTGTTTTTAGCTGATAGTGATACCTTGTTTTTGGGCGGTATTTGAAGGTTAAATTTCAAAGCCCTTCCCCTGTTTATTAGATTCCGAAAAAATCCTGACCCCTTTTTATTCGACCCCCTACTAATTCGGGACCTTGGAGTAGGTCATGATTGTTCATTGGAATGGAAAGCTCTTTTGGGCGGGACTTCTCTTTTCAAATCTATCTTTTGCCTCGTCGCTCGTTTCTTTTTAAGTCCTTGCAATATCAAAATTACCGGCATCCGAAAAAATCGTCCTACATAAATTCATTAAACAAATCTAAATGAATGAAAAAAAAATTCAGTTGGGTGCAATATGTGCCGTACTAATTTTCTAAGGAAAAATTGTACCCATTTTTAGCACTTTTGATTTTCAGCTTCTTTACAATATCTTGGAAAGTAGACAAGCTTCTTTTAATATTTTTTCTGCATTTGTTCAGTGCTAAATTTGGTCTTATTTGTGTGGATATTCGTAGTTTAAGCTCAACTAATCAACTCTTCAGATGATAGTGAGAGCTACTATGTTCTGAAAACATCCTTCGTGTGCACAGAGTTGTTAAAAGCAAACTAACTTTTTTAAATGATCAATTAGGTCCATAAGATCACAAAAACGAGGGGTGAGAAAAATTTTGACCATTTTGCTGGTCCCCATGTGACGTCATCACTTTTGGTGGGACTTGAAAATGAAAGTGAAAATTAGAAGCTCATATATGGCTCAAATGAAAGATATTTATCCAAGAATTCCAAAAAATATCACAACATATGCCTGAAAATCAATATTTGAGAAGCTTTAAAGGAAAATAGCTTCAAAAATGACGTCATCGACAATAAAAAAAATCGTCAAAATGGAAAATTTTTTTGTTTTGTTTGAAAGAGGACCATCTAGTAGTGAACAAAAAATATTACTAAAAAAAAATCTGAATTTCTTCTTATAAGCCCCTGTCAGCAAATTTGTAATTCATTAAATTTGCCCACCTGCAAAAGGTTAGCTTCGGGCACGCCCAGGAATCTTTAAAAGCTTGAGAGTCAAGTCAAATGCATTTCACAGAATAACTTCCAATCAAGTGAAATTCAAGGTTTTCCGTAGTAATATTTTTTGTTCCCAAGCAGGTCCTCTTTCAAATGACACAAAAATTTTTCGATTTCGATGATTTTTTAATTGCCGATGACGTCATTGATGATGTCATTTTTTGAGCTATTTTCCCTTATTGCTTCTCAAATATTGATTTTCAGGTATATCTTGTGATATTTTTTGGAATCCTTGGATGAATATCTTTCATTTGAGCCATATTTGAGCTTCTAATTTTCACTTTCATTTTCAAGCCCTAGCAAAAGTGACGACGTCACATGGGGACCAGCAAAGTGGTCAAAATTTTTCTCACCACTCGTTTTTATGATCTTATAGACTTAATTGATCATTTAAAAAAGTTAGTTTGCTTTTAACAAGTCTGTGCACACGAAGAACAGTGTAGCTCTCACTATGACTCCAAAGTTGAAAATTGACGAAAAAAAATATTTTTCAGAAATTTTGGTTGCTAGGCAACCTAGGCTGGTTGCCAGGAGCAAAATATCATTGACTTTCGAATATGTTTTCGGACTTTACATTTCATATGCTTTCAGAAAATATATAGTTTTACAGGTGTATATAAAACCATCAGTCATTCTTCATTGCATTTGCCTAGGTGTCAAGGAATCCTAAAATACCAAAATAATGTGCGGATCTCTTTAAGCGCTTTAAGGTGGTTCCCCATCAAAAACGCTAAAACGGCCATTATTGGTCCAAATAACTTAATTTTATGTCAAATGAAACTTCTCAAAGTAAAAATAAGAATTTTCCAAAAGAAAATTCCAATTTCTCAAATCAGATTTTTCTCACTTTGAGCGTGATTTATAAGCCATTTAGAGGGTTCCACTCTGCAGAAAATAGAGGCCACAATTTTTATATGATCGATTTCAAATTTTGCATGAGTGTTGTAGACCAAATTCTCAATGTTCCCTATAATTTTCTCAGACATTTAGTCGTTTTTCGCTGAGCTATGCTATTTTTAGTGCACAATTACTGATTCGTCAAAATTAATAAAAAAATCAAATGCTCACAGTGACGTCATCTTTTTTTATTTCTAATAGAAAATTATAGGGATGAACCTCCGTTTTATGGCTATAAAGAATCCCTCACTCAAAATTTCAAGTCAAAAGCTTGAATGCGTCAGGGCCTATCTTCTGCAGAGTTTCTAAAAAAATGGAGAAAATCACGTTTAAAGTTTTTTGTTGGCATTTTGGCTGACAAAAGGTCAAAATATGCTCAAGATTTCAATTTTTTTGCCTTGTTCCGAAATCTCAACATATCCCAGTCTTCAAAGTCACTTTGTTTGATCACAAACGGCGAGCACTAACGGCGCGAGCTTTGTTAAATATCCTTTAAATTCGATGCGTCAAATAACTGCTTGTGTGGTGAACAGGGAAATAAAAAAATTCCCCAAAAGTAAAGGTACACCTATGGGTGTAGTCGTCAACGTCAACTTTGAAATCAGCATTTCCGGTAGGGAACCCCCTTAAAGGGTTAAACTGTGGCTGGTGTGGGCGTATCACTCGGCCGGGGTGGGGCGGTGTGAATGGCGTGCGGCCCCCGATTGATGGTAGACCCTGTAGAACCATTTTCTCTAGTGCGCACGCGCAAATTTTATTTTTTTCGATTTCGAGCTCAAAGAAGTAAAAAGATGTAAACAACATGGCTGCTTCTATGAAGTGGAAATGCGTCAAGGAACCGTCGGGGCCTTCTCCGAAACCACGGCACGGCCACCGAGCGGTTGCGATTCGTGATTTGATTGTCATTTTTGGTGGTGGTAATGAAGGCATTGTTGAAGAGCTCCATGTATATAACACTGGTAAATACTTGATATTTTGGTTTGAAAAAACGGGGAAAGAATTTTGTTCGTCTTTTTCTATTCTTCTGTTGGATTTTTGATTATTTTTTGGAAAGAAATGAATCTACAAAAACCTTGATTCATTAGGATGTGTAGTTTTTGATCATATTTTGGTTACTCACGTGGATATTAAGCGTTGTCATTTTTTATTATAGCCACAAATCAATGGTTTGTGCCAGCAGTTCAGGGAGATATACCACCTGGTTGTGCAGCCTTTGGTTTCGTTTGCGATGGAACTCGTCTTTTGATATTTGGTGGGATGGTTGAATATGGAAGATACTCAAACGAGGTAAATCTCTTACTGTTTTAATTTTTTTATTTATACCGAAATTTGAAGGGATAAAAAAGGCTATTTTGTCAAATTTTTTGAAAGAAGGATTTTTTTTGTCAAAACAAACCAACCGGCACGGCTGCTCGCAATTTCTTGTGGGGCGCCATTTTTGATATTCTATGCGGTGTTCGCATAAATTAGCATTTCGCATTCGAAAAAATGTGAGAATTTAAAAATGGTAGCTTAAAATCAAAACAAAAAAATTGAGAGCGTTGCAATCCAAGATATAATAATTGAAGAAGAGTATCATGCAAACTCTTTTACTCTTTATAATGAATTGAGTTGATGTTTTTCATGATTTTGTAACTGTATAATAGTGTATTTCTTATCTAAATGTTGCAAACCAAAACAGGTGATATATATCTTGCATTTTGTGTTTCTGTTTCTGTGCTCCCCCTAGCCCTATACATTCATTCTGCCTGGAAAGAAATATTGTGTGTACATGGATCAGATGTGTTAACCCCTAATGGAAAACATGAAACTTGGATGCTTTCTATCTCATAAAAACAGTTAGTCACACTAGGAAATCTAGCTTTCAGAAAAAACAACATCAGTCATCTACAGGATGTATTTGCAACAACAAGGATGAGAGTTACCTGAATCAAGTTCGCAAGACAATTAATTCAAACTTTGAAACAAAATAAAACGTGCAGCAGCCAAAATTTGTCAATTCAATTCTCGAGAGACAGCGCTTTGATTTTTAAGGCCTTGTTTATACGCTAAAGTAAAAACAATTCTGCACATGTAAATGGGTCAACAACCCTCGACATGGCAAAAACTTTTATTGGAATTCGCGTAAAGCCCGAGCTGGCCCGAGAATTCGGGCCGTGTTCGGGCCACACTCGGGCCAATTTTTGAAAACATGATTTAAACAGGCGTGTAATTTCAGGACTTAATTTTTTTTACATTTTCTTTGAGAAAAACTTGGTTTCTCTTAATTATATTATGAATGTTGTATAAAATTGATATTAATATTAAATGTCTTATTTCGTATGAAAACATAGTTATAAATATACTTAGGGTGGAAATATTTGCTAGTAAACTGGTTTTAAACTAAAGCATGTCCACGGGAAGCTCGTAAAGTTTTTTTGAGCGATATAAACAAAACAGACAAATCTTATTTTGTACTATTTTGTTTGACTGGACATGCTGAATCAATATAAATATGGAATCTTCTGACTTAGATTAGTACTCCGTACTTAGATTAGACTCAATGGACCCAGCCAGGCAGGCTTAAAAGCGTTATGAAAAAGGAGGCCCGAACATGGCCCGAATGACTCGGGTCATGTTCGGGCCAAAAGAATTGATAGGGTCTCTTGGCCCAAACATGGCCCGAAGAGGCCCGAGAATTCTCGGGCCATGTCGAGGGTCGTATGGGTCATTGTTTGAGGTCTGGCAAAATTTCTGGGAGATAGCCTATCCGGTGGTGCATGGATCTAGGTGGGTTCCGCCTCCCCCATAGATCTTTTTCTTGTGAAGTTGATCTTCAAATTAGTTTTCAAGGTTGGCTTGGCTCAAATTTTTTCATCTATGGCTCAAATTTTAGGCAATTTCTCAAAGTTTTTGAAAATGTTAATTTCATTAAAAAGTGCCGGGTTATTTTTTCATGAATCCCTTTAGAAGTTTTGCGGCGCATTTTTTTGCTTGAGAGTCAAGTAAACAATATAGCGCTTTCGCAGCATTAATCTTTGATACGCATTTTGGCGGGACGCTAGTGTCACCCAATCAACTCTAAAAAAATCAACAAAAACGTTGAGTTGAGAAAAAAAAACTCTGTTTTAGAACAAAATTTTCCGGATACTATTTACTATCCTTTTGCACAAGTTTCTACTTCTTGCACCGGAATCAACTGCCACTTTTCTAGAGATAACATAAGGACTCTGTAGTTGAAGATGGGCTTTGGAAAGAAATTATGTAATTTTGTAAGTAAACACAAGATTTTCAGTACCTTTACAAAAAACGCTTTCTAATCTCATGCCAGTTATCCCAGGAAAATGGCAGAAAAATTCTGGAAAAGTCAGTGGAATCTTAGTGAGGAAAGTGAAATCTTATGCAAAACGAAGGGTAAACTTTTATCGTATGAGAGTGTTCTGTATTTCTCCTGAAATCTCGGGTGAGTTAGGGCAAGTCCAAAACTTTATGTGTCGCTGACCACTTCCTACCGTTCTTCCCAAACCATGTATAGCTTTAAAGAAGCGTATTAACGAGAGGATTTCAAAAAGTGCTGAGTCAAAAACTTACAATGACCCTCTCAAAAATATCTCAAAATATTGGCTAAAAAATTATATTGGCGTTATACGCCGAAAAACACGTCACAAAGAAGGCTTTATTAACGTCACCGATAATTTAAATTTTTTTAATGCCATGAATACTAAAACTTAACTAATGATGTAGATCAACAATCCCAACCAATTTAACAAAAAAATTCAAAAATTTATGATGTTGTCAGCATATCTTAATAACGTATTTTCATTTTTACCTGCAGGAAAATGACATCATCCAAAATTTTTGAAAATTTTTCATGAAATTTTTCAAAAATTGTAAATCTGTATCACCAGCCAAATTTGGGAGCTAATTGCCACAATAAAATTGAAGTTATCATTGTTTTGTGATAATGACATTAATGAAACCGTCTTTATGACGTGTTTTTCGACATATTTTATAACATAAATATCTGTTTTCAGCCAATTATTTAATAGAGGGTTAATATAAATTTTTGACCCAGCACTTCAAAAATTTCAGGGGGACTTAATTTCGCGGATGAGGAGCTCCCTGATTTTTTGCATAATTTCGCAAATCAGAATTAAATCTAATTTTTCTAAAGTGATTTCAAATTTTGCAAACAGAACTTCTCTCAAAATTTTGATATGGTTGTGTGCGAAAATTCGACAATGATAGTGTCCTAACCTTAATTCGGAGGATTTTCGCCGATGACACCCAAATTCGCGAAATTTAATCCCTGGAAAAGTTTTTCCCATTAAAGTAACTCACCCAAGATGCTCACTTTCAGTATAGTCACTAGTGCTCATATAACTTATGGCATGTTAAAAAGGAACAAAGTTTGGCACAGAAAACTAGCCTTTGGTATGGTCATTTATATCAAATGAGGCATATTAAGATGTAGATTTCAGAAATGCCTGTTAATAATATTAGTTACACGGTCTTTTCGAGGTGGAATACAGGATATACAGGGTCAGTAAAAACTATATTGGTGACAAGGCTTGCAGAGGCTTGAAGAAAATCTTTAAAGATTTTCTGTTTTTGGTACTCTCTCAACCCCAACCATTTCAATTCTCAGGTGAGTAAAGGAAAGTCCAAACCCCCTTTTACGATTTTCCCACCGCTTCCCATTGTTACTCTCGCATATAGCTTCATATTTAAGATTCAAAGGACATCGTTAGACGTTATTGAAAAACAGCGATAACAAATCTAATGAAGCGATGAACACCAAATTTTGACTGGAGACGTAGATTAACAATTCTGAAATATTTGTTAAAAAATTTCTAAGATTTTGGATGACATCATTTTATTGTCAGTAATAATTGAAATACGTCTAAAAATTAAATTTTTTTTCATGAAATATTTGTATAATAATAAACATCAACGTCTTCAGCCAAAATTTGGTGTTTATTGCATTAATAGATTTGAAGTTATCTCTGTTTTTAAAAAATGACGTTATTTGAATCTTACCTATGATGTGTTTTTTCAACAAATTTCATAACGTCAAAATAAATTTTTGGCTGATATTTTGAAACCGGCTTTGTTTAAATTTTTGACCCAGCACTTTCCATAACCATCTCTTTAATATGCTTCTTTTTAGCTATATGCCAGAGTTAAGGAACAATGAGAAGGATGTCGGCATCATGCAAAATATGTTTTGGACTTGCCTTAACTCACCCGAGTTTCGATTTCAAGTCTTTTCAAAACAAAACATTCTAATCTTGATCAAAACATTGAAAGCACATTCATCAATGTGTCATTTGTCATTACACTAAAACTATTCTAAAGAAAAATCAGAAGTTTAATTTACAGTACAATTCAACATAATATATTTCTTTGTTGTTGTTTTAGCTTTATGAGTTGCAAGCAAGCAGATGGGAATGGAAGCATCTTCATCCTAAAGCACCTGCAAATAATATAACACCATGTGCTCGGCTTGGTCACAGTTTCACACTTGTTGGTAAAAGAGTATTTCTTTTTGGTGGACTTGCAAACGACAGTGAAGATCCAAGAAGTAATATTCCAAGGTATTTTACATTACTCATTTTGTTCTGTTTCTCTTTGCTTTTACTAAGGGACCATTCAAAAAGTATGTACGCTCTGAGGGGGAGGGGGAGGGTACTACCGAAAGCGTACGAGGGGGAGGTCAGGTAAAAAGGTACGTACGCTTTGACATTTTTCAATACAACGAAATTTCAGTCAAAGTTTGGTTAGATCTTCTGATTATATCATCAACAAAGACAAACAGAAGTTGAACTTATTTTAATTTTTCTCAAAATCCCCTAATTTACCTTTGTATAGACTGTTTAATACGATCTAAAAAATTTTTGAGGGGGGGGGGTCATTTCTAAATCGTACGTACGCAAAAGGGAGGGGTAATGCCAAAGCGTACGAGAGCGTACAAGGGGGAGGGGGTGGTAAATTTTCACCGATTTTGAGCGTACGTACTTTTTGAATGGTCCCTAATTGTTTAGTTATTGGGCATTGGCTTTTCTGAATTCCACAGCCATAATAGAAATCTAAAATTTTGAGATATAGAACTGTATATAAGTATAAAAGTATAATATAATATGTGTTGGAACCTAAAATTGTTTTTGACTTTTTTTAGAGAAGTTAAAATACAATACATTTCTACACCACTTTTTTAGATATCTGAATGATCTCTATACATTGGATCTCAGTCAACATGATAATCTTCAGTGGGATGTTCCTTGTACTTATGGTCAGCCTCCAACACCGAGAGAATCTCATTCTGCTGTTCTTCATACAGCTGAAAATGGTAAACATCCTAGACTGTTCATTTATGGTGGAATGAGTGGCTGTCGTCTTGGTGATGTTTATATCCTAGATGTTGGTAAGTCTAATTGACCTTAGCTACATTGACACAGACAACAACAATTTTCATTTATAAAAACTGAAAATTTGCTCTGAAAAACAATCCAATTAATTTAAGAACACAAATTGATGATTCTCATTTAACTTAATAACATAGTATTGGCAAAGGTTAAAAGAACTTCCAGATATGATATGATAGCACTTTACTGATATTTTTGTTTGATACTTTTTGTTTGCGTATGATTTGCATTTACTCTGAAGTATCTAAACCACTTTGACTTTTGTCTTTTAGAAAAAATGTTATGGTCGAAACCTGTGATTCACGGTATTGCTCCCTTACCAAGAAGTTTACATACTGCTGTTATGATTGGTAAACGTATGTTTGTTTTTGGTGGATGGGTGCCTCTCATCGTTGAAGACGGTCGTTCAAGTCATGAAAAAGAATGGAAATGCACAAACACCTTAGCCTGTTTGAATGTTGGTAAGGAGATATCAATTATCTGGCAATTTTAGATAATTAATTTTTGATGATGGTAAGAAATTTACTAATGGAAAAATTTTTGGTGTCACATATGCCATGGTCCAACGTAAAGAAGCTAGGCACTCATATCAGTAAATATACAGTAGAATTTGTTAAATAGCATTGTAGTAATGAAATGCCAAATTTTACTTTATTTTCATTTTGTTTGTGTAGAAAAACTCAGATGGGAGACAATCAATGTAGAAGGAGCTGATGACCAGATGCCAAAACCAAGAGCTGGTCATGCAGCTGTAAATGTAAGCTACATTTTTGAACTTGATGTTTCAGGCTTGAAACTCCCCTTTAGCCTTCTGTAATCAGTTTATTTTTTAAGATCAGGATTAGAGGAGTAGATTCAAATATCTAAATATTTTTACAGTTTTGAAGCAATGTACAAATTTTATCTTCACCAATTTTACAAATAAATTTGTGGTTTGATATAACTTTTTCAAATATATTTTATCGATTTAACATTGTATTTTTGTTTCAGGTCCATACACGAATGTATATCTGGAGTGGTCGAGATGGTTATAGAAGAGCATGGAACAACCAAGTTGAAAATGTAATTTACTTTAAATCTAAAAGTATAGTTTGATATATTTGATGCATCGAATGATTTATTTGTTCACTTTACACTTATGAAAATTACGGCATCTCAAAGCAGCTCATTTTGATTTCCATGTGATTTTCTCATCCTTCAGGTTTGTTGCAAAGACCTTTGGTTTTTGGAAACAGGTAAATGTCATTCATCTTTTCGAATTACGGTGTCTTTTCGTACTTTATAATGCTACATTAAATCCTCAAAGTGACTTTCAATATCAGAGTGAAATGTCTTTCTCAAAGCTTTATTTTATTCCAACCAATACATTCTTCTTGGATTGTCACGCGTTTCATAACAAAAGGCATAAAGTCGATAAGTGAGTTCAAACAACGTACGGATCATATATTTGGCTCTATAACTATATCTCTTACAAACAAAGAAACTAACTTGTTATTCTCCTTATTCTCTCTCCAGAACGCCCACCAGCACCTTCTCGTGTGCAACTTGTCAGAGCTACAACAACAACGCTTGAAGTATGCTGGGGTACAATACCAACAGGTCAGAAATATTTTCTTTCTTCCGAATTTATTTAGTTTCAATAAAGGATCTAAACTAATCTTAAAATATAAACCCATAAAAATGTTACAATTGATGTAATGTCAAAATCATTTCAATTTGGTAAAATTTTACAAATTTAAACTTTTTTAAGTTGATTCTATGTGTACTCTCAGGTAGGTATTCTTATGATTCATTTCGTTCTTTTGAGCAACTATATTACTAATAATATGATATTAATATTTGTTATTCAATATTTTACAGCCGACGCTTACATCATTCAAATACAAAAATACGAAGTGAACCCCACTCCCACAACCTCTACAACCACAAACAACACAGCCAACAACTCAACCACAGCGAAACCAATAACCAGCAGTACTGCCACAACAAATACCACACAACTACTCTCGAATGCAAATATCATTCGACTTCCCAGCACTGGACAATCTCTGGCATCAACTCTTACCAATCTTTCATCGGTCACTTCTCTAGCTGGTGTCTCTAAAACTCTTGGTATTCTTGGAACCAACACTAAAACAAACATCAAAATGGCCATCACTCAAGCAGCCTCAGGGGCAAACAAGACAGCTAACATTGTTACCAGTCCCAAAGCTGTCACTCAAAGTCTCCTCCAACTTGGAGGGCAAATGAAAAACCAACACATCACTTTAGCAGCTTTGAACCAACTCACTGCTGGCAAGATTGCAGTGAGCACTGCAGGTGGCAAAACTGTTCAAATTATTTCACCCGCTAAAGGTCAGGCTATCAAACAACAGATCACTGGAAAGCCAGGAGTAAACACCCCTATTCTAACTGCTACCTCCTCGGCCAGTACAGCTGGTCAGACCATCAAAGTGGTATCATCTGGAGCCACTGCAACCTCGACCCCTTCGACACAGTATGCTTTGGTTCGTGCACAGCTTCCAAGCACAAGTGGTGGCCCAGCTCAAACAGTGACCTTCATTCGTGCTATTGGACCAAACAGCTCTACCTCGACTGGAAATACAACCGTTTCAGTCACCCCACAACAGATGGCTGCACTGTTAAAAGGACAACAAAACGGAGGTCAAAGTCAAATCCAAAAGGTGCTGGGAGCCGCTACGGGAACAGCTCAGATTCGCGCTCAAAACCCGATAAATGTTGCAAGCTCTCTTAAACTAGCCGCTCAAAACAGTCCATCTAAATTGGTCTCTGTACAAATTCCACAAAAAACAGGCGGTGTCACTCAAATGAAAACAGTGTCAGTTGGCTCTATCTTAGGTAGCAAAGTCAGCACAGTGACAACTCAAGCAACTAATGTCTCGCCCATGGCTACTCTCGTATCTGGTGTTTCTGCTGCCAAAACCACTACAGGATCATCGTTAGTCAACCAGTTTCCAGCAGTTCGTCCGGCTGCTATCGCAGCTCTCACAAAAACGACGACCATGACCCCAACAACAACCACGAACACCGACGCCGTCACATCAACAACGGCACCTTTGACGGAAACTAGTGAACAGAAACCGGCAGAAGTAACAAAAGTCGATTCTACAACCAACGAAGCTGGTGAAATCAAAGAAGAACAAGACGACGTTTCCAATCTGCTGAAATCAACTGAATCACTCGATATGCCCATATCGACAACAGATATCAAGGAAGAGCCAAAAGATGAAGATGTATTGAAAACGACCGCAGGTATTGGAACAATTGATAAAGATGAACTTCCTACTGAAGTCCCGATGGAGGAAGCACCACCAAAAACTGACCTCACTGAAACCAAAGACGAAGTATCTAGTTCCACAGAGGGAGCTGAACCTACCGATACCAAAATGGAAGTTGACCAGGACGAAAAACCACCTACAAACCCAACAGAAAACTGTGGCGAAGCTGAAGTCAAACAAGAACAACCAGACCAATCATCGGAATCTGTGGCCGCATCCACTCTAGCGCAACTTGCGTCCATTGCCAGTGATGGCGGAAACACTGGGGCGGTGACGACACCCATCACTGATATGAATAATCCACTATCAACGTTGGCAGCGCTTGCTTCTTCATCGCCTATCGCTACAGCTCCTGTCGTGAATGGTTCTTCGAAAGCCATCAGTGTTGCAGCAGCTGCTAAAAAGGTCAGTTGTTTTTCACCCACTGTAACTGAATATGTTAGGCTGCACGCATCCCTAGAATTGATTTTGATATAGGGGATGCGTATCGTGTATAAAATTCCCGTCCGAGAGTTAACCCAATTTCGGGGTAACCTGTTTCAATTTTCTTAAAAGCTTCAGAACTCCAATGATTTTTATTAACCTCTAGCCATTCAAATTTCTAATCAAAATTTAATAAAATTTAAAGATCTCTTATATAAAACTTACTAATTAAGCTAATCAAGTTTCTAAAACTCATATGTACAAAGATGGGGTAACTCTCGGACGAGAATTTTATACACGGTGCGCAGCCCCTATATCAAAACATGTCAGAGGGGATGCTTGCAGCCTACAGCCTACATGGTATGTATGTGTAATAATGAGATTATTTGGGCGAGTGAATGACCATACATTACTAATTAACATTATGTAGGTACGCCATAGTATGTTATACCTCGGTAAAACTTTAAACGGGTGTATCACCAGAGTCAAGTTTTTTTCGATGGTAAACTTCAATAGCAAACGCATTAATAGCATTAAAACTACCAAGCAATACCAAGACTTTTTCTTATTCTTCACTGTAGATCGTTCGTGGTAAAGGTCCAGATGGAATCAAAAAGAACCCGGCACCGTGGTATGATGTGGCCATGACAACCAATACATCAATTGTCGTTTCGCACTACTATGTTCCTGTAGAAGCTGGCGATGATAACGTAAGAATTTGATATTTTTTAACATTTCTTTTCTGATCAAGTTTGTCTTCTAAAAACACGTCATATGATGGGCATCGAATGCTCTACTACGCACTAGTTAGAAGTCTTACTTTTGAAATCGTTTTTACTAAATAAATAATGAGAAGGATTTCAACTGTTTTATTCTTTAGCACGACAACGTTGTTCCGGAAGGACAGTACAAAGGCATGAGGAAAGTTGAATTACAACCTGGAACCGCTTTCAAATTCCGTGTTGCGGGTATCAATGTTTGTGGGCGTGGTTTGTACAGTGATATTGCTGCTTTTAAAACGTGTGTCCCAGGTGAGTTTTTTTACAGCTTATGTTTTACTGTTTCCATTCTTGAAAAAAGGGTTTGCCAGCAGCCGTTTGAGCTAAGAAGCTGTTCTTACTTAAATCAGTTCGGTGGTTGGGAGGGGTTATGTTCCAGGTGAAAACTCTTGGGAGTATGTGAATTCTAACTTTGTGAAGCAAAACTCTTTTTAAATTTCGAAATACTATCTATAAAATTTATTATTTGTTCGTAGGTTTCCCTGGTGCTCCGTGTTCAATCAAAATCACCAAGGTATGTTCAAATATAGCTTCTTAAACATTTATAATGAAAGTGGACTTTGTGCATTTACGTACATCTTTTTAAAAATGATCGATACAAGCCCTAGATCTCCCTGATCTCTTTCCACTTTACTTTTCATGATTCGTATGTTTTTTTTATTTATTATACCCGTATTATTTCCGCATATTTTAGAATGATGTGGGTGCACATTTATCATGGGAGCCTCCAACTAATAGTGCTGGGAAAATCCTCGAATACGCCGTCTACCTTGCTGTGGATAACAAGAAAGGCAAAGAAGTGACACAAACACAGCTGACATTCGTCCGTGTGTACTGTGGCTCAACCTCCTCGTGCACTGTGACCTCTGAAACCCTGAAGAGTGCTCATATCGATTTCACAACGAAACCCGCTATCATTTTCCGTATCGCTGCTAAAAACGAGAAAGGGTACGTATGGACTACTAATTGTTCTTGTTTATTGTTCTGTTCTGTGTCCTCTGAGTATTGTCGCACTGTATTGTCTAAGGAATTTATCATGAATTATTGTGGTTTTGAACCTGAAAAATATTAATGTTTTTCTTTGTTTGTTTAGCTATGGACCTGCAACCCAAGTCAGGTGGCTTCAAGGTATTTATTTTAGTTTTTTGTTTTACATTGTTTAAGTTCTGGTGAAATAATTTTCAGTATTTTTCTTTTAAACACAAATTTTGTAGCTTGATATATCTACTCCAGCTCATTGCTAGCTTTTTATTTCATTGCGAAGAAAATTCATTGTTTTGACTGTCATTTTCTTTTGTTTATTCAGATTTGAAAGACCTTCCTGAGAATAAACTGAAGCGAATGGCAGAAGCCAGGTAATTTATTTCTTAATTTTTGTTTTTTCGTGCAAAAATTGCTCTTTTGTTTTGAACGTTTCTTCGTTGCCATGTGGACTGGTCAATATTTTAGCAGGTTATTCGTAAATGCTTCATGTTTGTCCAATTTGTTTGTAAACTCGGCTTTTTTCTATGACAGAAATTCTGAACCTTTCTGCATTTTCACACAAATTGAATTTCCTATTTCGTTATTTCATAGGAATGATGCTGCAAAGCGTGCCAAGCTATCGTAAGATTGGGTTTGATGCGAGTGGGTAGGTCGCACTCTGTTTTTAATCACATAATGAAAATTATTAGAAAGAATGTAGTGTTATTTTGAATCTGTAGAAAGTTATTTTTTTCGCTTTTACTCGTCCCAATGACATGCCCAATTATATAGCACTGCATGCATGTCAGGGGGAGATGAAAAAGGAAAAAGATTTTTGATTTATTTATTTACTGTAAATAGTATATACACTCTTAAGAGAAACATAGAAAGAAAAACGTAATAATTTGTCGTTCTTTTTTTGGAGATGTTTTTTTTGGTAGTTTTTTAAAAGAAGCTATGTCTATGTGTTTATTTCATAGAATTTGGTCTAAATCCTCTATTATTTTACCTTTTAAAATTTTTAATGCCCTTACGGGTTGATTTTCGTCATGTCTTTTGGAGGATGATTTAAGTTAAAGTCTGTCTCAAAATAATTTGCAGCGGAGACAAAAATGACTGTAACTTTTGATAGAATTCGAATCAAGTTACGATTTTGTGCCCATAGAAAAGATATTTGTGAGTGGAACATTATCAAGCAAAAAAAAAAATTGAAAAATTAAGAAAAATGAAAATGGAAAATGAAAAAGAAAAAAATCAACTTCTTGTAGAAATGTGATTATTCAATCTTTGACCATCATCACTGTGAAAAAATTTTCAAAAATATTCATTCAATCGAAAGATATTTTCAAATGGACTACTTTTTGTTCTTCAATATATTTTTTGTTCAACTTTTTTTGTTACTCTTTTATGATCTTGAAAATGCACAAGCGTGTATCGAGGTTTCTATGACTTCTACATTATTATATATTTTGTTCTTTTTTGTATTTAATTTTTCGAGAATTTTGAGGTATTCAAGATTCTTTTATATAGTTAACTGTTATTTTAAATTTCGACACAGAAAAAAGAACTTTAAATTAATATAAACTCATACATTGTTGATTTATATTTCCGGAAAATTTTGTTTAAAGATTCTTCGCCACAAAATCTCAAAAGCGTATGCTTGCGTGCAGGGGTCAATTATCTGGCACCCGATGTAGAAATTTTCTTCCGACACGCTAAATCTCTGAAGGTCGGGAAAATTTTCAACATCTGGAAGAAATACATTACGGAATTTCGCCTGACCGCGTAATTTTTTAGAAAAATGGGCCCGAGTGCAATTTGGACAGGGAAGGTGTCATGGCCGACAAAATTTGGGTCAGAAAAAACTTCAAAAGGTTTCACGAAATACACATACAAAACTTTTTGGAGAAGGAATCATGCAAAGTATTATCATTCTTTTCACAAGGAGGGCATGTAGAAATACTCAAATAAGTATTTTTCCTTCTTTAAACTAATCACAGAAGCAAAAACAAAATAGAAATAACATTGTACACAAAAAAGCCTGAAAGAAGAGAAAAGTCATAATCATCATCTATAATAACACTAAAAGAAAAACTGAAGCTATAGAAAATGAATACTAACCCTCAATGAACACTTTTGTGAAGTTTGATAAAGATTTTATCCAAAAAACTTCAGTTCTGGAACACTGAAGTCGGTTTATCGGTTGTCGGCCGGTGGACAACAGTTATATTTGGAGGACGGTCTAAGAGAGATAACAACATGAAAGTTAATGATAAAAGCATAAGCCCATAGGAACATACCTGCTTTAGTTTCTTTGGTCTTTGAATGGTATAAAATTTGAGAAAGTGCAGAAAAATTTCAACTTTTCTGTGGTAGAAACATATTTTTTGGGGTTGGTGGGGGCTAAACTTATGTCGGCACATCAATGGACGACTACTATTCCTCTACGATGGTATATTGGCCCGCTCCTTTAGAGCTTTAGCGTGGGCGGCCGCCAAATCGCCATCGGAATATCAGATAAAGGGGTCAAAGGAAATTATACGTACTCACGGGTACCTAATAGCCGGGGGGGCCCCGCTAATTAATTTTTTGAAAATTTTCCACCCAGGACATTCTTATTCAAACCCCCCCGCTTATTGATTTTTGGGAAATTTTTTTTTGAAAGTTCCCTCTTTTGCCCTAATTCTGCTGTATCAGCCTCCTTTTCGAACATTTTCCACCCAGGATATTTTTATTCCAACCCCCCCCCCCCCCGGCTTATTAAATTTTGAGATTTTTTCCAACCCCCCTGCTTATTCAGTATTAAATAAAGGTCTGAACCAAACGTTGAATTCGAAATTTTCTTCAACCGATGTGGGGGGTGGGGTGAATGAAAAAGTACGTACTTACTGTACCAGGGGGTATAGCCATTTGCGTACAGGGGGAGGGGGTACTCGATTTTCGACATTTTAGTGCGTAGGTACTATGTAGACGGCCCCCATCGTCAGCTCGACTTTTCAAAACATCATATGTGCATTAAAGTTCGGTCTGAAAATATCCTCAAAACCATGAAAAAGCAAAGCCAATTTGATGGAAAGTGATTGATAGAGAAAAGCAAAAAGAAAAGAAAGACAAATCAATTACAATTCAATAAATAATTCTATTTCTTTGATTCATCATAAGCAAGATCCAAAAATTAAAATAATTCTATATCTTCAAAAAAAAAATGTCTTGCATAAAATTTGTACTTTCCAGTTCTTGGCAAATAAAAAAGTGCTGTGTTTTAAGGCCTGTCCCAATTTTCCGTAATTTTTGAACACCAATAGCACTCGCCAAGAGGTGTTCATTCATACCTTTTTGGAACCGTATTAGGGTGTAGAATATGAAAAGTGCTGTTCGATAATTGTTTTGTTTGCCTAAATAAAGATATATGGATAAATAATGCAAAAAATGTAAAAATGCTGGCGTCAGCAAAACTTATTTTTTAAATAACTTTTGGCTTAATTTTAGATGCTGAAATTTTGCAGAATGCAAGAGAATATTGAAAAGCACATTTCGGATCAATTTTTTTTACAAATTTGATGACGTCAGCAGAAATAAGTAAAAAACACATTTTTGCTAAAATATGCTGACGTCAGCAAAAGTTCAAAATATTTTTTGATTTAAAATGTGCCTATTCATAATGTCCTACTTTGGTTAAAATTTCAGCATCCAAAGTTAAGTCAATCAAAAGTTATTCAAAAAATAAGTTTTGCTGACGTCAGCATTTTTACATTTTTTGCAATATTTATTCATATATCTTTATTTAGGCAAGCAAAACAATTATTGAACAGCACTTTTCATATTCTACACCCTAATACACTTCCAAAAAGGTATGAATGAACACCTCTTGGCGCAGGGGGGGTCAGTGTACCAGAAGGTGGCATGTATCCTGGGGTGGGTGGGTGTTTGAGAAAAGAATTTGTCATGTACTAACTGTGTACTATAATTGGGGTGTTGGGTCCAAAATCTATTTTGATTTTTACTACCTGTGTACCAAAATAGGGGTGTTGGGTCCAAAATTGATGTTAACAGTATGGAAACAAAAAGGTTTAGAAATTATCTGCTAAAATAGAAATGTAAAGTTGTTCTATTATAAATTGATCAAGCCAAGTTTGTCCAAGACCATTCTTCCAAACTTCTTGGAATGAATTAAAATCCTACCAGATCCCACTGAAATGAATGTTTATCGAGTCAATGTAAACATTCGAACATTCGAATTTAAACATTCAAACTCAAACATTCGAACATCAGAAGTGCCAACTCTCACGCATTGGGTGTGAGACTCACACATTTCCACATGGTCTCACGCAATTTTTGAAAAGTTGATTTCTCACGCATTTTGGATTATTGAGAAAAATTTTCCTGTTTTTCCAATTTTTGGAAAAAAGTTTACCCGATTTCCCGATTTTCCGAAAAAAGTTTCCGCGATTTCCCGATTTTTGGAAAAATGTTTACCCGATTTTTGGAAAAACGTTTACCCGATTTTTCGATTTTTTCCGATTTTTTCCAGGTAGTACCCGGTAGTGAATGAGGGGTATGGGGTAGTTTTGTTTTTTTCCAGGTACTACCCGGTAGTAAATAGGGGGTATGGGGTGGTTTTGGGATTTTTCCATGTAGTATGGTGTAGTTCAGGGGTGGGTGGGTGTCAAGTTTTGAAAAATACCTTGTAGTACACATACATGCCGCCTTCTAGTACACTGACCCCCCCCCCTGCTTGGCGAGTGCTATTGGTGTTTAAAAATTACAGAAAATTTGGACATGCCTTAAAATGCCTGAGATAGTCCAAATACATTAAAGGGAGAAATTTTGGCGGGAACTTAATTTGGCGGATTTGGTCAAAATCCGCCAAATTTAAATTGCTCTATTTATTCCCCCAAATGTGTGCTATTTCAGGCTTTAAAACTGGTTTTTCCTTTTTTAATGGCGTTTTTTTTTTGGACAAAAATGTCCTTCGTCCGCCAAGTTAAATTCCTGCCATATCTAATTAATTTAAGTTAACCGCCAAATTAACTTCCCTCTGAAAAAACTTTTTCTCCCATCCGCCAAACTAAATTCCCGCCAAAATTTCTTCCTTTAATGTATAATTTGAAACCCCACAGAAGTCTTTTATGATGGCTAATTGAATGGAAGTAGTATGTGCAAGTGATGCGTTCTTTTTCAGACCGTTAAAAGTTTCTATTGACCATATTCGGATTGTCTCACGATAAGTCTTTCAAACTCAATTAAAAAAGTACGGGAAAAAAATAATATAAAAACTGTCTCACTCACCCAACAAGAAACATCCCCAATACATACTCGAAATTTAGAAAATAAGCAATATTGTCAGTGTCCTAAATAACAAAATTGAACATAAAAAAATGTTGAATTTTGCAAATTTCCCTACACTTTATTCACTATAAAACTTTTCTATTAAAATTCGACATCAAAATAAGTAATGATATTGAACATGATAACCATGAAACATACAAAGACGAACAAGAACAAATGAAACGAAATGCCAGCTGAAAAAAAAGAAAAATTATTTAGAGATGAACCCTTTCAGAAATCCACCTAAGGGATAACAGTATGATACATAACTTTGATAGGAACAAGACTTTAAATTGCTGTTAATACACCCAACCTACCCCTGGACAGACTACCCAGTTTTCACCCCTTGACAAGCCTCAAATCGATCCCTTGGACGCTAAAATTTACCCATGGACATTGCAAAACTATCACATGGACATAGCAATTTTTCACAATTTTTCATTACGCCTGGATTATATCTTCCACTCGTATGTAAATTTTTTTCTGTGAGAGCTCATTGTTGTGTTAAATGTAGCACAACAACAAATAACAGTTGATATTTCACTTAGAGTTCTAATTTACTACATAAAACAAGAGTATGAAAATGAAATTTAAAAAGATTAACTTACTTCTCATAGGGAAGAGAGACAGTGTGCAATTATTATCAATGGAACAGGTTAAAACACCGGCTTCATGACCCATTTCTTCACATAACACCCGGTTTTCTGGGATGAATGACAATCCAGTGATAAAGGAATCGTGAATATTATCGATCGTTCTCATATGCTGAAAAAAATGGAGAAAGGGAGCCCATGCCACAGAATATAGATATGATTTGACAAGGCTTCACGTTTCAATCCATTCATGTATCAAATATCCTGATCTCGCGAAGTACTCGTTGCCACTTTAAACTGCTATATTATTTCATTTGTCATTTTTTTCTCCTGTGGCTGCAAACATATTACACCCCTGTCTCGCAGCCCCGGTGGAACTTTTTTCCTCAGTGGGGATAAAAACTCGTATTGAAATCCCGATGGGGATAGACATTTCATTGTTCTAAGGTTAAAAAATCCAGTGGGCATGGGTTTGGAATGCAATTTTTAAACATTGAATTTCGAATGGGGATGAAATAAAAGTCAATTTCCCAGTGGGGCTGAAATTTCAGGATATGACACAGGGGTGTCATATTAAAGACTTTACCTACCCTCATGTTCCATGAAATGTATAAAAGAATTGATCCTTCGGCAGTGCCTACGCCCAAAAATGCTCCATTTTTACTAAATAAGAAACAAAACAAAATAATGCTATTAAAATCTGAATGGGCAGGAAAGTCAGGGAGAGTAAGCTAAAAAAAGTCGAGCACTCGGTGTAAACAAATCCACACCATTCTAAAATAACGGAATTACTAGCCTATCCAATAGAAGGATAGCAAGTTTACCCAACAAAAAGACAACCTCATTCCTAATATTACCATGACACTACTTTCCAACTGAAATACTCAAAACAATATCGAGTTATTCGCCAAAATAGGCGGCAAATTATTAGGCAGTTCGCCAAAGTTTCTTCTCGCCAAATTACTTCTCCCAAGGTGCGAGAAAGAATATTTTCTAGAAAAAAGCTATTACCAACCTGACATTTAGTGAAGACGGTATATGTGTTTTGATGAATTCTGTTCGTTCTGGTATCCATTTTTGAGTATTCCATTTGACTAAACAACTATCCGCTTTAGTTCGTGAATATTTTCGTGGTATATGCGTCGTGTACAAATATATCGTTTTGCTGTCTTTATTCTCACTAAATCTGTAAGCAAGAAGAAGCAACACATATATACCATGATTCATACCTACATATTAGAGTTGAACAATAAAATATAACCAAAGCAATCATGCAAATGACCTTTATATACCCTGGACCAGGTTTCACTATCCCGACCAAGCAAAATCTTTGATCGGAGTTCTTTTGAAAGTGGTACCCTAATGGTAGCAGTAATCGATGGCGGTGTAAATGCATATACTTTTTCTCGAATACTTTTGATAATATAGCGCCGTTAGACTTTAATTTCTAACAGTGCAACGGCTTCTTTGCGGGTACTTTCAAAAGATGGCGAATAAAAATTGGTCCAGAGTATATAAAGGTCAGTGAATCATACCCACTCACCTACAGTTCCTGAATCTATAAAAGTCATCGTCTTTTTTATCAATAGCAAAGGATAATTCGAGTTGCTTTTTACCATCATTGACACCCCATAAACCAGCACTTGCATCTTTACTCACCGATACAAACTAAGAAAGAGAGTTGAATGAAGGGAACTGAAAAATAATTTCATAGCACAATAAGCTGAGTTCTACACATCTTTTAAAATGTAATTTGAGGGGAGACAGAAAGCCCTCTCACGGGTGCTCAAGTACTCCCCCCCCCCTCGCCCCTTAAAATCTCAAGATCAATCTTGTCAATTGACAAGAGCTACGACCTTGAATTTTCGACCAGTGGTAGTTATGGATATTTGAAAATGATTCGGTCACCTGTCTGTTTTTTTTACAGAGCAGAATGTAAACTAGCATTGACTGATTGATTTGTTCAATTTGACTGGAATTTGTTCCTGAAGACTGACTTGTCAAATAAAAGAGACTAGTAACAGAAAAAATTTGTTCCCATGAGTATTTGGTACTTTGTAGACTAGTCTGTAAAATGCACGTTGACCACTTGTCGGAACTCGTGTACTAATGGAGCTTGTAACTTGAAATTTTCACCGGTGATAGATATTGACCATCCTAGACAGTGTACAAAGTTTCAATTTAGCCATGTGAGCGGTTGGTATTTTACAGACCGGTCCGTTTTTTACCTACAATGCTCAATTTCAGCATAACTCGTCCGATTTTGTTGAAATTTTGGCTGCAAGCTTGTATTATCAGTACCTAACACTTACCAAAATTTCAAGTCAAAGGCATTTTCCTAGGGCTGTTTAGGCAAAAAAGGGTAATTTTTGGCTGGTCTGTAACATACACGATACCAGCATGTGGCAAAAAATGACTCTCTACCCTATTATAAACACATGTCACATGGAGGTATGGAGTTGCCTCACAAAATGAAAAAAAATCAAAGTAAAAAAAAGTTAGAGGGGGTCCTATTTTCGGTATTTTCAAAGAATGATGACGTCATCAGGTGGCGGTGACGTCATCAATGATGTCAAAACTTTCACAAAAGCTGCCAATTCATATTTGGTGTACACTTGCAAAATTTCAAGCCAATTGGATAAATGTTTCAAAAGTTATCAAAAAATTCGTTTTGGGGCCTCTTTGCCCCCCACAAGATGCTCGAAGGGTTGAAGATTCAAGTGCTATACACTTTCTAATTTATTATAAAAAGTTTGTTTGTTCAGTGATAATCAAACCCTTACTAATTTTGAGTTAGGATGTACATCAATTTCATCGAGTTCTGTAGTATGTGCTTTGATGTCAAACCTTTGTTCCAGTGTTGGGTACTATAACGAAGTGATAATGAAAACAATGAGTGCGACTTTAAAAACTCTACAATATCCATTTTTTTTTTTACTATAACGAAATTTTGATAAAACAGGATCTTAAAGTCTACATCTGGTGAATAGGTATACAAAGAGAACAAAAAAATACTCTTAGGTTATATCTGTAGAAAAATGCTGTTTCAAGATGTTGACTTTAAAATTTCTCAGCAAAAACACTAGAAAGTTTTCAATCATGATTAAATACCAGATACATTGTCTCATATACAGATGGCCGGCCCTCTTTGACTATTTTTAACTTTAAAGCTTATAAATAAATCGTCAGATTTAAAATCTAATACCTAGAAATTTCAATTGCAGACAAATATTATGTGATAATGTAATGAAAACAATGAGTGACTGACTTTAAAAACTCTACAATATCCATTACTACCACCAGTGATGAGATGTTGATTATCAGGAGTGAACCGAACACATTTCTGATATTCACCATCCTCATCATGTTCATCTTTGGGTTCAGGGACTGTCACTACTTTTTTCAGCGCTACAAAGAAAATTATATCAATTTAATTTATTTAATGCTTATAAAATTCAACACACTTGGTGTGGTTTTTACAATACAAGGCTCAGACAGTAATAAATATAGTATGTATGTATGTAATAGTTTATTTCATGCTGACGAAAAGGTAGCAACAAAGGCTAATAAAAGTCAATGCTACTTTACAATTAGCGACCGTAGCATGAAGGTAGAGCATCCAGCTACGGTGCGCAAGGTTGTGGGTTCAATCCCCAGCCGGGTCATACCAAAGATTCCCAAAATGGTACTTGGTGCCTCTCTGCTTGATGCTCAGCAACTAAAGAGACGGATCAAGGGTAAGTGGAGAAATCCAGGGAAAGGAGTGGCGCCCTCCCATACCTTCGGGTAGACAGCTATACGAAAAGGGAGCCTTCGGGTCGCCCTCGACTGCGGTCGCAAACTTACTTACTTACTTACTTACAATTAAAAAAAAGCTAATGTTTTGTTGGCAGCTCATCGTCGCTGCCACTGAGGCTAGATATTGACAGCTTTTGGTTGGTTTGGTTGGTTTTTGTTTGTTTTTATCAAGCGAAGTGGAAAACAAATTTAAAACATTTTAATATTCATTTTAATTTTCAAGCAGATGTAATCCAGACCAAATAGGTTATGATATCATGCGATATTAAAATCAAATTCTGAATTTTTTAGGTTGAAATTATAAAGAAATATAGACTTTGAAAAATGACCAATCTTTTCATAAAGCCATCAGTAATCTTTACAAATGCTACCTTTCAAATTGACTTTTTCGACATCATTTTCTTTCTTGTAATCAATTCTATAAAGTTGACAAAAATGGTCCATTCCAACTGCAATGACATCTCGTTGTGGACTGAGGTCTAAGTTCATAATCGCTCTACGCTCTGTATCAAGATCACATATACACTCTGCTTCAAAAGTATTTCCACGTCGTTTCAGGTGGTAAAGTTTCTAAAAACCAAAAACTTTTAACTAGTTGGAATGCATAAGAAGAAAATTACTTGGATGAAAACAAGGAATCAAGAAAAACTGATTTAAAAAAAGTTAAAAGCTGTGTTAACCATTGAGCTAAAATGAAGGATAGTAACAGTGCAGTACATATTTGTAATGTCAACACCCAAATATCGTGGAATTGAATGGTTTGTATTAACTTGTATATGTTATATTAACGCTTACTTTTTGAAAAGCTATTCAATCATTTTATTACTAAAAAAGTTTTCAATAGAAAGAATGAAAAAAAAAAAGATCTCCATAACTTGTAAAACATTAAGCATGATTATTTCATAGAGGTCAATAGTCTTGAGAAATATAATATAGTAAATAAATAAGAAAACTACTAACAATTGCATTGTTGACACCTGTCTTTGCTGCACCACCACCTCCAGCACAGACAAAATAATTAGGATTAATTGCATGGATTGCATATAATGGGAATGTATTTTGATCTAAGTTTTTAGTTGTCATCTGAAAGTGAAAAAGGGAAATATCATTCGAAACAACGTTCGTGTCAACACTTTTAAAAAGGAAAGCCTGTTTTAACTAATGCAAAAATCCCATAATCTAAACAATAGACAGCTCCAGCCTTTTTTAGGCCTTACTCTTGGTCTAAATATAATATAAATATAAATATCTTGTTCCTAGGTAACTGCTGTGTTGTAAAAGACAAATCAATAAGATGACATTATCATTAAAAAAATTTCTGCTGGAGTAATTAACTATTCAAAATAATGTCACGTTCTCCAAAACAACTATTCCTTTTACTCCCATCTCTAAAGAAGGGTGTTGGAATTAGACCAACTAACAAGCATGTAAGTTTCATAATAATACCATCTTTTTGCATAGGTTTTGCATGTAATCTCAGTACGGTAATTTTGACACCATAATTTTTTGCATATAATCCAAGATGGCGGACGGAAAGCGAAAAGGTCTATTGTGAAGTTTGATCACTTATTGTAGGAGTATGAGGAGTAGGAGTATAATGTTTCTTTTTAAGATTCTTTCTTGGCTTTGTAATCTTTGTGTAAATTTGCATACATGTTTTTTTTATAAACAAGTGTCTGTCCCTATATCAGGCTAACACTATGCTTAGCACTCTATTGGTCTTAAACAATAGAGCTATTCCTTAGGAACCAAAAACTGAGCATGCATAGATGCTGAATGAATCTAACTGATGATGAAATTTAGATAGCAATAAGGAAAAAAATGAAAACAACCAGTCAGAAAATATAGTGTTTGGCGAAAATGCATAACGCATTAAAATTCATCAGTCAGACAGATTCTTCCAAATTGATCACATTTCTCTTTCAAACATGGGTTCTGATCATCTTCCAGTAACTTTCTCTGTTTTTAACCCTTCCGCTTCTAGTAAAAAGACAGAATACCCTAGTCTCTATCATCAATTAGACCTCAATTCTGTAATTAACATCATGAACAAATTTGCTCTTGAAAAAGTCTTTGGTGTTAAGGAAGTGGAAAAGAAAACATTTCTTTTCTTCTCATTTCATTCATCTAATATCACCTAGAAAGCTTATCACAACAAACAATCAAGGTCTCTCTTTTAAAGCTTGTAAATTAATCAAAGAACAAAGAGAAGTCATTAATCTTCAGAGAAAAAAACAAACCTCTATCTTTTTGAGAACAAAATAGAACACATTGAATAAAGGAATTTCGAGGCTGAAATTCTCTGAAAAAATAAGGAATATCCAGGCTTTGAGCTAAGTAAAGCTTCCTATAAAAACAAAACGTAAATATCATAATAAAATCCCATTTTCCTTCAAAAATACAGGAACTGAATTTTCTCTAAATACAAAAGAATATTTTCCTTTGAAAATACGGATGAATAGAAATATTTTGGGAAGTTGCCTCTGAACAGGACAAAATAGTAAATCACTAAGGGCACTGACTCTTACTATAAAGGAATTTCAAGGCTAAAATTCTCTGAAAAATAAGGAATATCCAGGCTTTGAGTTAATAAGTAAAGCTTCCTATAAAAACAAAACATGTATATCATAATAAAAACCCATTTTCCTTCAAAAATACAGGAACTGGATTTTCTCTAAATACAAAAGAATACTTTCCTTTGAAAATACAGATGAATAGAAATATTTTGGGAAATTGACTCTGAACAGGACAAGTAAATCACTAAGGGTCAGTGACTCTTACTATACAAAAGAGATAAATATTCAATGTTATCAAATCCAGAATTAGAATTAACCAGGGAACAACATCTTATAAAGCTTGGAAACTTATAAACACCATTTTTCACAGGGGGGGGGTCGGTAGTAAAATCTCAGACATAATGACGTTTACTACGGTGGTGGTGTGACGAAAAATCGAAAAAAAATTTTACTACCCAGGGTAGTTAAATACTAAAATGGGTGGTATCTATGTGTTAAATGTTGAAAAAATTTTACTACCTGGGTAGTTAAAACTGGTAAAATTAGCAAATTTTAGCTATTTTTTGTAATTCTTTTAATTTTCTGGATGACTTTTCTGAAAAAATCTGAAAATTTTTATAATTTGAAAAATTTTTCTGTTGGAAAGTTGTTTGCTGCAAACAAAAAATTCTCGAAATTTTCTGTCAATATAAAAAGACTTTAATTCTAAGGGAAAAACATTAATTTTTGCACTACGTGAAAAATGTGTCACAGAAATAATCATCTTTTAGCTTTTTTTGCAAAATCAGTCCGAAAAGCAACCAAAAAATAGGTGGTCTCCATGACAAATTGTCCCAAAAGCTTTTTACTACCAGGGTAGTAAAATACCTCTTCCAAGAGTCTGGGTGGTGGTATGTAAAAATTCGTAAAAATCCTTTTACTACTCATATATGTCTGAGATTTTACTACCGACCCCCCCCCCCTGTTTTTCATGGAGACACTAGAAACATTAAATCCAATACCCCTCAGATCTTTCAAAAAAGATAATGGGTTCACTGATAAAGATAAGCAAAATATAGCAAATGCTTTCTGTGGAAGACGAAAATCATTTTCCAGCCTAACGAATCCAAAGATAATAGACATAAATGTTACAGCAATCATTGGTTCAAAACAACTCAATTTCATCTTAGAGAATATAACAATATAAGATAATATTTCTACCGTTTTTCTTCCAATCTTACCAAACATGTAGTAGAAGATCCGATCTTACTTTCAGAGGTCACAGGAGTTCTAAATGGCCTAAAACCAAATAAAGCTCAAAATGACAATGGAATTAAAAAAAAGCTTCTCTATATAATCAAAGAACAAATATCTCATGGGTTGACTTCTCTCTTTAACAGCTGGTTGAATGATTCCATCTTTCCCAGCCAGTTAAAAATAACCGAGATCTAGATGATTCCAATCAGGAATCAGCAATCAGGCTTCAGGAAACAGAGATCAACTGTTGATAATCTTTTTCAATTAGTTAATGATTTTCAAGAGGCAAAAATTAGTGGCATAAGGATGCATGCTGTCTTTGTGGATTTTGAGAAGGCTTTTGATAAAGTTAATCAAAGTCTACTTCTGTACAAACTAAATTATCTACTAGGCATTCCTAAATTCATTCTTCATATCTTCCATAGTTACTTGTTAGACAGAAAAGGCTATATACAATGTTCGTTTGCATAGGGTAAAAACGTGAAATGTAAAATTGCTTTTAGCAGAATTTATTTGAAAAATGACCCTACAAGATTTGACTCTATCTTTTTATTCCATGAAGCAATTACTTTCAAATGAAAAATATCTTGACAATGAATGGGTAAGCTTCCTAGAAAACCAAACATCAATGTTTTTTCCAAGCACCCAAATGCCCCCGTTAGACGGTGGCATAAAACTCAAGTCAAATTGAGTTCATTGATAAATGCTATAAATTCATTCAATTTTAACCGTTTTAAAGTGCTAGTTAAGACAAAAATATGCTCGGCTTTCTGAACCCCCCACCAGGGCTAGCCACAGGGGGGCTCAAGGCGCCCCCAGCCTCTGATATCGCGGCTTACGCCTTTGTTAAAAACTCAATTTGAAAGTACAAACGGAGGCATTGCTTGGTGCTTGGAAAAATCCCTGAACATGAATAGCTTTTACCAAAAAATAGCACTTTAGGATCAGAAACAGTCAGAAACCAGCTTTTTCCAATTTTCATCAAGTTACAGGAATTTGTTTCTATTTTGTTTTGATCTGAAATTTTCAGGAGAGGTGGCCAACATAGTTCCCTTGCTCATGTCAAGACGGCGTGGGAGGAGGGTAACAGAATTAAAGTTTAATTATAAGTAAATCTTAAATATCACCCTAATAAGTGCCTTTTTTGCCTATATATCTTTTAAATAAATAGTCCCAGCCTTATGCTGCCTTCAGTAAACCTTCCTATACCTTTTGTCCTTCAGAAAAACCAAAACCCAATCTAAATTGTTGCTTTCAGTTCCTGTATCAATTAGTATGACCCCCTGTCAGTCTATGCTTAAACTCCTATATCAAGATTACGGAACTTGGAGTGCGAGCCGATTTTACTTTCATTTTCAGTGGTTTCACTTTTAATTTCAAGCCAACATCTTAGCAACGAGGTGCTTGCCCATAACTACATGGGTTTGTGCAAAAAAACAAACATAGAAAGTTTTCCAAGTCCCCTATTTCAATTGAACCAATAAAAAATGAAACTTTTCCAGGTTTCACTTTTTTGCACAAATTCTTCAAAATATTTAAGATTTAAAGTTCTTCTTTTATTCAATGATTTTTTACGGCACTTTGTTGACAATCTGACTCTCGCATCAAATTCTTGCTTTCTTCAGTAAATTGAAGATAAGAAAAACCCTAAGCCTTAGGATCACGAATTGAAACAAATATATATGAAAGATGGGATTTTACAGCTGCCCGTTGTGCAAGGCACTGAGGCGCCGAAGGTGCCAAAAAGAAGAGCTGTCAGTCAGGGCCTACACAACCAAACCTTCTGTCTTGCGTTTACCCTTTCCTTCCCAACAACTTTCGTTTTTGCTTATGTAGGTTTTAAGATCCACAAGTAATGAACCTCTTATAGCTTTATTTGAATAAATCTGTTTAAAAACCTTTTGTCAGGTTTCATTCCGTACGTTTTTTATCCATGTGGTGAACCGGTTTCCCCGATTTCCCGATAATTAAAAATTGGAACTTTCCCGTGGGCGCAATTGGGCGTACCGCCATCGCGAAATATTTTTCGTGAAAATTTACCGTATTCTAACGCTAATATAATCTAGATAGGAAACAAATATTCAATTTGACTCTTTTTGCTCGTATTTCTAAATTTTACGATAAAAAGAACTATTTACAAATTATTTTCTTTAATGGGCGTTGAATCGATATTGACATATTTAATGATGTCATAATCAATGCTGTGCATATTTTGTCAGCGCCGTGCATATTATGTCAACATCCTTTTCATTGGATAAATACCACTAAAATATACAAGAAAAGTAAACATAAATTTATCGCCCGCGAGCACGGCTTAGCTAAGCGCACCTCTCTTATTCATTATCTAAGAATTGGAGTGGGCAAAGATTACCGCGCGGGCTGATAGCGGGCAAAGGTTATTTGAAGATATTTTCAGTTATAATCCAAGGTAGAACAAACTAAACATAGAAAGGGGGTATTTTTTAGTGCTCTATACGATGATCTTTATTTTTTTTTAATTCTATGTTTAGATTTTTCTACCCAGCCCTGTTGCTATGTACGCGAACCCTATTGCTAAGACCTTTGCTTGAAATTGAAAGTGAAACCAAAATAATTTAGCGCAAACTGCCGTTTGCGTAATATCGTTTAAGTGAAATGAGGTCCTGAACCTGACTGATCAGTGGAGGCTAAAATGCATAGCTCTCAAATGAAAGACCTGGCTGGTCATTAAAATACAACTACGCAGCTCCGCTTGCAGCTCTACTCTACCATTTTTGTTTGATTTAATTTTGTATTTTAATGACCAGCCTGGTCTTTCATTTGAGGGCTATTATGCATGTTAGCCTTCACTGATGCAAGTTACCCAATCTTACTAATCTGTAATACTTATTCTATTTTCAGTCAGGGTCAATATAATATATACAAACACAAATAAACCACCAATGGTCATATTATTCTTACGGTAGTTAAGAGAAAGAAATCTCCTACTTAAGATACTTTCTCTTAAATAAAGTATATCTCTTATTTAGGGTATAATCCTCGACTGAAGTTAAGAACTTTTGGCAACGTTCCTCTATGCGGCTGCAATGGGCTATTCCAAATAAAATTTACACAGGGGTATTGACGAACTTTTTCAACTAACCCCCTTGGAAATTTTCAATAACAAGTTATTGAAAATTTTTATAAAGTAAAATTTTGTGAAAAAGGGGCTGGAAAACAATTATTGATGTCAATTTATGAAGAGAGAACCCCCTGGAAACCTTTAATAACCCCCTTGGAAAATCTGAAAAAGGAACAAATACCCCCTGGAAAATCAAGGCTCAGACCCCCCTGGAAAAGTTTGTCAATACCCCTGTATGGTTTAAAAATGGAATAGCCCAATAAAAAGAAATCATATTAAGTCATAAACCAGACGTAATTAATCGAACAGTTCGATTACCGAACTAATCGAACTTTGTCGAACTTAATCGAACGACAAAAGCTCGATTAAATTCTTTAATCGAACTTTTCAAAAGTTGCTAAAATTGTGAGTATTCGATTAAGTTCGACAAAACATATTAAGTTCGACAAAGTTCGACAACGAGAAATGTTCGACAAAAAACTCCGTTCGATAAAGTTCGACAACAAGAAAGGTTTGACAAATTCGACAAAAAACTCCGTTCGATAAAGTTTGACAACAAAAAATGACCTCCTTTGGGTACTACCGTGGACGGTCCCTGGGGGTCCCGGCCGAGATCCAAGGGGTTCAATTGGTGCCTACTGGTCAGGGGGATGTGAGGGTACACGTCTGCACCGTTGGGGGTCCTTCAAAGTTCCTCAAAGTGTTGTCAAAAGCTGGCAAAAATTACGAAAAATGACCTCCTTTGGGTACCAGCCCCTTCGGACCGCTTTGGATACCCTCTGCCTTGCTTTCCCTCAAAGCCAGCACCCTCCATCAGTCATCCGAAGCCTATAAAAGGCTTGGAAAGGTGGAAAGGCTTGAAAATTGGTCAAAATTGGAAAAAATGGGTACCACTGCGGACGGCCCCTGGGGGTCCCGGCCGGTGTGCCGGGGGGTCAGATCGGTGCTCACTGGCAGTTAGTCACACTAGGAAATTAAGCTTTCAGAAAAAACAACATCAGTCATCTACAGGATACATTTCAACAACAAGGATGAGAGTTACCTGAATCAAGTTTGCAAGACAATATTAATTAAAACTTGAAAGTTGGAAACAAAATAAACCGTGCAACAGCCAAAATCAACCAACCAAAATTTGTCATTCAATTCCCGAGACAGCGCTTCGATTTTTAAGGCCTTGTTTATACGCTAAAGTAAAAACAATTCCGCACATGTAAATGGGTCATTGCTGAGGTCCGGCAAAATTTCCGGGAGATAGCCTATCCGGCGGTGCGCGGATCTAGGTGGGTTCCGCCTCCCCCGTACATCTTTTTCTTGGGAAGTTGTTCTTCAAATTAGTTTTCAAGGTTGGCTTGGCTCAAATTTTTTCATCTATGGCTCAAATTTTAGGCAATTTCTCAAAGTTTTTGAAAATGTTAATTTCATTAAAAAGCACCGGGTTATTTTTTCACGAACCCCTTTAGAAGTTTTGCGGCGCATTTTTTTGCTTGAGAGTCAAGTAAACGATATAGCGCTTTCGCAGCATTAATCATTGATACGCATTTTGGTGGGACGCTAGTGTGACTAACTGACTGGTCAGGGGGGTGTGAGAGTACACGCCTGCACCGTTGGGGGCCCTTCAAAGTTCCTCAAAGTGCCGTCAAAAGCCGGCGAAAATTGCCAAAAACGACCTCCTCAATTGAGAATGTTACACCCCTTTCTCACCAGCAAAATTCCCCCGTGGGACCGATTGAGGCCTCTGCATCCCTCCACAGCCCCCCGTATCCCTTCGGACCCCTTCAGATACCCTCAACCTTGCTCTCCCTCAATGCCAGCACCCTCCATCAGTGCTCCGAAGCCTTTAAAAGGCTCGGAAAGGCTTGAAAATTGGCAAAAATCGGTCAAAATTTGAAAAAATGACTTCTTTCGGGTACCACCGTGGAACGCCTTTGGGGTCCCGGCAGGGATTTCCGGGAGTTCGATTGGTGCCAACTGGTTAGGGGGATGTAAAGGTACTCTCCTGAACCGGTTGGGGTGCTTCAAAGTTCCTCAAAGTGTCGTCAAAAGCCAGCAAACATTGGAAAATTGGCGAAAATTGGGAAAAATGACCTCATCATTTGGGTACCACCGTGGACGGCCCCTGGGTGTCCCGGCCGGGGTTCCGGGAGGTTTGATCGGTGCCCACTGGGCAGGGGGGATGTGAGGGTACACGCCTGCGCCAGCGGGGGCGCTTCAAAGTTAGCAACTCCAGAAGATTTTTCGAATTTCAATTTTTTTTTCAAAATCTATCCTATCTTGTAGAGCTTTGAAAAAGAAAGAAAATAAACCAGCTGCGCTGGAAGCTCCGGCTTAAGAGATTAAAAGATGTGAAAGATGAGTTTGCTGAGTTAGTTGTGTTAGAACGTTGCCCACAAACTAGTAATCAGAACAGATCAGAAAGCAAAGTAATAATTCTATTGCAGAGCGAGTATGAGAAATAATCTTAACGAATAAATAAACCAGCTGGAAGTTTAGCTCTTCTAAGTGATTACACATGTACTTTCTTGCCTCAAGAACGTACCCCACCCCCGCCCACTCATCTTCCACTAAAAAATTGGAGCTAAAGGAGATAAACATTTAGAAGTCAATATTTCCAAGTTCTTATAAATTTTTTTTTTTTAAACTTGCGAAGCTATGATGCGTCGTTGATTTGATTGTCCGGCTAAAATTTTGGGGAGAAAAATAGCCTAAATTAGCTTTTAGCTAGGTAAGCGTTATTTTTTCTGTTGGGATAATCCTTGGTGGAGGAGAGTAGGATAATCCAAATAAAATGGTACAATAGTGTGTATGTAATAAATAGTGGTATATTTGGAAAAAACCTGTTTCGGGTTTGAAAAATCTTCAAAAGGAACGGTTGCCCCAACCAATGAAATTACGACAAAGTCCAAAAAATATCATTTTCAGTTATAACACTGTGAAAATTTCTCCGATCTTGTTAAAATTTACACAGGAATGTGTTTTAGATCCTTTACTGAATTCTCATAGTGATATAATTTTAAAAAAAATATGTGTCGGGTTTGAAAAATCAAAAGGAACGGTCGCCAGCCGCGATGAAATTACGACAAGTCCAAAAACGATCATTTTCAGCCATAACACTGTGAAAATTTCTCCAATTTGTCAAATTACACAGGAATTGTGTTTTAGTATCCTTTACTGAATTCTCATAGTGATATGTTTGTAAAAAATCTGTGTCGGGTTTGAAAAATCAAAAGGAACGGTCGCCAGCCGCGATGAAATTACGACAGAGTCCAAATACGATCATTTTCAGCCATAACCTGTTCAAATTTCTCCAATCTTGTTCAAATTCACACAGGAATTGTGTTTTAGTATCCTTTACTGATTCTCATAGTGATATGTTTGTAAAAAATCTGTGTCGGGTTTGAAAATCAAAGGAACGGTCGCCAGCCGCGATGAAATTACGACAAAGTCCAAAAACGATCATTTTCAGCCATAACACTGTGAAAATTTCTCCAATCTTGTTCAAATTTACACAGGAATTGTGTTTTAGCATTCTCTATAGAATTCTCATAGTGTTATGTTTGTAAAAAATCTGTGTCGGGTTTGAAAAATCAAAAGGAACGGGTCGCCAGTCAACAAATGATGAAAACACAAAAACAGGATCATTTTACATCATTTTCAGCCATACACATAACACCACAAAAACTACTCAGATCGTTTTCAAATTTGCACTGTAATTTTGTAATTTTAGTATTTTCTTTTGAATTCCAATGGCTGTGTGTTTGGAAGTTTCATTGTCAAGTTAGAGTTTTATGATTTTCAGTGTCTAGAACTAAGAGAAGTTAGCCATATGCAAGATTTAAGCACTCGATCAGCTGACGATTCATGGCCAAAATTTCTCCAAAGTCTTTCCACATTGTTAGAGAACCAGTATACATCAAACTTTTCATAAATCATGTCCAAAACATCATGAATAATGATGAAAATGATCAATTTTTCACTGAGATTTGCCCATTCGCTACACAGTCAGCTAGCCCACTTTCGGCAGCCATCTTTTTCTAAATACTTTCGGCCAATCAAATCACAATATTATCAGAATCCAGATAATCCGTTTTTATTAAATCGGAATAGATCATCGGATTAGATAAACAAAAAAAAATGTCTTGACCCTTCTTGTCGGAAGAGAGAATTAAAGGCTCCTAGGCCGGAGCAATGAGGGGTCATAGGCCTCCAGAGGATTAGTGGTTGTAAAGATATTCAAATTTTAGTGTCAAAAATTTGACTAAAAATGTCAAAAAAAAGGTTAGGAAAATAGCTTGGAAAAATTCGAAAAATGTGTCAAAAAAGAAAAAAAAGAAATTTTCCAGTCATGCTTCTTAAATTGTGCATATCTCTTTTTCTAGTGTAGCTAGAGACCTCAAATTTGGAGGGAGAATTCTTTGATGGTGTTAAAATACATTATATAAAAAAATATTTTGTAAAATGTTTAGTATATTTATCAAAATAACGAAAGATATATCTTTTTTTGAAAAAGAAGACATTGAATTGTTTTATTTTTGTTTTTGAAGAAAATAGCTTGGAAAAAGGTTGAAATGAGTCAAAAAAAGGTGGTGGGACCCCATTTTCAAGGGCCGCTGGAAATGGAGGAAACAAAAACTCATGAGTAAAAGATAAGTTTTTCTGAAAGGAGAAACCCCAAATGAAAAGAAAATCCATTTCGGCAGAAATAAAAACTTTTTTTTGGGACATTCCCATGCTAAAGAAGCAAAAAAGTTAAAAAAACTACTGAAAATGAAAGAACTAGAATTAGCGATTGTGATTTTTTGAATTCCTCCTCACCCTTTTTCTGATAAACATACAAAGTTTCAGCCTCCAAATACATTTTCCTCCGTTTCCAGACGCATTTGTTCTTCGATAGTTGCTAATTTTTTTTGTCCCGTCGGCAAACAATTTTCAAAATGTTGCAAAACGTTCGGCATTTTACCAATTTGCCGTCTAGCCCGTGTCCACAGTGTTATATACCGCTGGAAAGCTAAGATCACGGGCTTTCATTTAGTAAAAACCGGAACGCTTTAGCATACATAAAAATAAAGTTCCAAGGGTTCAAAGTTCACGGAAAAATGAAACATTTAGTTTGACGTCAACGAAAGTTGCATGACTTCTGGAGTCGCTATCAAAGTTCCTCAAAGGCCGGCAAAAAGTGCAATCGAATTATGCGCAAGTGGAGCGGCCTTCAGTTGCTCGGGTTTTCTCAAATTTTTGTTCGATTAAACTTGACAAAGTTCGATTAGTTCGATTAAGTTTGAATAATGTAATTGAACTAATCGAACTGTCGAGGTCTCTTTAAAAAAAGTTCGATTAAGTTCGATTTCAGTAATCGAACTCAATCGAACTTTGTATTTTGAGAAATTTGTGAGTATTCGATTAAAGTTCGACAACCGAACTTAGTCGAACATTAATTGGCAAACAAAGTTTGATTAAGTTCGACAAAGTTTGATTAAAAGTACCGTTCGACTGGTTCGATTAATTACGTCTGGCATAAAGAAATGCAAATGGCGTTTGAAGATTTTCTTGAAATATACTAACTCTTTACCAAATCATCCAGTTAGATTATAGTTATAAGAGAATTCCAGGCCAGGAATTCTCTTATAACTATGGTTAGATGTTAGACAAGACACGACCAAAGACAAAACCAAGACAGCTCTCTGGACCCTCTCTGGACTCTTGAAAAACCACGTTGAACTGCGTTGAACAAAATTTTGAGTTGGAAAAATGTTCCACTACTTCGGTACCATTTTGGGTTATTTGCGGCAAGTTTTCGAATCTTTTGTTTACATCATGATAGGTTCAACGTTCAACTTTGAGCAAGTCAGTGAATAATAGAAACTCGATCCAGTCTTTGCAAGTTTTCCTCGCTAGTTTTTTTTCGAACTACCGCTGGTGGCGTGAAGGGACGAGCGAAAACCCTTCAAAAACTAGAAAGAATGGACAAATTACAAGGAAAAAGGTAAGTTATTCTTCAGATATGATATTCTCAGAGAGGTTTTTAACATTATTGAAACATTTTATAACTGTTTTAATGTATTTTTGATGAATTTGGGACAGCATTTCGCACTCGACGGAATTTCGCCTACCCGGATCAAATCGCGAGTTCATTTTTCTTGTTCTTCATACTTTAGAAAGAATCTGTTGAATTTAGTTGATCGTTTACACGTAGAAAAGACTGTGGCATCAAACTTGGAAGAAAAATCAGAAGAGGTAAGGTATTTTTTAGCGAGGAACAATATTTTGAAAGTGCCGCTCGGGTGCTTCCGCAGCTTTACGCGGATTTGCGTTCCCGCGTGTGATAAAGAAGCGATCAGAAAAGATTCTTTTTCCTTAGCTCTAACAGTTTCAATCTTCTTCGAAAATGTTGTTTCAAGCTATTTTGGGGGATCTGAGAATTTTTCTTCATTTTTCAAAACGTTTTTTAACATTTTTTTGATGAAATTTTTCCTGCTAGTCCGGGCATGAATGTCGTGTCCGCATTTGTTGTTAGCCACGAACGAAAAAAAAGCGCGGGGCGGTCTTTTGTTTACATTTTTCTACTTTCACTTTCTCAGAACTTTCCATACTTTCACTTTCTCAGAACTTGCTGGAGGAATTTATGAACCCTTTTCTTTTGTCAAACAAGAAGAATGAGGTCTATGAGGTTGATCCAAACATAAACTTGAAAGTTAGAAAGCAAGGTATAGTATTGTTTATTTGAATATAATTCCCAACTCCACCTCTGACTCCAGCATCAAAACAATGATTATAGAACCTTCCAGCTACGTTTCCAGCTCTTCCAGAAAAAATCCGTTCATGGGGGCGGGGTGGAGGATATATTATTTTTTTCATGAATTACCCCTGGACATTTTGATTTTTAACCCCCTGGACACGGGTTATACCCCTGGAAAAACATCAAATCAACCCCGTGGACACAAAAAATTACCCCTGGACATTGGAATTTACCCCCTGGACATTATTGGATTTACCCCCTCCCCTGGACATTGCAATTTTTTGGCATTTCTTCAATACCCCTGGACAATTCATCCTCCACCCCCCATGAACGGAATTTTTCTGGAAGAGCCCAATACATGTGTGTTTACCAGTGCGTCACAAACAGCCATATAAACAAAACTCAACATTCTCACAAAAGTTGTCTTTTTGATTTCCCAAACATTCGTCTAAAGCGTTCACTTCCACAATAATTTATGTAATTGCAATTTTGGTCAGTCCACAGTCGTCTTCAACATATACACGTGTTTTTATTTACGTGACCGAAGTGCCTACTAAAACAATCTGGGGGTAAGTGGCGAAGCAACACAACAGATTATTCGTAAAGTAAAGAAATATCTTTTGGCATTGACAATCAAATATAATATATTATATTATATTTCCTTAATTCAAAAATCAAAAATTCATTTGCGAAAAAAAAAATAATAATAATGAATTAATATTACATACTAAGACACCCCCGTCTTTTACTCTCGTTTAATTTTCGATCTCGGAACGTGCAAAACGACCGTCCGCCTAATATCCACCCAATCAGCTTAAATTCACTTTAATTGTCCTCTGACTTTCAAAAAATAGTATTTAAAAATTATGAATTCATAATTATTACAAAAAACAAAAAGTTTGATACTTCAAGAGAAATATTCAATAAATTCCTAGTTTCAATTTTCAGTGGGCGTTTTTCTAGGGCTTCGTTTATCGCGCAATTTTTGCGTCACACAAACTTTCTCGGCTGCTCGTAATAATTATGCATTGCCAAATTTGGTTCTCCATTGTCAAGTCAGGATCGATGGTGACGTCACCTAGGCATAAAGAAGAAAGGATTTTGTCAGTTTTATGCATATATTAATTTGCGAGATATTCTATTCGCCACGCGAGCGCACTTTTCGTAGACTAGTCGGAATACTTTCTTTTACTCGCGGGATTGATGGTAACTTTTCATCTTCGTTATTTTTTAAATGAAGCCAGAAGACCGCACAGTACCGTATGGTCCGTGCGGACAAAGTGCCCACGAAAGCGGACGATGGTGCGGTCCCCGCCGTTTGTTTATATTTCTTTCGGTTGCCGTAAGAATTTCAGCCTCGAGTTCAAACAAGCAAAACAATAAAAACAAAATATCCGCACCATGACCGCACTGAATACCGCACTCATTCTTATGGTGCTCTTTAGTGACCGATCAAGTGCGTTTGAATGGAATTTCTAGGAAAGATTTTTGGATAATTTCTGGTAGATGCAAAGGTATCATTTTACCGCACAGTAATCTTTTCGCCGCTTTTTTGCCGCACATTTTATCGATCAGGCTTCGGCATAAGAAAGAAGAAGGCGTGTGATCATCGCACGCCTACATAGTAATTTTTAGTAATTTAGGCGTGCGAATCATGGCACGCCTCATTTTCTCTAGACGTGCGATCGCGTGCGATCGTTTTTTTCTTTAAACATCATTAATGATGAGGCACAAACTTTTGAACAATTTTTCTTTTGATCTTTCTTTTATTTACATAAAAACTAGACAACAGGAAAGAAGAAAGTGTATATTCAATCTTCATATTTGAAAAACAAAAACAGAAACCAAAAGAGCACTGAATAATCGAGAAGGAGAATACTTTACTTTAGGAAAACAAATGAGAAGAAGAATCATGCAGCAAAAGTAACTTTTAAGAAGAGCTAGTTTATTGTCATAAACCAACGACCTCATAAACATAGCATGCGAGAGGGAAGGAAAAAGATTTGAGAGAGGAAAAATCATACAGCAAAAGTGATTTTTGTAAAAGGTTTTAGAGAGACGAAAAATCGTGCAGCAAAAGTTATTTTTGAGAAAGGCTTGTTTATTGAAGACCAAAGCATAGTATGAGAGAAAGAGGAGAGAGAAGATGTGTATCCGTAAGAGTAACTTTTTTATAAGAAATTTTGTATACATATAGCAGTTTGAAAGAGTAAAGGAAAGTTTATCTTTCATCTATTTGGTTCTTATGATTAAAGTAGAAAATTATATTTGATCTTCTTTCAACAAGCAGAAAAAATATTTCTAGAATAAATTTTTGCATGTGCGATTGATCGCACGCCTCGCTAGGTTTTCAAGATTTATGGCGTGTGATAAATTGCACGCCTAAAAGGCTTTTAGGCGTGTGCGGAGGCGTGCGCGTGCGATCGCACGCCTAATATGCCGAAGCCTGATCGATCTGTCCGCACCAAGACCGGTCTCATTTTTAATGTACTCCAAATCGCTTGGGGGGTCACATTTTTTCATGGATCCTACTAGAAGTTTTGCGGCGCATTTTTTTGCTTGCGAGTCAAGTAAACTATATAGCGCTTTCGCAGCATTAATCTTTCATACGCATTTCGGCGGGATGCTAGTGTGACTAACTGGCAGTATAGCTCTATCTCTTCATATAAGATTTACAGGAAACGCATATTTGGACTTTGTACCTAATTCTGCACACTTAAAAGCTAAAACACTGCAAAAAGCAGGACAAAAATCAGTTTTTTGAAGTTTGCAAAAAAAACGCCGCTTAGAAAATCTTTCAAATTCAGTATGTCAATAGGGCAGTAAAAAATACAACTTTTGTATTTTTCCTTTTTTTGCAAAAGTTCCAGAAATTAAAATAAAGGGATAATGATAATTGAATACTATCCACTGACGATCCGCAGCACTATCTCTTCACTTACTCTTTGCTTGAGAAAGTGATTGACAGATTAAAGTTTGTCATGCGTGTCGGGAGCTCGCTGACGTTCTGCAGCTTTGGCTTTTTTTAAACTCGGCTCAATCCTCAAGCCACGTAAAATGGCAGAACTTAGCTGCAGCAGATCATTTCGATGGAATTTGTTGACGGAAAATCCTCTGTTTGATTGTAAAATGATGACAGTGCCATTGTTAATTTGGTTAGATCTGACAAATTGATGTTTTTGAGTGTACTTTATAGTTTTGGTTTCTAATGAAGAATTGTATTCAGGTTTTCATGTTAGTAGATGCTGTTTTAGAGCTTTAAAGCTAACCTGTCTGCTAATCTATACACAATCATTAATCAGGATTCCAAGGGAGGGTCTATTGCCTATATACCTTTTGCTAGATGTGGTCTGGAAGCCTTTTGTTTCTTTCTATTGTTGAGAGATTGAACTTACGTTGAAAAACTATTTTGTTTTGCTCACTTTTTGCCATCAACTGCTCAAACTTGAGACAGTTGGTCGAAACATGGGATTGTTGATATCTGGACTGTATTTTTACCTACTGTTAAATCACTTTGACAACAAATTTGTTTTGATACTTCCACCAAGTTTATCAACCACACTTCTTCTGTCATTCATATATCACAAAAATAGATATGTCTAGAAAAGCTGCCTCTGATAAAAGTAATTAACCATTAACATCATATTTTAATGTCTTGCGTTCTCAAGAGGCTTTTATATAACAGGCTGTGCGATGAGATGAATATATGTCAGCAAGAGCCTGGTTTCTATGATTTAGTTGATGTAAGTGGAGAAAAGTGCTATGAGCGGACTTGAATCAAATGACTTTGGAGGTTCGGTGAAATGGTGGCCTGATCCCATGTTTTGTCAGATAGTCCCAAGTTAGAGCAGTTGACAGGGATCATGTGATTAATTTTTGAACCAATCCCAAGAGGAGTATTTGGTAACGTGATCAAAAACTGAGCAAATCAATTTATAGTTATTTTTAACAAAGGAAAAAGTTTAAAAAAAGCTACAGCAATAGGCTTCCTGACCAGGGTTTTTTATACGGACTATGATGTTATGTTAAATAATTAAAGACTCCAGCATCAAACAATGATACGAAAAAAATGTTTACACACTTATAGTAATTACACATTAATGTGTCATTGTTTTCAAATTGGAGTTTTTTATTATGCAACATGACGTCACTTCTAGCAAAAGGTCTATCAATTGATTGATTATTCATCGATTGGCTCCAAGATCATCGGTTGATCACAAAACCTGGAATTGCTTTGCATGCCAAGTGCAAAGCTATAATTCAAACCCATTGTTATATTAGGCAAATCTTTAAAAGGTTTGTCTTTCTGAGCAAACATCACAAATGTAAAAAGAAAACCATTGGACATTTGAAATCAATATATTTTAGCTTTATCAAACAGAAAAAATATTAGTATTAGATAGCTATATAAAGATGTTTTAAGTGTTTTTACGAGGGATTATAAAAAAATATCCGGGTAGCGGCTGGGTGATGTTTAAAAAAATTTTTACCTGGCTGATTTCCTGAAACAAGACTACTTTTTTTTGCAGTCAAGATAAAGAGAAAAAAATCCAGTTTTTATCAACTTTCCAAATTGAAATTAGTGCTTGCTGACACTTTCATCACTCTAATTAGAATCATAATTTATTTCATAACAAAATTCCACGGTAGCTCATTCCAAACACAGATGGGTAGATATAACATTGATATTTAAAGGGGAAGAGTTATCCTCCCAAGGCCGACCAAGGAAAACCTCTTTATTCCAATCAAAACCATTTCTTTAGTCTATTTGGGAAAAATGACGTGTTTGAGTTTTGTATGACAAAATCAGCAGCAAACGATATCATATTTGGTGGCAATGAAAAACTTATGGTATAATCCCCAATCCTGCACTGATCTGAACTTTTGTATAATAAGTCTTTTCAAGGTGTTCACCAGCAGGGAATACCAAACTTTGTCTTTTTCATTTTTTCATAGTCATGAAAGTTATATATGTATTATTATCTGGCTTTCCATGGATTATATAATTGATGTAACTTTATTTGTGTCCCCGTCATGCTAAAGTAAAAAAAACAACTACCCCTTGGTAAGAATCTTTTAACTTTACTTGAAAAAGACAAATAAGCTTAAAAAATTGTTGCTCTGAAAAAACGTGTCTTATTTTCATTTTGTTACACATCTTGTAGCATTTTATGTTTCCACCTTTTTATTTTAGTGTATATGCTAAGACGTACTCGAGCTACTGAAGGTGGATCATTGATTTGTGAATTGTGTAGCCGTTCTTCATATAAACAATATTCAATTGAGGTAGAAGTTTCTGCTGATTCAGCCACTGGTGGTAAACGATCAAACCAATGGAAAAGAGCAAGCACTGAGATAGCTAAGGTAAGCCTTTATTTTTATGAGAGTCAGCTATTCTTTAGTATAACTGTTTTTCTAAGTATTTTCACCATTTTTGTTGCAGTTTTTCTCGTAAATTTGTCTCCTCTAATGTGAGGAAAAACATGAGTATTTTGGATAAAAATTAGGTTTGATGTTAAATTGTGGAAAACGAGGAACGAGAATATTTCTATGAATCTCTTTTGTGAAACAATGTATTAAAGATCCACATATATCAAGTAGAATTAAAAAGGGGCACTGTTTAGATTTAGTCATACACACAATTTCTTTTGGCCCAGCATCTGGCCTTTCATTAGCATGTCTCTTCATGCCCCTTTGGCTTCTTGTTTCTACTAATAGAAGTGGTCTGGCACGTACTTTTTTCGGAACACGCTGTAATCGTTTTGGCCGATAAGGTATATATAGGTTAATCTCTTCTCCAGCATCTTAACTTTTGTATTTTGTTGAATGTATTGTTTTGAGAGTCATTGTTTTTTTATAGGTCTGCCGAAGTTGTTTCTTCGAGCAGAACAAAGATCAATCATCCAGTAAGACTGGATCCAAAACTCGTACGCGTCCACAATTTCACCGTTCTGAATGTGGGATCACTACCGGTCGTGCTTCCAAAGCATGGCATTTTGTACGCCGTGACCTAATCGTAAACAAAACTAAAGCTTTACTCAATAAACGATGCTTTGAAAATGAATTTTCAGACCGCTTCTTGAATGAAGAAACTGAAGTTGAGGAATCTTGCGACTCTGACACAAGTTATGAGAGTGATTCAGGAAGCATTGACGTTCTTCCTTTTCAATTAGCCAACAAAGGTTGGGTGACACCGGGGTCGTTAGTTCAAGTGAAACGCACTGATGCTCGGCAAGTCATAGCGTCTCCCTCACCTTTGCTAACAGAAGAGATTTCAGATGCTTTATTGCAGACTGAGCTTGCAATGACTCGAGATAATTCTCCTCAACCAATCAAATCTCCTGAATCAATCAAATCGCCCAGTGATACTTCGGCAGATGACACGATCCTGAATACACTCGTGGAATCTTTCGAAACACCATTGAGCATCGTAACCGTAGCGGAAGACACTGCAAACCCAGTAAAAACTCAACTAACAAACACTATAATCGAAGATGGACTATTAGATTATTTTACCGATCGACCTGCTCGTGTGCGACGCATCAAACGGAAGCGAAGACGGACCATATCAAGAAGCGGTGTTATTAAGAAGAAAGTGAAGAAAGATACCTCGAAGCAATCAACTTATAACGGACTCTGCAAATTAGTCACCGTGTTGAATCACACGAAAGGAAAGTATGTTGATAATTCAAAAACATCAACTTTATTTGACACTCATGGTCTTGACTGGCGCAACAAGGATCTACCGTCTTATCTGAACATCAACACAAACCAATATGTAGATTCAAAAGGAGGCTACCGACAGAAAAAGAAAAATGTTGATGCTTTTATGACTGATCAAAAAGCAAAGCCAGTCTTAAAGATCAAACGGAAAGTTAAAGCATTTTCTCCGACACCATCTCACATCCCTGAAAACACTGATCAAAATAACGTTATTGAGATTGAATCAGATTCTTCAGACAGTGTCCCGTTAACAACTACTTTGAAAGAAGATGTATCTGATGTTCTACCGCAGATGATAGACCTGAACGATTCTATGCAATCAACTTCTCTTCAATTAAAACATTTGTTAGACGAGAAACCTTCCGTACAAGTTAAGTTAGATGATATCTCAACTCAACTCGCTAGCTCTTTAAAAGAAAAAGAAGCTAAGAAAGCAGGTAAGGTTTAGGCTCAATTTACCTCAATATTCTTTCGAGTCAAAAGTAAAATCCCAAGGTCGCTTGCAAAAGTGCTCGCCAATTTTTTTTTTTCTCGAAAGTTTTCATTTTCCCTAATCTATTTTCTTTCAAATCGCAAAGCATAGAAGCACAATCAAAACTTTCCCTTAATATAAAGGGGACGTAAGTCACACACTTGAATATTTGAACTGAATAATTTTTTTACTCTCTAGCAGTTGCAGCAACACAGAAGAAATTTGCATCGGTACAGTACGATTGTGAGATTTGTCAACAAAACTTAGCAAGAAAATCATACAAAAGTTATTCCAAAGAAACTGCACCACTTATTTATCTCAAGGTAAGATACTTCTTCAACCCTCATCATTTTTATGAGAATCATTTTGCATATGTATATAGTAAGTTCCCCAGTTAATGGCTAATCTACAGGCAAAGCAAACAAATCCTCTTAAGTACCCTTTTGGAGGCGGAAACAATTTACTCTAAATCCTCAAGTCGAACCTTAATTCCGATGTCCCTTTTTTGAGACTGACGGTATCTTTATTTGTATTTCAGTTGTTCAAAGGTAACAAAGACAAGCTTCGTATCTGTTCCAACTGCAACCTGAGAAAAATGAACGAGAAATACAACAACGTACAATCGCGCAAACGACCTGCTGGACAGAACGAACAAGAGGTGAGATACAATCCAATCCTTTAAAATGACTTTCATGATAATACTTTAGGCGTACAAACTTTCGCGAGTACGAAAAATCGCGAAATTCACGACATTTACTTTCGCGAATTTAACGGAAAAATATTTTTCGCGAGCATAAACTTTCGCCAATCAAGACGTAAAATTGAGAATTTCCACATGAAAAAATGGCTTAGAGGGACAAATACTTCTTGGATTGGCTTGAAACATTTGTCCTTTGACTTATTAGTCTTTTAGCAGGCTAAAAAGTGCCATAAAAGTTACCTTTTATTCAAAGTTTGAAGTTTTATTCTATTTTGTCAAGAATTTTTTGCGAGCATAAACTTTTGGGAATGGCCCTTCCTAGAAGTTCTAAAGACATTTACTTTCGCGAAAAGGGCCAAAATTCGCGAAAATCGTGAAAGTTTTTGCTCGCGAAAGTTTGTACGTCTAAAGTCATAATATAATTTCCAATCTCCTGCAAATGGTGAACGTTTGACTTCAACTGTAAAAATATTTCTTTTGTATCTTTTCAGTCACCTGCTCCAAAAGTTTCTAAACAAACACCAATATTGGGAAAATCAAGTTCAAGCTCGTCGTCTATGAAAGGGCAGACGAAACAAGCCTCACCACAAGTATTCAAACTCAGTGACGCTGGTGCACAAGACATGAATGTTACTATCGTTAAAAGTCCAGATGCAGAACAGATGAAAAGGATTCAAAACAGTAATGCTAAATATGTCATACTAAAAGCAACACCGACTGCTAATGGCAACATTGTTACCGGTGATTTAGACCAAGTGTTAAGTGAAATCCGTATCCAAGGAAAGAACTATAAGATTGATAAGGATTTCAAATTAAACGAACTTGTAAAAGAGAATGAGAACGCTGGTACTGTGACTGCAAACTCTAAAGATCTTTTAGTGAAGCAACTCCCAAACATTCTCAAACGAACGATAGGCCAACGCAACGGTGGTCCAACAACCTTTAAAATTGTTAACGTCATGCCTCCTGCTATGGTTGCCAACAACACGAACGTGCCCAAAGTACTTCCAAAAACAACAACACAGCAACACATCACATCATCTCTGCCATCTATTTCTCTACAAGTTCAAGAACAGATCCGAACCTCTCTGGCTAATAGTAAGAAACCGGGAACAAATTTAACCGGATTGACCAGCTCGCTTCCAACAACGGACCGTCAACCAATTCAAATGGTTAACCCGCCCCAAAAGTAAACTACCTGCTTATCGGTAAGAAACGGCCAATGCCTATACAACCAATTGTTACACAGATCAAGACAAAAGATTGTTTCCTCAACAAAAACTTCAAGCAAAGGAGATTCTAAAAAATGAAAAATGTTTTTTGTAAAGTATTTAATTATGATTTTAAAGAGTATTTTAATGGTCTTTTATTAAAAAAAGTTTAATATACAGTGTGCCCGGAAAAAAATATCATACTGTATTACTTCTTTCAAACGCCCCCCCCCCCCTCGAATAAACGCCCCTCCCTAAGGCAGAAATTTAATATAAAGCCCCCCCCTCCCTCAAATGAACTCCTCCGCCCTAGGAGGAGCGTTTATTTGTAAGAGAGAGCTGTAAGGAAGAATCATTTGAAGGTAAACTTCGATGATATCTGTTGGTGATTGTATTCTTTCAGTATTCAAACTTGTTTGACCCATTTTAACATGTCTAAAATGACATATTTGAACTGAAAAATTTTAATAAAAAGACAAAAAAGGTTCCCATTCACTTTATTATAGGGGCTTTGGTTAAAAATTACTTAATAAACGCCTCCTTCTTTTAAACGCTCCCCTCGAATAAACGCCCTCCTCAAATCCAAAAAATTTGATATTCGAAGTAATACGGTATTTTAATGAATTTTTATAACCTAATTACTCTATTTCCTATTCAAAATCTAAATTTAATCAGTCTTGGAGGAGTTCTGCTTTTTTCGGAAATATTACATAAATCAAAACTTGATAATTCTACCCAAACTTAAACAATGCCATTTTCCTTCAGTGTTAGAAAATTTTGTCAACCTCTTGTTGATTTTATGATTTTGTGTTCATTTTGTTGATTTTATGATTTTATGTTCATTTTGTTTTGGTTTTTATATTAACTAGAGAGATCACACACTTGTAACCAACGTTGGTCCTTGATCTACAAACTGAATGTCTTTTTTCGTCCATAGGCTGTTTTTGTATATGTCACGAAGGATATTTTTTGGAGATCTATTTTGCCTATCGTAACGAAAGTCTTACTTTCAATATTTTTACGGTATTTTTACCTGCTTTGCTTTGTAAAAAAGTCCAGAAATTTTATGTTGGATTATATTTCACGACTACTATTTATGATGCAAAGATCAGATGTAAATATGTATTCCCGTACTGTAACCGAAAAAAATTCTCGGGTAACTTAATGCACGTCTCAAATTATTCAAAATCTACTTTTCGTTTTCGCCCCTAACTCCAGCCCTTAAACCATAACAAATTATACATTTTTGGAAGCGTATTTGAATATAGAATGTTGGATTTGGTGTTACTTAATTTTTTTCTCAGCATAATTAGAGTTTTTTTAAGAAAACCTAATTATGACGTCATTATTGATGACGTTATAATTTAAAAAAGTTGAATATCTCAAGAACTAATGATCGAAACGTTATGAAATTTGGACCAATGATAAAACTCATCAAGAGGAGGAGAAATGTTTTTTAAAAAATTGAAAATTAGCTGATGTCGGCATTTCATTGCAAAAATTCGAATTTCTGCTGATGTCATCAATTTTGGGAAATACTTAAAACTTTTTTGAATCATCTCAATGTGCTCTATCACTGGTCCAAATTTCATAAAGTTTTGATTTATATTTCTTGAGATATTCAGCTTTTTGTATATATGACATGTTAGCTCATTATTTGATCAATAAATGTACACAGATTTTAAGCTCTCGCATTCTTTTTTACACCCCCTGACAGCTGACAATTAGAGGCTAGGCTAGACTTATACCTTTTCTCTTTTCTATTCCAACAATAAAATGTTGACACATAATACACATTGACAGAAGTAATGCAATATTTTCCTCGGGTGAATTTTTAGTTTTTCTTCTTCTATTTCTTCATGTTCCCCAATCTATGGAGTCTTCATATATAATATATACCACAAGAAAACTCATGAAACCCGCCAACTTAATTTTGAGCTTGGCAAATCCCCGGTGAACAATCATTTTTTTCTCTTTGATCCTTTATACGACCGTGTCTATACCCTGGACAGTCTGGGATAATTTTCTGAGGATAGAAAAAAACTATTTTCCCCCGAACATGTGACTTGTGCGCCACGTTGCACGGCCATCAATCACCTATGTAGAGCAGAACCGTTGTACGCCACGCAGCCAGTGCGGCACATCACATAGTGCCAGCAATACGACATATTTCTCTATCTTTTTACGTACGTCGTGGGAACAACGCACCAAGTCCTGGGGCGTCCGGGGCAATAAGTTTCAAAATGAATGTTAAAATCGCTGGGCATTTATATAAACAAGAAATCCACGAATTGTCCGGGGTATTTATTAGCACGGTCATTCTTTTATTGGTTTCTTTTGTGTTTGTGGATTTCTTGCGTCATCGATGAAGAGCTGAAATTAACATACATAAGATTTGAGTGTTTTGGCTCCACTGTGGTATGAAAATCCTTTGGAGGCACGTGGTGGCAAGGTGGTTTTTTTAGGTTGAAGTTTGAAAACTTCCGGTGTCAACATTAAATTTCTTATACATAACACGTCTTTTGCATCTTTTTCACACCTTGAAACGTCAACGGCTTATAATTAGCAATCAAGTGGAAGAATCTGACTCTCACAGGAAAGTTTTAAGTCTCTTTTGGGAATTGGATGAGTGTTTTCGATAAGAAATGCAATAAAAATGCTTCGAAAAATCATTTAATGAGGGAAGGAGAGTGAACAATAATATCATTATTGCGGACATATCTAGTACACGGGAAATCGGCAAAAACCTGCTACTTGTATATCCAGTATATCAGAAAATCCAACAATGTAAAAAATAATAGATAACCAACTCCTCTAGAGGACTTCTCCCAAGGAAACAACCATTGTTTTCCTATTGAAGAGCACTCCTAAAAAGCTCTGTGCAGTGCGTGTTATGCTTTAGCTTAGATTTTGACACACTTTTGACATCCACGAATTGATAGAAATTTGAATTGTTATTACTGCAAATTTTGGAATTGTTTTCAAAAGATAAGGTACCAATCTTTAGACAAATTGACTACGGATCGGCCTGATACCACTTAATTTCATGGATAATAAACGCTCAAAAATGCTGTTATCTGAAAATATATGTGTGATTTGAAGCGATATCTCACGAATGAAAAGTGCATGAAGGTTGCCTGATACAAAATAAACAGATGAATGTTTATAGAACAATAATATCTAATTAAAAAATTCCTTCTGCGAGGCTGCCTATAGGAAAATACACTTTTTCTAACCCAAATTTTGGAAAAATATACATCACGTGATCGATTCTGTCCAATAGAAGGTTGCAAATGAAGCAAGTTTTTATTTAATTGCACTTTTTACGATGCAAAATGTCATTAATATTTTTACAACCATAACACGGATGTTTTTTGAGAATCAAGGCAAGTTGGTTATCTATTATTTTTACATCGTTGAAATATCCTTTAATAACAATTTTTTATTTAAAAACACTTGAGCAGCCAGCACTGGTCTAAACACGGCCAGCACAGGTCAAACAAAGTACGAGCGACGCGCAAAACATTTTGAAAAAACAGTGACAATTTATTACTGAAACATTTGAAACATGTTAGTATTTTTTTAGTTATGGGGGACACCTGAAGGGTTATTAGGTGTAGGTTGTGTTGTTTTTATTGTTTACCTTTTACACAATGAAACTTTACGAAACTATTCTCCACTTTATTTTCCTTACAAAAAAGTATTTCACTTTCTTTGGTAGCTCAACATGTTAAGCAGATCATCCACCCTGTCCAAATCTCCCTAGATTTTGAAATGGCTATATCTTTGAAATTGAAAAATTGCAAGAAAAAATTCAAGCTGCATTAAGTGGTCAAGTTGTGGTCAAGTGGAGTGGTCGAGGCCCGGCAAAAGCGAAAGTATCACTCTATCTACACAACTTGGTCTACCATCATGAACAAATAGAAATCGGAACAAAATGGTCGGTAAAAAAATCCAAATTTTCGCTATAAGTATAAGAAATTCGTCGGCATCCGCCCCTTTTTTTCGAGGAATTTTATAACGGAGATTTGCCGTCGTTTTGGGTTAGACTCCACTTTCCCGATCCGTAACACCCATAACAATCAAAAGATTCATTCGACAATCAAATCAGTTTCTTTGCCACTGATTTATTGATTTGGAAATATAAATTCTCATCATCAAGTTTTGGTCCGTTTTTTTTACCCCCACTCTGGCTGAAAAAAAATCTACCGGGTCTGTGAGAAGGGGGTGTTATGGTTGCTGAGGGGACTTTTGGATGGATACATGCTAGGTACTAGCAAGTAGCTTTCGCTATGAATGCCCCGCCAACGCATTTCATAATCGAGAATGAACGTTTGAAGGCCGCATTCCACCAGATCGTTTCATTGGAACGCCATCCAACAGATCCAAAAAGCGCACAGCTAGAAATTTCAACGTTGAGCGCTCATCTCGTTCCTTTGAAACCCTTATGCGCAGCACAATATCGAAAATATTTTACACAAGAAAGAACAAACACAAAATCAATTAATTTTCTTCTCTCTGTTGGCTGTTAAAAAAAGAAACGAGGTGTACAGTTTGGCGCGTATTAAGCAGATATTCGACAAGAAAAATGGGATATCGAAAATTATTTAGTCGAGCTTCATGATATTCGACGAGGCGAAGCGAACATCATTAAAGCGAGTCGAATACCATTAAAGCGAGACTGGCTGGCTGAAATTTTTCTGGCGAACAAGCCCACTACGTGAAGCAACAAAAGCCCCTGCGGGGAAACAACACTACGGTAAGATTCCACCGATTCCACTGCAACTCTCTAGCACAAAAAAAAATATCTGCATTAAGTTTTGTTGAGCATCTTGTTCGTCTCTGCTCCCATCAAAATAATCCAAGTGGCTTCTTGGATCATTTTAACACTCTTGACGACACAGCTGAGAAGATTTTTGCAATTATTCTTTATCGAAGGTTAGGGTGGGTTCGATGCTTTTGGAGTTGAATTTGAATATTACCCTTCCTCAAAGGACGGTAAGAAGCCGTGCTTGGATGTAGAGTGGAGGGACAGAAATCGACAATTTGGTGATCACACATTTGTTTCTGTTTTTTTTAACGAGACTGGAAGGTCTAATAGTATAAAATGCTAACCGTATTTTGCTGGCGTAGGCCAAACCTAAACGCCACGAATTAATGGCAAGAAGGAGGAGTCTTTTGATGGTCGTTCAGGTGCTGTTATGAAGGTTGGAGATAGGGATGAAATCATTTCAAAGGCTTCTCATTCTAAGGTGCTTTACCTTTTTGATTTTTTGAATTTATGGAGAACAATAACAGAACGTCTTTTTGAATGCGAAAATATTTCAATACAAAGGAAGAAGATGAAAGTTCCAGCCCAGTCATGATTGATTAATTCGCAGGTCAAATTAAAACAAATTCATTTTCACACGCCCTAGGATTATCTTGGCAGGTGATAAAGCAAAGTGAAAATATTATCGATATAAATTTCTTTCATTTATTCATATTTTAACAAATTCTTCTATTAGTGATAATTGAATCAAACCTATTCTACGTTTTTAGGCGCGATTTTGAGGAACTGTTAGTGTTACTTAGATATATTTGCGTTCGAGGGATTCATTTTTCAAAACAAGATTAATAGGGGCAAAACATGCTATATTTACTGATTATCGCAGTTTCTATTTCTAAAAGTACATCACTAATAGGTAAGTATGCAACTGTCATTGTAAACGTCTCTATCTATAACTGTTATTGTTTTGAATTTATTGTATTCGAATCAAAAGAACTGAGAAACCAAGCAACTAAGACATTCTTCAACACATATTTCGTCAACTGACTTAAAGTCCGTGATCGTAAGTCTACTATGAAATTTCAAAAATGAATTCGCATGGAAACTACTTTAATGGTAGAAATTTTAGCGAGACTAATTTTAGCGTATATTAGCGAGTCAAGAAAATCTTGATTTTTTTGGATTTATTTTAGCGAATTACGATTTCAAAAAAATTCGCGTGGATTAATTTTACTGAATACTCGTATTACATTATTGACTGAATTCGTTTTCTAGCATTTCTTTGCACTGAAACCCTTCCTATTGATAAAAATGCATCAAGGCAATATAACCAGAAATTTGGCGCGGATAAATTTTAGCGATCTGTAAATTTGGCGTGTTTTAGCGAGATTTTTTTTAGTGAAAATAGGGAAAACTCGCTAAAACGCTGAAATTAGTCTCGCTAAAATTATTTAAAAGTATTTCTAATCAAAATTATAGATAGAACCAGTTAGAGGATTTTGAGAGGTCTTGGGAGAATTCACCTTTAACATTCCCAGGCTAAACTCGGACTGAACTCGGTGCCAGTCCGGTAGATAGGTTTACCTTGAAAAAAAAACACGGATGAAATTTGGTAGCCCCTTGGCACAGTCTAAAGTAAATTTCAAGGCCGATCTTTTGAGATTGGTTAGAAAATTTAAATCTTAATGCTGAACAGCTCTTGACATCACAAGAAAAATTGCAGATTGGGGAACATTAGGAGTCTAACAGACAAAATGAACACTATTTCCTTTAGAAAGAACAGGGATATGTTATAGCGGAGCTGGATGAAGGACGAGAATTCCTTAGCAGATTGCTTCTTTGTCTTTTCTATTGTAAACTGTTGATAATAGAAATCCATCTCTGTCCCCTTGAGTGTTCTGTTTTTATAAGAAAAATGAAGCAGACAAAGTATTCATGCAGTACGTTTGCACATATTTTGCTATGATGTTCCCGCTTTTCATCAAAATAATATTTGTAGAAGATACCCCAAAAGCTTCCTTGTAAATGAAATCTATTTTTATCAGCGTGTGTTATGAATTTGAGAAGCTTTCATGATTTCTCTTTAAAAATTTCGGATGTAAATATTTTGACAAATATTGTTTCAATTGACTTGAAATTTTTTCCATAATCAGACATACCGACTTGCTATCTGAAAATATCAGTTAGAAAGTGAGGCACCCCGCGGTGTAGCGCGGTATTTCAAATGAAAAAGTACTATTTATAATCTTACAGAAGAAATTTCTTATAAGTTTATTTTTTTAAATTGTCATTCACCAATGTTTTACAGACCCTCTTGATAATTAAAAGTTTTTAATCGTGAACGATAAATGCAGCAGCAGAATCATTGGCTAAGAGGAAATCCAAATTTCACGAGTTTGTAATTAAAAAAGTTAAATTTCATATCAAATTTTAATGTCAGGGACAGAGATAGAACAAGGCTTTTTTAAATGTGCGTTATCCAGCTCCGCTATAACATATCCCTGGAAAGAACTACTTCTCGCAATCTTTTAGATAAAACCGTCGAATTTTTTTTCAAAACTCTTAACAAAAGTCTTATTTTAAATTACAATAGGACCTTGTATGATCGATGACTCACGGATCATATCTGGCACAACTTATCATATCTCATCATGTTTATTTTGTCAATGTGATAAGAACACTCAACAAGTGTCCTGTTACAAGAAGGAGTTTTCAGGTGCGGTTCATAGGCTATGTGAGGATTGTAGAAGTCTACCGACAAATGTGTCTTGCTCCTACTGTGAAAAGCCTAACAACGCATCAGTTCTCATTCCAGTTGGCAATCCTATTGAAATCGAGAATGCACCAGGTTGCATTTCATGCAATTGCTCACTCATAGGAGACGTATCTTGCTTTTACTACAACCACACATTATGTGATAATAGACAGTCGTGTCGTTTTGCTTTAACCGACAAAAATATGGATCGTTTATCGTGTAGTAATGGCTGTATTGATCCTTCAAGTGGATTTATGAGACCAGAAGGAACATGGGAAACGAAGGAGGGGATAAAGTGTACTTGTTTGAAGTCATTAGCTAGTTGTTTTCATATGAAAGAGTTGGGAGGTTACATGTTTGTAACAGGTTGTTTACCTACTCAATGTACACCAGAAAAATACAATGCATTATACGTCACTGGCAAAGGTATGTTTTAATCTTCACAACATTCTCTGCGAGCTGAAGACAATGGATTTTCTATTTTCCATCGTTTTGTCTTAATCATAGAGGTATAAAGAAAGACAGGAGATGAATTTGTCGGTAATTGGTCGTTAAAGTCTTTTGATTTCTTTTATGTAATAAATCAAAAGAAATTCTAGGCTCGCCCGATGAAATACGACTTTTTAGTAGAACTCAAGTTTGCTCTGAACATTCTTACTATCAGCATCGAAGATTTCTAGCCTTCTAATATACGAGAATAAAATAAAATTTAGCTCAACGAAATAAGTTTGCGTTCAATTTTGTCATCCATTAAATTTTGTTTTGAAAAGATATTTTCTCCAGCCAGAAAATAAAAAGTTCTTTATAAGCACACACAATTTCAGACCCAACTTGTAGACAAAAAGTCGCTGGAGAATTTTGGAGGAAAGTATTAAGCAATAGAGTTCACCTTGAAGAACATGTTGATCGAAAAATCTTATCATTTGATGAAGGATTGCCAAGTTTACAGGCCCTTTTTTAGTCCAAATACTTTCTTACACTGATGTCAGAAACAATGAATCTCGTCTCATCTTATTTCCGACACTTGAGTTAGCCAATAAGATTTCACCTATCAACAAAAGAGCTCATTAAAAATGCACGATATATGAGATTATGAGCATGCATACCTCGTAATTTTTTTAATCGTAGGGTGAGCATGGTTACAATAGCATACTTACTCCTGTTTCTTTATACCTCCATGTCTTAATTAAGTGGTAATTCCACCGAGGCATTGAGACAGTAGTGTTTTATATTAAAGCTAACATCAACTTATTAAGCTATTATAACTCCCCACCGATCTCCAAATTGTGCACGAATGTCCAACTTGTGCAACCAAGACCGAATAATCTTCATTTAGCACTTTGATATTTCCCTTTCCACCCACATAAAAGGGAAACGGAACCGTCATGTGCGAACATGGTCAACATGGTCATAGGTTTAGGACATTTTTCGCATTTAATTTAAGATTGTGAATTCAACGGGCAAACAGTCAAGCACGGCACGACCAGTTTTGCTCAAGTATACAATCTCAAAGGGTGTTTTCAATGTACTTGTTATGCTGGAGCTCTACAATGTGAATCTAAAGGCTCGTGGATGGAAGGGAGCTTTCCTACTTTCGAATTCCATGCCGTGGTGCTTCAATGCTCAAGCGTTGAAAAATGCGAAAAAGAAAAATCAAGTCCTGCGATAAAAAAATGTAAGTAATATATTCGGCTTTTCCAGAAATAAAATTATAAAATTTGTATATGGAGTAGTGGAGCCCGTCACTGGTTTTCTAGGGTCCCTAGACTTAAATGCGCTACTGTTGTCGCTTTTCCTTCTTAATGTCAAAAAGGTTTTCTCACTAAATAAGACTCTGTTTCTTGAACTTTGAATTTTCTGACCATCACCACTGAATGTTGAGCTTTGTAGTCCCAAACATCCCTTTAAAAAGACAAGCTTTCTCATTACAATATAGAGATCTAACATATACAGATGACAATATTTTTCAACTGATATTCATAACGATTTAGATTGTGATGCAAATCCAATAGAAAGACAATGTAAAGGTAGTTATGTGTGGGATACTGACTTCTGCAAGTTAAATTGTACAAAGTTAGGTCAAAAACCGACTTATGAGCTGACCAGGAAGACATGGTGCAGTGCTCTTCCAGAGCTCAAGAAAAAAGATTGCGACTTCTCATGTCCAGGTAGGTTGCTGTTCATTCTTGGGAGTAAAGTAAGTATTTGAAGATATTTCATCGATCTTATAATATACCCTGCGTCACAGACCCGCTGGGACCCCAGCCCCACCATTCGTCCTCGGTGGGAAATACCCTGAGATTTAAGCCCCGCTGGGAAATTGAATTTCCAATTCAAAATTCAATGCTTAAAAATTGAACTCCAAAGTATCCCACTAGATCTTTTAACCTTAGAACAATAGAATTTCTATCCCCATTGGGATTTCAATAGAAATTTTTATCCCATTGAGGTAAAAAGTTCCACCGGGCTGTGATACAGGGGTGTTATAATGTTTGAAGAACAGAATCTGTGAACCATGGCTTGAACGAGAAATTAGTCAATTGGTCGGAAACTAGTCTCTCGCCAATGGGAAGCCTGTGGCAGTATAGGGGGGCGTACGGTATTTCGGAATTGCGGAAATCGACGCTTTCTTCTTCGACATTTCGGAAATCGGGAAAAATTCCTTCGGTATTTCGGAATGCTGAAATTGTGTCGGTATTGGAAATCCATGAACTTTTGCTTCGGAATTTTGGTATTATAAAGTTTTTACTCTCCTTTTTCGGAATTCATACTCTCGGATACCTAATAGCCGGGGGAGTTGGAATTAGCGGGGGGGTTGGAAAAAATCTCAAAACTTAATAAGCATGGTGTTGGAATAAAAATGTCCTGGGTGGAAAATTTTTGAAAAGGAGGCTAATACAGCTGAATTAGGACAAAAAAGGGAACTTTCAAAACATTTTCCCAAAAATTAATAAGCGGGGGGGGGGGGTTTGAAATAAGAATGTCCTGGGTGGAAAATATTCGAAAAATTAATTAGCGGGGGGGGGGGTTGAAATAAGAATGTCCTGGGTGGAAAATATTCGAAAAATTAATTAGCGGGGGGGGAGGCTATTAAGTACCCGAGAGTACATGAAAAATCTAATTTGATAAAAAAATTAGTCGAAACGAGGAAAAACACCCAATAAAATCGGTATCGGAATTGCAAGTAGATAATAATTGATTTGTATCTTAATAGAATTACACTGTCGAGTAAATCTTCGTTTGAATATTTCAAACAACATTAAGGTTTCTTAATATGTCAAAACACTGTATGCTTTCAGACAGACAACTTTATATGAATATGTTTGGGTCATCTTTGGTATCGTGCAATTCAACAGATCAAATGATTTGGAAAGATCAAATTTGTGATGGAAAACAAGATTGTTTGAACAATGATGACGAAAAAGATTGTGAAAATTGTAAGAGATATTCTAATACCCCGCTCTGGCAGCAGGGACCTGAGATGAGAGGGAATCTGAATTTTACAATGGATAAGTTTGACTCAGATTCAAAGATTTTGCTTTAATTTGTGAAAGAGTGACCTTGCAAAGGGCTTTAAAGCTTTTTACTGCTTTCAATTGTGTTACTTTTCGGCTCACTATAGAAGAAAATTTTTCTTCTCAAAGTTTTTTGTAGATACTCGTTTGATCATAATCAAGTGTTATGGTCATCTATTGCTGTTGAAGAAACACAAGAGATTTCATGCGATCAAATTCCTTATTTAAAAAGAAATTATTCAAAATATGGATTAAAAGGTAGAATTATCAACTTATTATATACACCCTTTTCTGTATCACACGTTTGGTAAACTATTTGGGGACGCAAAAGTGCTCAAGTTGCTACATTTGCCTATAAGCTAATATCAAAATCACAAACAAAGTGATTTAAGTGCTGCTAAATAGAAAACGTCTCGTCTCGCCTAGAATTTTTTACTTATCAAGACCGTTCTTATCAATGCTTGTAGGAAAGATGTTACGAAAGTGCAATTGGAAATCGAAAATGTGGACGAATGAAACGGAATGGGATAACAAGATCGATTGCCGATGCACCATCGACGGTTTCCCATCGTTTGATACGGTCAGTAAAACAAATGAAAGTATATTAATTCAAACATCGAACGAACTATAGACAGGTTTAGTATAACTTTCTTCTGGAATATCAGGAGTAAGTAGAAAATGTTCAATATAAGGTAATGCAATTTCAGGAATATAAAAACTTTCAAAAGCTGGTGGAAAAAAGTAATAATTGTTTTGTTTTTTTCAGAACGTCAATCTCACATACGACTCGATTAGCAACGATATGGACCGACTTTACAATCATTTTAATATTTCTCCAAGCAACATTCAACATTATGAAAAAATTGTTGACTTGCTCAACATCACACTTCAAAAGTTTCAATTCGACAACAGCTCCGAGGGAAATTTCGTTTACCAAACTACTGAATGGCACGAGAAAAATGATCTAAATTTATATAACATTTTTAAAGTAAGATATCATGTTAACCGTAAATGGGAGATAAAAACTTCTAATGCATTACGCCCTAATGAAACACCCAAGCGTTCGAAAATTATTTCTACCCACAAACGCACTCATTAGCCGATCTATAGCTCGTAAAGATCTTAATCTCCAAGCAAAATTAAAAAAATGCATGAATATTTTTCAGAGAGCTGCAAAAATGAAGACTACAGGACGTTTTTGTGATACAGATAACCAACAAATGGACACGTTATATTTCAAACTGCATGAGGAGTACAATATGTAAGTAAAGTCTTGAATGAGCCATAAGATGAACAACAGCCCGCTTTGAAAAAGTACGGTTAACAATCTTTCGTAAAAAACCTTTATTTCTTGGTTGAAAATGGTAAAAGGTGCCAAAAAGGATGATTACAATGAAACTTTTTCGCTCCTTATATTTTGTCTTATCAAGGTTAGCTGCTGGAGGGGCCACTTCCCTTTTCCCACATCAGACCACACTACCGTTAAAAATATTGTGATTGAGCTATGGTAGATCCTTCAAAAAACTTTCAAGCCTTTTTTTTTTTTATCTATTTTTAGTCCTTTCTTCAACTACAGTTTGTTTAAATCATCCTTTGTTAAAGCGCTTGGAGCAGAAAATAAACTTATACGAAAAATGGTGAGATGAAGATGCTTCACAATTCTCGTCCCCAGCCACTATAATATTTAGAAAACGTAAAATGTAGAAGTAGCAAATATAGAAAACAGAAAAATGAAGCGACTGCTTGTGTAGAAATTTTCGTCATCTTTCGTGACTTCATCAGCATATAGCTCAACAATAAATGATATATGATATTTAGAAAATAGCTTTGTTTTTCTATTACAGCTTCAGATGAGAAAAGATAACTTGATGCAAAGAAAAGAAGAGCGGATACATCAGGTACCAAAACAGATAGACTGATCCCTTTTTGACTTTCATGAGCGCACGATCAGTCATCATTCCTAGAAATGGTAGTAAGAATATGTACATATTTAGTCAAAAATTTAGGGTAATTTAGTCACACCTTGATTAGCTCAAATTTGTGAATATTTCCCGTTTATACCTGGTTTGTTTTTTAATGAGATTTCAAGACAATATGTCAACTAAGAAAAATGTAATTTGCCGTAGCAAAATAATTCTAAAGTATAGAGTTTCGAGAACGAGAATGAGTCATGACAAAAGTTTGATTTATATTAGGTTCCTACAATCAAGACCAATATAGACAAACTGGAAGAAATTTTATCAGCGATCAGCATTTTTTGTTTGGCTATCGGATTGTTGGCTTTCCAATTTGTCAGGTATCGTTTCTAGAAGAATAATCATCATTTTTTAGAAGTGGTTTTATACTTTTATTTGTCAATTGTCTGTGAGTATCATATACCTATGCCCAAGTCCTCGTAGGACCACTGGGAACTTCGACCAAAACTTTCCTTCTGTGAGAAAAAATCAAAGTTTTATCAACATTGAAAACAACGCGTTACTGAACTGTCATCTACGCTAGATTGTTGAGACGTAATCGAATGAATCTCGAATCTCTCCTCGTTGAACAGTAGATCTTCCACCCTCACTTCTTCCGCTCTCACTTGCGCGAAGTCCTTTTTTTCGCCACCTTCGGCTAAAATGACGTCGTTAATGAGACAGAGGTGTAATATATCGCTTATGGAAGAGGGAAATCATACAACTTAGCAAACTTGTACCCAATACTTTAAAATATTCTGAAATTCTACTTTTTGTCGTCCTAAGCGATAAGGTAATTAAAGCAGATCTTTATCGGTAGCTGTTCTACCTCATAATGACAACCAATACTGTTTCAATATTTTCCAGGAATAAATCAATGAAGCTTTTTATTCATAAGAATCTTATACTATCATTTCTGTTGAATGCAATTTGTTACAAAATTCCACTTTGGTTTGTTCAAAATCTTCGTGCTAAGTCAAAGGTAAAATTTGTAAATTCGACCAATCGACCATCGTCACGTAAAAAAAATGAGAATGCACCTGCATTAAAATAATTTTTTTAACTTTGGAAAACTAAATTTACTACTATAAACATTTATGTAAACTCAAAATCTCCAATAGAAAAAGACCTAAAGATATCGAATCCTTTCCTTAAAATTATATATTTCAGGCTGGTTGTTTTACAGTATCGGTTTTGTCGTACTTTTTCACTTTGTCAACATTTTCATGGATGATGGTTGAAGGAATCAATATCATCATCATTGTTGTTTTTGTTTTCAAAGGAAATCGAAATTACCACAAGCAATATCTGGTCATCGGCTATGGTAGACATATTTTTGTCAAGTTAAAAATCGTGATTCTATGGTCCTTGTGAACGGTGAACAAACAAGGATAAATACACAGATCCCGTTGCCAAACAAAAGGGGACTAAAGTCCACTCGCTTATTGAATTGTATCATGAACATATAAACGACTGGACATCCATCTCCTTTGCTAGCTTCGTTGCCGCCTCGGTAAAAACATAAAATGAAGCAATAGATTTTGATGATATACCACTTGGGAATACCTTGCTACCAACGTCAAAACTTCGACAAAAGTCTCTGTTGTTCTACTCTTCTCAAGTCTTTTATCTCTATATCATAACAAAGATAAAAGAGGCAAAATCATCGTCAGCTTGTCAAAAACTCCAACTAACATTTCTAAATTTGACTTAAAAGTGTCGAACAATTTTAGAGAGTGTCGCATTCTAATTTTTATATTCTTATGACGTTATGACACAGGCTCTCAACTTTGGCAAGCTATTTTTTTCAAGTCATTAAAAAATTATTGGAGTGACAAAAGGGATTCAAAAGACGCAGTTGAAATTCTGCATTTAAAAGTTGAAAAATGTTGATAAAATGTATTGCAAAAATTTGAAAATAATTTTTTTGTGCATTAAGCTTTTTTCACATGTACTTTACGTAAAATTTACTTAAGACCTTGAAGGTTGGGGAATTTCTCTAAGCTTACGTAGTGGTCTTGAGGCCTTATGTAGAGTTTGCTTACATTCAAAAAGTTTTGAACGGAAGGAAAAGTCACGTAAGACCCTCTTAATCAACAAAAACTCTACATAATGTCGGGGAAATTCCCAAATGACAGCCTTACGAACGATTTTCCGTAAGTTCTAAAGTAAAATTTTACGTGCATGTGAAAAAAGCTTTAGGAGTAATGTTTAAGCTATATCAATCCTTTTACATAAATGATTCAAAGAAATAAAACTAGCCATAATTTTCATTAAAGTGCCACCGCAGAAGAACGATCAAATAAGTTGTTGAATTTGGAAAGAAATGTTACTGATAGCCGTTACTTTTGTTAGAATGGCATCTCATCTGAAGCAAAATTTAGTCTACAAATATTAGCAAGTTGTGTCCATCTCATAGATATCTTCTTATAGAGATAAAAAAGTTATTTATCTGTTTTTTTTTTGTCATCTCTTTTATTACCAAAATAATAGAATATAATGGCTTGTTTATATCATACTAAACGCTACTGTACTAAACTGCCTTTTTAATGCAATAGTCACACGACAAGTTTTTGAAATGATACAAATTTCTAATTTGCGTTGCTCAGAGCGGTTAATAACTACTTGTGGTTTAAATAGGGAATTTCCCAACAAAAATGGAATTTCCCTTAATTCGACTCCCTGAGGTAATAAAAAAAGACATATAGAGCTTTGAAAATGGGTAATCAGATCAAAACAAATCCGGAAAAGTGTTTTTAATGATGATAAAACAATAGAAATACAGTCAAGCTAAGAATGTTACCGGTACACCATTTAACCGGAACTAAAATACTGAAAAACGCGCGCAAAATTATGAGATGTTTGCCCAACTTCCTTATGCGTGAAGCTATGAATGCCATCCTCGGAAGCTTTAGGCTTCCTGCGGTGGCAATTATGACGGAATATTGTTGGATTTTTCATACCAATCTTGAAATATAGGCGGCAACGAAGCTCGCTTCAAAGAGACAATAAAAGATAGATGTCCAGTCGTTTATATATTCATGATTGTATACACTTTTTTTGCTATCGTGTGGAAACCATAAAGCGTAAATAAACTAATTTAAGATCTCTTTAATAAGATCTTATAGCTAAATTCTTTTTTCTGTCTTCCTTAGGTCTACCATTGCTCATAACTGGAGTCATGGTCGGCATTTTCTATTCGAAGTTCCAGAATGCTTACCAGTAAGTAATCTACATGCCAGAGTAAAACATTCTAATCCGCATTCCTATTGTAAAGTCACTTTGTACACCGTTGTCTCACCGCCACGGTGCAAATCTTTCCAACAATGGGAGATTAGCTTCTATTAAAAAAATCACGATTTGGATAAAATCTAACGCTCAACACTCAAAAGTAGGGATGATTTTGGAGTGCATTTTTTTCCATTAAGTTTCAAATGGGGATAAAATCAAAGTCAATTTGCAAGGGGGCTGAAATTGTAGTTTATTTTCCCCGCCGGAACGAAATTTAGCCCAAATTTTCCATTTCCCCATATTAAATTAGTTCTGTCTACGTTTAAAGGTGCACAATATTAACAGGAGATTACTTATGGACCATGAGAGGCCCAGTCACCTTTTATATCTCGGTAAGATTATTTTCAACTTGTTTAATTTACTGATACAGGGGTGATTGGTTAAAATTTTGAGCCTTGAAAATCCCTCTAAAAGGGTCCCAAAATCACGAAAATCGATAAAGCTCACAATTTACGAAACAATAACAACAAGTGACAACAAAGGTTTTTTCAAAATATCAACCCACAGGTGCACTTATCTTTATCACTTCATATTGTATTCTTCGACTTTCAGGTCAACGTTATATTTTTCATTCTAATCATCATGAAAATTCGTCGATTGTCTGTGCAACGAAATTCAATAAGAGCAAAATCACAAGAAAGCAAGAATAAGTAAGCATTCTTTTTGATGATTGAAATCACACAGCATCACTCCAGAAACCCTCTAGTACACATTTATAGAGCTTAGAACTTACTGCACCACTTTCATAACAAAAATATGGCTATGCTGCTATCTCTAACCGAAACGGTGAATGATGAGATTTTACACAAGCTTGTTGCATTGGTAACCTAGTCAACTCAAGTAGCTCATCACTAATTCTCCCTTAAACTTCTCCTAACTCGTTCTCAATCCATTTTTCATTATGTGTTTTCTTATGGTATTCGTACATTTTCAGCGTTAGTCCGAAGACTTTTTTGGTGTTGGTGCCATTACTTGGGATACCATTTATATTTGCACCCTTTGTTGAATACAGCATTTATATCGCTTACACTTTCGTCATCATGAATGGACTAACGGTATGTGGAAATTTCTCAATTTTTCATCTGCATTTAAATGTAATTTTGAAGAATAAAGTCGTCTAGAATCCATGTAATGCAGTAATATAGGTGTTATATGATAATACCATCATAATACTAAGATTTGCTCCTTCCACTTCGTTTTCTTATTATGGTCTGAAGAAATCATCTACAATCGAGGTCATAATAGATGAGAAAAAAGGGAAATTCACTGGGAAGTTTTGAAACCACAATCAATTTGTAAGTGCTCTAAAGTAGGTTCGAAGGGTAGAGCTTTAACTCTGAGTTTTAATGCTGAGACTAAAAGATCCAAAGTTCAAAAATAGTCCAATAAGGCTCAGAATATAGCCTGGAAGTCTGCCAACCACTCACAAATCGAGATATTCGATTAAGTTAAAGAGATAGTCCAAAATCGACTTTCCCGCCGGAACTTTAAATCTTGAAAAACGTTAAAATAACCGAAATTCTCAATCTATTTCAACCATGATTGTAGCATGCTAGACTAATAATTTTGTAACCACAGACTAATCACAGACTAACTTTGTAAACACAGGCTAAAGGGAACAACTTGAATTTCAAATTCTTTAGTATGTTTCGGAAAATAATTGAACGCATTTGCACTCCATTGCTCTGCTCTTATGGTCACTAAGTTTGGGCTGTGAAAGGCGACGAAGATTTTTTTCCGTCAACGGACGAACGGCAAAACGGGCAAATACCTGAAACAACGGCCGAATACTTACGACATGATTTCGAATAAATTATGTAAGTAGTTGAATAGAAGTCGGAAAAAAGTTTTTCTATCTTCTACTTTTTAGGGTTTCTACTTATTAGTCGGGCATGTTATTCTAGACTCGATGGTGGTGGACGAAATCAAGAAAAATCTGGCTCTTCGCAGGAACAGATCCTCTAATGAAAGCTCAAGTCAAAAGTCTCGACAAAGTAGTACCAAAACTTCATCTTCATAAAAAATGGAAACCGAAGAAATATTATTTAACGTATATGGGTTAAATTTTAACTTAAATTTAAAGTATAATTCGGCCTTTAGATTGATCAATAAATTATGTCTATTTACATCAACCTGTATTAATAATAACATATCGCTTTGCTGATAGATAACTATCGTGATTGGAACAATATCTATTAAAGCATCCTTCTGAACTGAATTTTTGTGACAAAAAGATCCTTCAATTTTCCACCGCTGTGGAATAATGACAAAATATTTTGATGTATTTCAAAACGATCTCCCATCGAAAGTTGTTCCTGGTACATACCGCTTTAGTATAAACGAAAGCAGCCACCGAGGGGTTCTTCAAAACATCTGTTCTAAAGGCATGTTCCAGCTGAAAAGAGCAATCTGTTCTAAGAAAAATGGGAAAGTTCACTTTAATTGAATCGAAATAATAGATAGACTTTATGTTACGATTCTCTATCACTGACTCTTTTTAAAAAGCATTGATGACTTTTTTAAGTTGTTTTTTCAACGACGGGAATAAAAATGTCAACTTTGAACTTCATCCAAGATCTTGGATGGTCGTCATGGTTACTTTTGTCTTCGTTGATTGCGCGCTGAATAGAATCTCGATTCGTCGGCACAGCGTCAATATATGATTTTGACCTGTGCTATTCACGGTATGGAAATTGGGGTATCTGTTCTAAAAATCCAAAAGTCCTTCCAGCTGGCAAATAAGAACAGGTATTTACGAATTTTTTGTCGGTGGCTGCTTCTGTCTAAACATATTATGAAAAAATGTTGTAAATTTTTATGAAATTAGAAAATCTTACACGCTTGATATATAAAGGCTTTTTGTTTTATTATTTCTCACTCATGGATATTCCTCACTTGTTGGGGAAAATCATCAAACTATGGGTCGTATGGGGGAAGTAAGGGGGCTCAGAAGCAGCCGGCGGAGAGATTTTTAGAAACATGTGTTCTTATCTTCTAGGAGAACGCATTCTATGATATGATCATACCTTAAATTTTCTTTTACAAATGATGTGTTCTGATTTCTAGGAAACCTTTATTGCACTATTATTTGGCTCCCTAAACTTATCACTACTTTATGGTCAGATGTGTTCGAAAATCTAGAAAAAGAGCTCTGTCAAGATATACTTGTAAGATATTAGTTTGTTTTTTTCACGAAAGATGTGTTCTGAAAATTTCTAGGGTTACTAGGCAACAAGATCACTTCAATTTTCTCTTGATTATATCTCTGTCTCCTTAAAAGATGTGTTCTGAAGCTTTCCAGGGTTACCTAGACAACAAGAACACGTTTGATGATCTTGATTATACCCCTGACTCGTCAGAACACATCATTATTTCTAGCTGATTAATTTTCGAAGATCTTATCAGAACAGATCAAAATTTCTAGTCGAAACATACTTTTAGAACACATCGGAAAAAAGGTCGCCTCGCCGGCTGCTTTCAGGGGCTGCATCGGACTGCATCAGCCTTATGGGCAGAGCAAAATGATGGGCAGAAAGGCTCCTCTTTCTTCAACTCAACCAAATACCAAATAATTAGAAATAGAAACTCTCAACTTTCAGTGACCATCATATAGTCTAGATTGTGGTATGGTTCAAAACCTTTTGTCTTGTAGCTCTCAGCAGATCTGTCTAGGCTGCGCGCATCCCCAGAATTTATTTTGTTATAGGGGATGCGTATCGTGTATGAAATAAGAAAAGACGGGGGTAAAAGTTGGGACAGAAATATATTAGGCGATACGCATCCCCTATATCAAATATTTATACCAAATTTTTAAAATTGGTGGTAAAAGAGAAAGAAAAAAAATCATATCAGAGGGGATGCGTGCAACCTAAAATCTGTCGAGGAGAGAGGAGGCACACAGATGTAAAGCCCAAAGGGCTAGATAGGCAACTTTAAGTTCGCTTTAAGTAAGCTTTCTTCAGCAAAAAAAAGTGAACATCGGAAAAAATATTGTTGCTATTTATTGTTTTCCAAAACCCACGAAGCTTCTGATTGGTCCATCGCTGAAATTCTATTGTAATGTCAAGTGACTCTGGTAGGAAATCCTTCCAAAGATGAGCTTCACTTTTTGACCAAGGCCGCTTATCTAGCCCTTCGGTCTATACTTTACTACCTTAAGTTGTAGTTTTCTTATAAAAAATAAACACTTCAAACTCAAACTTTAGAGGCGGCAATCACAAATCCAGACGATCTCAATTGAACAGAATTGACGATCGAACCAAATCGAACGCAATCGACTGATTGAAATTCGATTATCGAACGCAATCGAATCTCAATAGAATATTACCGCAATTTTCAGATTCGATTGATATTCGATTGCGTTCGATTGATGTTGGGAACAAGATCACTTCAATTTTCTCTTGATTATATCTCTGTCTCCTTAAAAGATGTGTTCTGAAGCTTTCCAGGGTTACCTAGACAACAAGAACACGTTTGATGATCTTGATTATACCCCTGACTCGTCAGAACACATCATTATTTCTAGCTGATTAATTTTCGAAGATCTTATCAGAACAGATCAAAATTTCTAGTCGAAACATACTTTTAGAACACATCGGAAAAAAGGTCGCCTCGCCGGCTGCTTTCAGGGGCTGCATCGGACTGCATCAGCCTTATGGGCAGAGCAAAATGATGGGCAGAAAGGCTCCTCTTTCTTCAACTCAACCAAATACCAAATAATTAGAAATAGAAACTCTCAACTTTCAGTGACCATCATATAGTCTAGATTGTGGTATGGTTCAAAACCTTTTGTCTTGTAGCTCTCAGCAGATCTGTCTAGGCTGCGCGCATCCCCAGAATTTATTTTGTTATAGGGGATGCGTATCGTGTATGAAATAAGAAAAGACGGGGGTAAAAGTTGGGACAGAAATATATTAGGCGATACGCATCCCCTATATCAAATATTTATACCAAATTTTTAAAATTGGTGGTAAAAGAGAAAGAAAAAAAATCATATCAGAGGGGATGCGTGCAACCTAAAATCTGTCGAGGAGAGAGGAGGCACACAGATGTAAAGCCCAAAGGGCTAGATAGGCAACTTTAAGTTCGCTTTAAGTAAGCTTTCTTCAGCAAAAAAAAGTGAACATCGGAAAAAATATTGTTGCTATTTATTGTTTTCCAAAACCCACGAAGCTTCTGATTGGTCCATCGCTGAAATTCTATTGTAATGTCAAGTGACTCTGGTAGGAAATCCTTCCAAAGATGAGCTTCACTTTTTGACCAAGGCCGCTTATCTAGCCCTTCGGTCTATACTTTACTACCTTATCGGGGAAAACTTCGTCGGGGAAAAGTGACGAAATTTCGGCCAAGTGACGAATATTTTTCCCCGACGAAAATTTTCCACGACGAAAATTTTCCCGGACGAAGTTTTTCCCGATAAGGTATATTGAGGAGGCACCGGGATGGCGTTGCGGAACTTATTACGGATAGGATCTGTGCCCGGCAGAAGAACAATACGGAAGTCAGTCATAATGCAAATGGCGGAATATGTGACCTGATGACAATCTGACCTGATGTATATAAACCTGGTGACATTTTATAATCACATGCAAGTGAAGGCAGGTAACTTGCATCAGTGGAGGGAAACTTGCATAGCCCTCAAATGAATGACCTGTGGTCATTAAAATACAAAGTTAAATCAAAACAAAAATGGTAGAGTAGATAGAGCTGCGAGCAGAACTGCGTAGTTCATTTGTTTTGAAATTTTGCTGCTTTGCTTTGATTGGTCAGTCGTCATTTGATGGCTATATGTAAGTTTCCCTCCACTGATGCAAGTTACCCAACTTCACAGTATACTTACTTTTTTGATAATTTTTGAAGGCTTCTTTTCTTTGTTCGTCTCAACAATCAATCATCCAATTTGAGAAATCCGATGATGGACCATGACTTTGATGCTAATTTGAATCAGCTCTCCTAAGAGGAAAGAAAGTAATTTGGCAGCAGTGGTTGTCTGGTAGTGAATTGAGAAAATGGTCCAATTGATGTTTAAAATTAGTTTTGGAGCAGTTTTTGATGGTGGGAGGGCATTAAATAGTCTGGGGGGACCTTCTTCTGACAGGGAGTCTCTCCATATGTTTTTTTACCTTATGTTCGTTCACCTCTTTTAGATAACATTTTCTACCCAGTCTCTGGTTATCTCAAAACTGAAGATGCCACCTTTGTTTTCAGCATAGTTAAAATTTGGTACAAGCTTTTCTAGTAGGATGCTGCAGGTGTAGATAATCCTGTATCTTTCTCTGCGCCGCTCCAGGCTGTATAGTTTAAGTTCTTTGATCTTCTCCCAATAGTTGAGATGTTGAAGTGTAGGGATTCCATTCAGGTAAGATTTTTGAAGTGATTCCAGTTGTTGGATCAGATATCTTTTTGAAGGTGACCACAGCTGGGAGCAATAGTCAATGTGTGGTAGTATCAATGACTTCCAAAGAGTTAGCATTACTGTGCATTACTTGACAATCTCTTGTTTTGAACGTTCGATGGATCCAAGCAATGATACTTTTGACTTTCTCGATCTGGTTTGTGATGTGTTTGCTGTATGTCATGTTAACATCCAGAGTGACTCCTAAATCCTTCACATCCATCTTGGTTTCGATAGGAGAGCCAGTGTCTGAGAGGTAACTTGAGTGTTCTTTCAGTTCTTCATTTTTTCCGTATTTAAGATGTTTTCAATATATAGACCTTTTTTCAAAGAGGCCACCCTGTTGAATAATTATGTAGTCCAGCAGATAAACAATGATAAAACCATGCATAATTATTACAATATGCATGGATACAGTAATTATACATGACTCTATCATTGTTTTTATGGCTGGACTACATAATTATTCAACAGGACGTCCTCTTTGAAAAAAGGTCTATTCAGATGCAGGTTTTTTGAAAGACTCAGAGTGTAGTTAGATGGCAATCACAAATATCTTCGTTTCGCGTCGCCCGACTGACTCTCGAAAATTGAGTAGAATTTTGCCGGTGAGTCGGTAAATTTGTCGGACTTTTTATGTCGATGACGTTTCCTTCGTTCAAAAATTTAATTATTGCCGATTTTTTTCAAGCGATTTCTAGCGCATTCGCGGCATTTTGACTTTGTTTATCATTACAGTGTTCAAAGGTCATAATTTGAAACCACCCGTAACGCGCGGTCGTTTTGGCTGCTGGCTGGCAGTTTCCTTCAAGAATACACTCCAAAAATGGATGATTAAGGTCGGACAAGAAGAAGAAATTCACTGGGTCCAATTTTAAGAAAACCCGAAAATTTTTACGACCGACCAACCGACCGACTCACTTTTTCGACCCAACGAGGACGCGAAATGAAGATATTTATAATTGCCGCCTTATGATTCCATTAAACTAGAAAATCAAAGTTGTAGTTTTCTTATAAAAAATAAACACTTCAAACTCAAACTTTAGAGGCGGCAATCACAAATCCAGACGATCTCAATTGAACAGAATTGACGATCGAACCAAATCGAACGCAATCGACTGATTGAAATTCGATTATCGAACGCAATCGAATCTCAATAGAATATTACCGCAATTTTCAGATTCGATTGATATTCGATTGCGTTCGATTGATGTTGGGAAGTTGCAAGAATAAAGCCAGACAATCTCAATCGAACGGAATCGACGATCGAACCAGTCGAACCAATCGAATATTACCCAGAATTTTGACGTTCGATTGAGATTCGATTGCTTTCGATTTGGTTCGACTGGTTCGATCGTCGATTCTGTTTGATTGAGATCGTCTGGACAAATATCTTCATTTCGCGTCCTCGTTGGGTTTAAAAAGTGAGTCGGTCGGTCGGTCGTATAAAATTTTCGGGTTTCTATTTTTCCATCCATTTTTGGAGTGCATTCTTGGAGGAAACTGCCAGCCAGCCAGCAGCCAAAACAACCGCGTGTAATGGGTGATTTAAAATTATGACCTTTGAACACTGTGACCTCTGACCCCAAAATGGCGCATGTAATGATAAACAAAGTCAAAATGCTGCAAATGCGCTACTAGAAATTGCTCGCAGAAAATCGGCAATAATAAAAATTTTGAACGAAGGAAAGGTCATTGACATAAAAAGTCCAAAAAATTTACCGACTCACTGACTCAATTCTACTCAATTTTCGAGAGTTGGTCGGGCAACGCGAAACAAAGATATTTATGATTGCCGCCTTAGTGTCCCATAATTACCCCAAGATTAAGATTTGACTACGGGGTAAATATGGGACACACTTTTTAGAGATAAGGTGCCTAGTTTGATAATGAGACTATTATGATTTCAAACCATAGTATCTTGATCTCAGAATTCAGTCAAAATAATTAAAGTGATTGCAGCTCAGCTCTTCCTGGTGTCATATTTACCCCCTTATTTTAACTGTCCCGTAATTACCCATTTCCAGATAGGCCCAAGAAATTGTACCGTAAGTTAGTCTAATAATGTCTAATTTAATTCGAGACACCCTTTTTATAGATAGGATTAAAAAAGTAGGTCAGAATCACTGATTGAAAAGGCTTTCTTCTGTATGACCGCCAATAAAGCAAACCGTTAATTATTTCAACAACCTTTCCTTCTATTCCCAGGCAGCCAGCCAGCCATGCCAGCTCTACGTACTAATTTGTACCTCGCCTGTCTAATTTTGAATTGATTGAACAACATTCAGACATTGAACACCTACACCTCTTCCAAATTGTCCGATCTAAGGTAGAAATAGCTGGGAGGCAGTGGCTTGTCTGGTACAGTTGCTTGGTTTGGAAGATGTCTAAGAGGTCTTTTTAGCAATTGGTCATGCCTCTTAGGCGAGCCTTCCAAACTCAGACTTGCCACGAAAAATGTCAAATGGATGTTTAGGGGGGTATGGGGTATAATTTGTTGACATTCTTTTGTGGTAAAGAAATTTTCACCAGAAAATTTAAAGAAGTTGCTTAACGTCATGTTTGTTTTTGATTGCTTTGGCTGTTTTGAAAACCATACAAATGACCCAATGTTTATGTCTCGGCGCTCGGGTTCTATAAGTTTGACGTCCCATTTTTTCTGATGCGAGACGTAGCATAAACAAAGATGGCAGACGAAAAACAATGGAATATTTACAGCAAGCGATGGGATGGGAGAAGGGTTGGAATATTTTGAGATCAAATTTGATTGCTACGGCCAACGTTATTTGAAGGGGGTAGGGGTAAATTAAAACCTCCATTTGACATTTTCTCTGCCAAATCTGAGTTTGGAAGGCTCCCCTTATACTTCTTGGCATGCAGGGAGTTAAACAAACAAAGACCCTCTTATGAAAGACATCCCCTCTAGATGCTTTTATGTTTTGTATATTGACAGATTTGAGATTATAAGTTCTGCCCAATCTCTATATGACTTGACAACAAAAGATGCCTCCCATTTTTTATCATCAAAATTAAAGTTTGGTACCTTGGTGCCATCATGCTTCAATGGTTCCAAGTGTAAAATGATCTAGTATCATTCTCTTCTTCTTTCGATTCTTTATATTAACTTGAGTGTTTTCAGCTTTTGCCAGTAGTTCAGTTTTTCATCTTCCAAATGATTTTGTATCTTGTTGCAAACTATTTGTTTGAATATTTTCAATATATTGGATGAGAGGGCGATTGGGCTGTAATTTTCAGCAATTCCTGGATTCCCTTTCTTGTAAACGGGTGTAATGTGTCAAGTTTGGTGTGGCTCCTTTGTTGAGTTGTTTCTCCAGATGATTTGTAGAGGTAGTGCGATGGAGTTTTTAGTTTTCAGAAAGAAAATAGCTGAGAATCCATCAGGTGCTGAAGATGTCTTGTTTCCAGAAATTGGTTGGCTGAACTTTTTTTTGAAAGTCACCCGACCGCAATAAGAAAAAATGTTTTTTTTTCATACTGAATATTTATTTCAGACAAGTGCACTAAAAAGGAAAAATGTTGTCTGAAGAAAACACAATAGTTTTGTAACAGAATAAATAATAATACAGCAAAGACGAACAAACGTTCTCATATATCGGTATTGTATATTGTTTGTGATAGCAATCTTAAATATAAATGATTTCCCTTTCATCTTTTATTTTCATTCAAACCTAACCCAATCAGCTGTGTTTTAAATATTCTTTTATTTGAAATCTCTATTGATAAACATCCTTTGTGAAAATTGTCTACTATGTTTAAACCTATTAATAAGCAATTCCTGTTGGGGATTACTAGTGGCACCTATTGTAGTGCCTATAGACCAAGAATAAAAGCCTGGAGCTGTCTATTCTGTAGACTATGCTTTTGTTTATTTCATGCGCGTTTGATCGCAGACATTTTTATATAACGGAGATAGAAAGAGAGAAAAAGCTCAAAAGCATTTGATTTATTGATTTGAAAGAAGAAGGAGGGAGTTGAAAAAGTCGTAGGTTGTCGTAGGCTGTATCATGTTAGTTTTTTGAAACTATAAGAACAATCTATTCCTAAATAAAGTCAAGGAACCAAGCAAAACGCACAAATAAGTTTAGTGTTCCTGCTTTAAAAGAATGATCAAGAGTGTAAGAAAAATCTAAAAATGTAAAAAAAAAAATTGCTACCGATCAGTGCATTTCCGGAAACAAGACTTTTTTTGGCCTGACTTGTATTGATTTTGCAGAATATTGGCCATGCAAAGGGGATCATCAGTCAATTTGTTGGTTGATGGGTCCATCCAGTAAGAGGCCAACCTTTGGTGTACATTGGAGATGCGATTTGTGTAGAAGTAGAAGTATTTTGGGTTAGATTTGATTTTTGCTGTTGTCTGAGCTTCTTCCTGATCCCTCTCTCTAGTCTCTTGTAATCTCAACAAGTTTTTCTGCTGTTTTGCGACTGGTAAATCTTTTTCAAAGTTTCTTCTATTTACTCCTTAAAATTTGTCTGTCCCTTGGTATTGATTTTCTCTTGTTTGTACATATTTTTCGAGGAACGTTATTGGAAGATATAATGATTATGCATTTATTGATAAAAACTTCATATTGTGTGTCAGGGTCTGAGTCAAGTGGAGTTAAAATTGTATGCCAGTCAGTGGCTTTGAAATCTTTATCAATGGTTTCCCAATCAATATTATCATTGTAGAAATTAAATTTGTCAAAAGCACTGTTTAAATTTTTATTGTTTTCATTTTTGTTTTCATTTGTTGTAAAAGTCAAATGGCTTGTGACTTTGACGATAAAGTGGTCTGATAAAGCACTGAGTGTGCTTAATGGAGTTGAAGATTGACTCTGAATTATTGGTCAGTAAAAAGTCTATTATGTTGCCTTGGGTATGGGTGGGTTTGTGAATAACTTGATTTAGATTCAAAAGATGAAAAGTCATTTAAAACATTAAGAAGCTGATTGCTGCAGCTGGGCAGGGGGGGTTCAAGCAGTTAATCCAAAACACTATGCCTGTTTTGACCGTGGTGGTCCATTTTCAAATTTTGAAAAATATAGTTAATCCAAGAGTGGATTAACTGCCAAAGGGATGGTCTCTGAAAGAATTCTGGGGAAAGAAAGTGGACTAACTGCATTGTCTGTCATTCTGTAAAACTCATTTATTCTGATTCATGCTCGTTTTTGCCTCTTCTTCTGTCTTTAAAACTTCAAACTGCATCAAAGTCTTGCTTTAACTTTCTCCTGCTTTGTTTACAAATTCCGTTTTCACTAATTTTCAAGCTGTTATAAAATCGGGTGATTCGCCCCTTTTTTTGTAAACAAAAATCCGATTAAAACAGATTAAAAATGGTAGACAATTTGCGAAAATTACTTAGAAAGGCGACCAACATCAATTAAAATAACTTAATGCATACCAAAATGCCCCAGTGGACTGTTTTAGGGGGTGGTATACAAAGATTGTGACTGAAAAACAGTAAATCCAGTGTGGATTAAGTGTCAGAATGGGTGGGTGGTCCTAAATATCATCCAAAATCAGTTAACTACGGATGATGTTCTGGATTAACTGCTTGACCCCCCCCCCCCTGAGCTGGGTGCTGTTGTGTATGTTTCATTTTGAATGATATGGGGGATATTGAGATCTCCACATATGTAAAGGTCTGGGGTGTTTCCTTTGATAATTTCAATACATGATTGCATTGCTGTGATAAGTTGAATTTTGGGGCATCTGATCTATGTTGTTAATTTGTTGGCTGTTTGTAAATGACTCCAATATTCAAATTGAGGATTTTTGAATACATTAAAAGAGCTTCATTAACTCTATTCGAGAATCCAAGTAATGGTTCAAACATGTGAGAAATATCATTCCTCATATAAAAAGCATTTCCTCCACTATATCTGCCATGTTTCGATTTAGAACGGATACAATCTTGTCGAAATATCTCATATCCCTCTATATCAAGCTCTGCTTTTTTGTGGGTCTAAAGAAGGGTGTCAGAATTAGATGAGGGGTGTAGACATTATACCAACTTACAGTATCAAATTGTGCATGGGTTGCGGTGCTCCTAAGCTCCTACTGAAGGTTTCTAGTAAAAAATAAGCATGACTTAATAACGTACCCCTTCCTCAGAAATAGCCGTGTAGCATAAGACCCCGGGGGTACTAGTAGGGTTGCTAACTGTTATGTGTCCCCCGACTTTCAACCCTTGGCAGGACTAAAAAGGAGGACTAACAAGGAGGACTAACCTGATAACATTTTGATATTTTCTTTTTGATTTTTTCAACCCTTAGTGAGACTTTTGGAAGTCCAAGAAAGGTACCTAAAACTTTAAGCAACATTATTATGTCAACAATTTTTTTGTAAATTGAATTGGTTACTTTTAAGGAAAATGACAAATAACCCTGAAAGAGATAAAAAACTTGACAAATACAATAAACAACATGGCAGCAAATGAAACTCTGATTGACATCTTTTGGAGCCATGTACGTCTTGGACAATGGGAACAGGCAAAAGGAGCCATTCAGCTTATCAAATCCACAGCAGAAGATCAATGCAAAGATTTATTAACAGTGTTAATCCTTCAGCCTAAAAACCACAGGTGATTGATATGAGTTCATGTTTATGAAATATCTTCATTCTTTGTGCTCGTGATTTAGGTAAGGAAGAAATAAAGTAAGGCAATATTCTCACTCAGTAGTATTACTTCAACCACACTTTATGTTTCTTTAGGTCACGTTTATGTCCACTTGACAAAGTCTAACAAATATTTCGGCCTAATTTAACTTGAGTCCCGCTCGGGACTGTCCCGAACTAGAACGACGTAGTTAGGAAGTCGAAATCGATGAAAAAAAAAATTGATCGATGGTTTGATTTATACTATTATATAGTAAACGAGGACTAAAAGTTTCTCGTTACTATATATACTTTTACTTGAGTCCCGATTTTGCGTACGAAATGTTTGGATTCGGGACTAAATTAAAATTCCCGATTTGGCCTACGAAATGGTTGAATTCGGGACTCAAGTAAAAGTATATATAGTAACGAGAAACTTTTAGCCCCGATTTACCTTATGAACATATTGGATTCGGGACTCAAGTAAAAGTATATATAATACATATTTAATATCTGAGTCACTGAAAAGATGGATATGGCGGCTTGAATTTGAAAATCAGGGAAGTGTGGGGCAGATCTTTATTTATGGGCTAATTATAGCTTGTCTTGAAAATGTAAATTTCGGGACGGTCCCGAATCTGTCTATATAAAGGTTTGATTCGGGACGGTCCCGAATTGGTCTACGAAAAGGTTACATTCGGGACTCAAGTAAAAGTATATATAGCAACGAGAAATTTTTAGTCCCGATTTACTTTACGAACATATTGGATTCGGGACTCAAGTAAAAGTATATAAGGCAACGAGAAATTTTTAATCCCGATTTTCCTTATTTGAAAATTTCTAAAGAAGGCGAAAATATTAGTACAAAAAATCCAAACAATGTATTCCGCCTTTTATAAAAAAATTCCCTTTCGAATGTTTCTAAAGAAGGCGTAATACATTACTATGGACTTACTGCCCTAACATAGTATTCCGTCTTCTTTAAAAAAATACGTTTTCGAGTGTTTCTAAGGAAGGCGGTATACACTACTTTGGACTTACTGCACTAACATAGTATTCCGCCTTCTTTGAAAAAATACGTTTTCGAGTGTTTCTAAAGAAGGCGGGATACACTACTTTGGACTTACTGCACTAACATAGTATTCCGCCTTCTTTAAAAATATACGTTTTCGAGTGTTTCTAAAGAAGGCGGAATACACTACTTTGGAATTACTGCACTAACATAGTATTCCGCCTTCTTTAAAAATATACGTTTTCGAGTGTTTCTAAAGAAGGCGGAATACACTACTTTGGAATTACAGCACTAACATAGTATTCCGCCTTCTTTAAAAAAATACGTTTTCGAGTGTTTCTAAGGAAGGCGGTATACACTACTTTGGACTTACTGCACTAACATAGTATTCCGCCTTCTTTGAAAAAATACGTTTTCGAGTGTTTCTAAAGAAGGCGGGATACACTACTTTGGACTTACTGCACTAACATAGTATTCCGCCTTCTTTAAAAAAATACGTTTTCGAGTGTTTCTAAGGAAGGCGGTATACACTACTTTGGACTTACAGCAGTAACATAGTATTCCGCCTTCTTTAAAAAAATTCCCTTTCGAATGTTTCTAAAGAAGGTGGAATACACTACTATGGACTTACTGCCCTAACATAGTATTCCGCCTTCTTTAGAAATATACGTTTTCGAGTGTTTCTAAAGAAGGCGGAATACACTACTTTGGAATTACTGCACTAACATAGTATTCCGCCTTCTTTAAAAATATACGTTTTCGAGTGTTTCTAAAGAAGGCGGAATACACTACTTTGGAATTACAGCACTAACATAGTATTCCGCCTTCTTTAAAAATATACGTTTTCGAGTGTTTCTAAAGAAGGCGGAATATACTACTATGGACTTACTGCCCTTACATAGTATTCCGCCTTCTTTAAAAAAATACGTTTTCGAGTGTTTCTAAAGAAGGCGGAATACACTACTTTGGACTTACTGCCCTAACATAGTATTCCGACTTCTTTAAAAAAATACGTTTTCGAGTGTTTATAAAGAAGGTGGTATTCGGGACGGTCCCGATTTTGATAACAAAAAGGTTGAATTCGGGACTGTCCCGAACCTGTTAAATATGTGGCTAGATTCGGGACTGAATTAATATGGGTAGTCGAAAAATTAATTAGCAGGGGGGGACGGCCATTAGGTACCCGAGAGTATTACAAACACGGACAATCATTTCCAAATATTTAAATCGGTATGGTACTTTTCCGGGCGTGTTACAATGACGTTGAAATCGGGTTCCGGCAAATTAGAATGAACTTATTTTAAACGCATAATGACGAGGGATCCCTAATGACGAAGAGAAGAGGAAGAGAATCGATTCCAAAGAAAACCCAAAAAGGTAAAGACATAAATTTATGGTTAAGTACAAAATCGACGAAAATCCTTTGTCTGAAAAGTCGAATCCCACTCGGGACTCAACTCCAATTAGGCCAATATTTCTCTGCTTTTAGTTTGGGATCCAAAAGTGTACCTACACCATTCCATTTATCATGGCTAGCACTTCAAGAATTGAAAAAGAATAATATTTTACAGGTAAATCACATTGTTATTACTATTATTAGTTTATTACATTCCTTACTCACTCAACAGAATTTGTGTGCCATTATTTTACAAAAACGTTTTTACGTTATTTTTTAATTTGATTTGAAGAAGAAGAACCAATAACTTGAAATTGATTGGAAACATTGGAAAGTACTGGATAAAATGACCTTTCTATGTACTGATCTTCAGGATCTCTTTATATTTTTGCTTTGTAATATTTATTTAAAGGATGATACATTGTCAACTCTCCCTATCAAGGAATTGGAATTCAATTTCCTACTACATCATTTAACAGCAAAACTTTCACCAGAAATAAAACGGGTTAGTAAACATTTTTCAATTTTAATGTAAAACAAGTTTGCATTGTCAACAATGTTTACTTTCACTAAAACAACTTAACCACATAAATGTAATAATTTAAAAAACATAATCCTTTTTGCTTTGCAGGAACTTGTTGGTTACCACACTTACATTAACAAAACGGGTGATTCAGAATTCATTGCGCCAAGACATTTGTCAGCTGCAGCCTGTGATTTCCTAAGTGATTTAATTCGGGATGAACCTCTACTGGCTCTTTGTCTTATTGAATCTTTGCTTGGAAAAATTGAGAAATTCTCACTGAATGATTTCTCGCTGCTACAAATTTTAACAAACAAAGCAGGTTCGTTAATCACTGAACTTTCACAATGTGAACCTGGAAATTTTGAGACAATATTTGAAAATGCAGTTAAAGTCTTATCATTTATCAAGCCACACTTGGAGTGGGGTGATCCATTGCTAATACAACAATATAGTACATTCATTAAAAAGACAATTGACACTAACCCTAAACTTGTCAAACAGACATGGTCTACATTCATACATGGAGCAGAGAAAAAATTTCTTCAAATCACTCACGAACTTGAAGAGAAATACCACTTGGAAAACTTTGCGAAAAAATGTACTGAGAATGATTCTCCCAGTATTGAAAATGTAACCGATTTGTTAAGCAGCGACAGTGAAGCTGACTTGCAGACACTCTTTTTATACTTCTACCAAAACAAGACTCATATCTTGGAATATGCAATAGTAAGAGAAAAACCTTTTAATAAATGCTTGAAAGTTCTTTTGCCCTGAATTGTATATTTTGCTGCTTTTACTACCAATATTGTTTTCTAAAACAATATTCAATTCATTTTGAATGCCTTTTTTACTTTCTAGGAAGGTTGTCTCGATTTAGTTCAAAAAGGAGATTTTGAAAGAGTTACACATATCCTATCTTTCCCATTATTTGCACCTCTCAAACCACTCATTCTGTTGATTGCATGGACCAGTTGCACGTCATTCAACCAAGCTGAAGCTCTCTTAAAACATCTATTGCAATCTGAGGTAATTGCCGAGTTATTTTTTAGGAAACTTAGTTTATAGCACTGCAGCTGTTTTTGAATGTCAGACCAGCTTGTTTTAAGGACAGCGTACTAGAAATTTAAAATTCCTGTTTAAATCAGTTTGAATCTCGCTCTTCTCCTTATTGAGCCATACTAAATTGAGATTAGTGTGCTGTTCCTGTGTTATATAATAAGATGGTATGAATTTCCTATTTTTACTACAAAACCTTTAAGTTTTGAATTTTAATTTTGATAAAAAATTTGATGGACTAAATATCTTCCAGTATCTCCAGTTCATTATACTCAAAAATTAAAATATCATTTTGTAATTATTTGTTCAAATATTTTAGAATGAAGTTTGTGGTATTCTTTCACCTGCATGTAAAAAGTTGATTTATCAAGCAAAACTTATCAAATGGTGTTTAGTTAAAGCAAGGTAAGCCTTTAATTGTCATATCTAATTTTTATATCCATCCTTCTCAATTATGGCTTTACTACAATGACAGATAGTCATTCAAGCTAAACATACATCTATTTTAATTTAATTTATAGAAGTGTATTTCTCAGGTCTATTGACCTCTATGAAACAATCTTACATCTTTACAATTTATAGATCTTATCTTTCCATTCGTTTGTCAATTCTAGTTTGAATTTCCCTACGGACGGTGCATTTACAACATTGGTTGCCAAACTGTTCCAAGTATCAATGCTTCTATAGTAAAGTGAATTCGTTTGGTATCCTCTAATGCCGTCTTCAGCGAAATTCCTCTTTAATTCGAGATTGTGCTTACGTTGAGGTCGATTTCGAAGAACGAGTTTCTGACATAGGGAAGATTTATCATAGACATTAAGATGTTTATATACTTCCACCATGTCCCCGATTTTACGCCGGATCTTGAGGCTGGGTAGGTTCATGACTTGTAAACGTTCTTCATATGAATGGTTTCTATAACCACCGACAAGTCTTGTGGCCCTACGTTGGACACTTTCAATTGCATCAGAGTGTTTGATCAGTCGTGGAGACCAAACAGCTTGCGCGTACTCAAGGTGAGGTCTCACAAATGCAATGAAAAGTTTGCGGAGCATCTCGGGAGAAAGGAAGTCGAAGCTTCTATTAATCAATCCAACGATCGAGTTAGCCTTCTTGATCTTGGTGTAGATGTGTTCTTCGAAATTCAATTCACTATCAATAATCACTCCAAGATCCTTCTCTTGATCAACATGTTCTAGGACAGAGCCAGCGATCTCGTAAGGATGTGCATGTTGAATGTTCCAGAATTTCCCTAGTGACAGCACGTGGCACTTGTCAGGATGGAATTTCAACAACCAGTCACCAGACCACTTTTCCATTGCCTCGATATCGTGCTGAAGTCTAATTGCATCTTCAGCGTTATTTATTTCTTCAACAAGCTTTGTGTCATCGGCAAAGAGAAACATTTCTGAGTTGGTAACTTCAGCTAGATCATTGATGTAAATAACGAAAAGGAGTGGACCTAAGACACTTCCTTGTGGTACACCACTTTGCACCTGGCATTTCTTAGATAACTTTCCATTGACCTTCACATATTGGTAACGATCGGACAAAAATGCTTTCATCCAACCAAGTACCCTTCCTCTGATACCATACGCTTCGAGTTTTCTTAGTAATCTGCGATGTGGAACGGTGTCAAATGCCTTTGCGAAGTCGAAATAGATTACGTCAACAACCTTATCATTGGATATCGAGTCTGCACATTTGTCTAAGTAGTGAAGTAGTTGTGTCACTGTCGATCGTTTACCCATGAACCCATGTTGTTTGGTTGATAGCAATTTCTCATTCGTGAGGTGTTCCATTATTTGTTTCTTTAGGATTCTTTCCATTACTCTACACGCAACTGATGTTAAACTAACGGGCCTGTAATTTTCTGCAAGGTTCTTTTTTCCTTTCTTGTAGATCGGGGACACATGTGCAGTCTTCCAATCATCAGGTAGTTTACTTTCTACGAAGGACTTGACCATGATAGTATGTAAAGGACCGGCTATGTAAAAGGCCAGCTTTTTCAGCATGACTGGGTGAATCTCATCAGGTCCTAGCGATTTATTAGGATTCAAATCTTTCAGTTCCTTTTTGATCATGTCGATTGTTAGATCGAATGCTACATCTGTGTCTGTTCGTGATGGAAACTCAGGTAGTGATCCAGCAGGTTCATTCGTAAAAACACTGCAAAACTGATCCTGTAGGATGTCAGCTTTATCCTCATCAGTAAAACGAAGTGATGATTTATCATTTGGATCAAGGAGAAGAGGGGAAATTCCCGTTTTGGTCTTCATTGAGTTCCGGATATGCTTCCAAAACTTCTTAGGGCTTCTTTTTGCTTGACCACAAATTCGTTCTTCTAGTGTTCTTCTTTCTCGTCTGATCTTTCCTGTAACCTTGTTTCTCGCAGTAGCGTAAATAGCTCTATTTCTCTGTTCCGAAGTTGTACCTATTGATCTTATCCATTTGCGATGAAGGCGACGTTTTTTCTTTTAAGCTTTGTTGAATATCTTGATCGATTGCAAAACTTCCCTTTTTTCCGTAGGCATGTTTCCCCTTCGTACGAGGAACGTACCGATTCCTAAGCTCGAATAATTTATCTCGCAACATCTTCCAGCAATCATTTACGTTTGCATTTTCTGCTTTTTGATGGAAACCTGTAACCCAGTCAGAGTTCTCAAGATGTCCTTTCATTGCTTCAAAATCTGCCTTATTGTAGTTATAGTTTTCAATAATGCATTCTGTTTCAAGGTAACATTCGAACGTAAATGATAGAACACTGTGATCACTTTTATGAAGTGGTGAAAGATAGGTTATGTTGCTAACCTGGCTTTCTTCATTTGTCAGAATCAGGTCAATAATTGATGGCGTATCGGTACCTCTAGCTCTTGTTGGTTCATCGACGTGTTGGTAAAAGAAGGAGTCTCTTAAAGCTTCGAGAAATTGTTCGTCTTCCTTCGTGTCATCGTGAGGAGTTGACCAGTTTTCCCAATTGATATCTTTATAGTTGAAGTCACCGACGATACACTTATGACTGTATTTCTTATTCATTGCTATTTCCTTCAGAAGAAGATTAAGTGCTGTATTGTTTTTTGCTGATGTTAGCGTGTTGGTTGGACTTCGATACATACATCCAAAAAGCAAAGAATCCGCTCCTTTGAGTTTGATTTCCAGTAAGCACACCTCCTGAAATTCACTATTGGGTGTCACTTCGACTACATTTTTGATCGATTTATGTGTCAAAACGATGATTCCACGTCCAACATTATTTAAGGCATTTGTTTTAAACCCTTTAGTAAACTATGTCAGTGTAATTTGATATAGATGATTCACAGTACCTTTTTCCTAACTTTTCAGGGAGATTCTGGGAGAGAAACTTGACAACGATGCGCTACTCAATGTTCTTTTCAAACAACTTGACCATAGCTCTGTATTGTTCATTTTGAATGAAACCAAACTTTTACGCACACTCCAGTATAAAGAAGTGGTAGATCTCCTCCAACAACAGACTGAAATTCATGAGAGCTACAATAGTATGTCAGAACAGCACATTGTAACTTTTCTTTGTTATACAATCATTAAAAAATACATTGACCTTTTGATTTCATCCAAAACTGGAAAATTTATCAATGAATCCAATGTTGAGGTTGAATTTACAACTGATGTCATGAAAGAACAAATTGCAGAGCTAAAAACATTCATAGAAAAAATAGCATCTCCTGATAGCAAAATTGAGGTTCTTGAAAACATCTTTTCACTACTGTTCATCAGAAGTTCTGATTATAAAGGTTTTGAACGAGAAGACATAGACTTTGATAATATTGAAGACTCAAGTCGTGATAGCAGCATGTCACAGAGTATCGACTCAAATATTGAAGACGATCCTGGGTTCTTCATGAAAAATGAAATCAAGAAAGCACAACGTTCTTTAATTTTCACTGAGAAAGATCTCGAAGGTGAACGTAAACTGATTTCCAAGGATGACATCAACGCAGCTCTTCTCCAGGAGATACAAGATGGTTCTTCGTCAGATACATTGAAAGCTAAAGAACACCTGGACGATTTGGAACATGTTCAAGACATGTCACCGTCGTTCTTAGCAAATGCTGACCTCATCAAAACCACCTTAGAATTGATCAGTGATTGTCTTGTTTCCTTATCAGTTGGAAGATTCTCTACAAGTAAAGGTTTGCTGTTTGACTCATTTGTATGTTTTATTTTGAGTGAGAAATGTCAGAATCCTAAGATTGTTATCATTAAATTTACATAAGCTTTTTCCATGAAGCTTCTTTTTTTAAATAAACTCTTCTCGTCGTTGTTGTGAATCTATAGGAGTTTCTTCTTATATATTCAGCCGACGGTCATAAAGTAGATGCAACCCTGGATTACCGAATTTCATCTCTCCAAGCACACACAAGAGAAGGACAGTGGAGGCTACAACTGATCTCAGGAATGAATTTGCCAGCTCTTGAGATGCAACCAACAACAAGTATGTTTTCATTTTCAAAAACACTGATTATCGATCTTTTATTGAGATATTTCTTGTGCTGGTTGGTATCTTTGTGTCGATACAGTGAAGATGGAAGACTTGATTTGGTTTTTAAACTGAATTAGAACTCTTTGCCAGATTTTGGTTAATCTAAGAGTTTAAAACCCTTACTCTTCCACCTTTACTTTTCTAGTTCTAGGATTTTCCAATGATCATGTGATATCAAGGATGTTGGGTTCATCTCAGTCACTTGTTTATCTCACACTGAAGAAGGGAGACTTTATACAAGCCAAACAAGTCATCAAAATGTTCAATCTAAAAGGTACAAATCAAAAATTTCAGTGATCTTGGACGATCTATTAGGGTTTAAATTCGAGTATTAGATTGAGATTGTTCTATCAATTTCCCCTACGAAAAGTATTTTTCTGAAAAATGGTACTCTGAAATCTCAAAACTGTTTAATTTTCTTATTTTCCTCCCAAATGTTCCCAAAATTCACTCTTTAATTTTTCAATTTATGTGTTTTTGTAGGCCTCCTAAGGAATCAATAACTTTAAGGTACCCTGTGTGTCCAGCTGCACACAATTCTATAATTATTGGTAACACAATGAAAAAATAGAACAATAAATAGCAGAAGAAAAGTCTAACTTACAATCGCTACACGTCGCGTAGCAAACATTGTAATTTAGTTTTTTGGACCTACCCCGGTGGAGGTCCTATAAATTAACCTTTGTCCGTTCGTTCGTTTGTTATTAGCTTTCCTCATGATTGGCTCATTAGTTTTTTCTGATTTTTTGTACAAAGATGCATAATTATAAACCCTCAAATGTGACGGAGCCCGATTTTCAACAAAAAAAATTTTGGGCAAATTTGGGCCAAAAAACGGCTAAAAAACGGGTTTTTTGGACTTTGTGAAAAATTAGGTCGTTAATTCTTTCTGATTTTTTGCATGAAAGTAGTGTACCATCGTAGGTAAAAGATGGCTTAAGCAGATTTTTGCAAAAAAAATTTGTTGGCTCAAAAAACGCATGTTTATCACTAAGAATCACTAAAAGCATACAATGTTCTTAGTCAAATTACTCAATTTTTTTTATGAGATAGATGTTTTTTTTGCTCAGGAGGGCTTACTTTTAAAAAATATGTGTGTTTGGACATGAAATTTTGGTTGCTTGGCGTGTTTTTATAGGAAAATAGGCCAAATTCGATATTCTTTTATAAGCACATTATCAATTACTTAGGTATTAGCTTTTCTCGAGATTGGCTCTTTCATTCTTTATGATTTTTTGAGCAAAGATGCATATCTATGAACCCTCGAATGTAACGGAGCCCGATTTTCGAAAAAACAAATTTGGGGGCAAATTTCAGCTAAAAAACGGCTAAAAAAAGGGTTTTTTGGACTTTGTGAAATATTGGATCATTGTTTTTTCTGACTTTTTGCATGAAAGTAGGTAAAGCAGATTTTTGTAAAAAAAGAATTTTTCAGCTCAAAAAACGCATCTTTATCTATAAGAATCACTATTAATAAGCATACATCAATGTTCTTGAAATTGCTGAATTTTTTGATGAGATATGTTCTCGAAGTCTTGAATATGAAAGAATATTTCAAGAGCATGAAATTTTGGTTTCTAAACGTTTTTTTATGAGAAACAAACGACTAATTTTAATAGATCGTCACTATTTGTGTTCTGAATGATTGTTTCATGGTCACGCTTAGTAGATATCAATTATATATGTGTTAAATGCATAACCAGGTAGGTCCATAAAAGTATCACTTGTTATTTCTCAATCTATTGATAATATTTCATTTCGCACATTTCTTTCAGATCAATTTTGTTCACTGGAAATGGAATTCACCGAAAAGATAGAAGAAGCCCATTCAAAGCTCAAACTAATACGTTCAGTGAAACAAAAGAAAGATCATTCATTCTCAAGCATGGATTTCGTCAAATCTGCAGCGTCAGCAGGAAAATTATCATCAGAAGTGAATCAAATTATTGAAGAACTCCTTCACCATGGCTACCTGTCTGATAACAAAGAAATCGAAATGTCGTCCTTAGCACTTGCTGTATGTGTGGATTTGATGTATTCCACTGGCATTTCTGTGGACGTTGCAAAGCGCTTGGTGGATATGGCTTGTCTAAAAATGGATGGTAAAAACTTACTTTGTTTGCAGTCGCTTTCATTTCTATACAGTCTCGTCACAGTTGCAATTATAGCCAAATAAAGAAGCGAAGGAATTTTACTCAGGTCTGTCAATCACTGTCTGCATGTTAAAAGTGATTTGGTTGTCAATTTTAACTTAAATGTTTTGTTGCTTTTTTCAGGCTTCAATTTGGAACTGCCCTACAAATCAACTATACTGGAGAAAGCTAAACAAATCAAATCTATCTTAAACCTGATGTTGAATCGTGATTTTGAAATCTTCAAATTATGCGGAGATACAATACCGGAGGACTTCCTTCAGTTTGTGTTGTTGTCGCCGTTATTTATGACGAGCTATTCACTCGAGTTTCAAGACAACTTGTTAGTTCAAGGCAAAAACGCTTTCAAGATTCTAGTAGGTACTATCAATGTGTTACAGTCGACTGTACAGGAGCTGAGGGAACCAAGAACAACGGATAGCCCTGATGTATCTTTGAAAGAAACTGAAAATAATTTACTCACTGTTCTTTCTTCGGACGCTGTGTCGCAGCTCAATCAAACCGAAGTCTCTTATGATTATTTAAAGTCGCTTTTCAGATATGTCAAGCACTTAGCTGGTTTGAAGCTATATTTTGAAACGAGATCAGATTCGGAGAAAGAAGGTGGCACTCAGGAACAAGTGCGACCGCTCAAAGTTGCAAACCCTTATCTGATATTCAACGAGAAGATATCTTCCATCTTTGGTCGTTTATTATTTGATTGGAATGTCTCTCCGAAGAAATTAGAGATGTTTGCAAAACAATCAGGAGTTAATTTAGTGAAAGTGATCACTGAAAATTGTGGTGTAAACGAAGCAATCACCAAGACGAGAGAAAGTTCGCTGCTCTATCAGATTGTACTGATGGACCCCATCATTCTGAATGGACATACAGACGATTCTTCAGCTACGGCAACATTTGGAGATGATCAGAAATCACCTAATGATCTTGTTGAAGAAATCCTCACTCAAGTTCTAGATATGGTTGCTGGTATGTTTATCTCGATATTTCGGAATCACGAGTCGTGCCCTTTTGACATCTTTAAGTCCTTCCGATTAAGTCTCCACTTCACCTTCTATATGTTTTTGAACAACTTTTGCTTTAAACCATTTTGATTAATTTCTACGATTTTACAAGAATGACCTAAAGACCGTTTCAGATAAGTTTCGGTTGTGAAGTCTCAAATACTTTGAAGCTTATGATGGAGATTTTTGAACAATTTAATTCAAACAATTGAGAGTTTAAAAAAGTTTTTATTTTGATTCTTTTCACATTATGTTTTCAATCTAATAGAAACAGGAGACGACACTCCTTTATCACCACCAGAAGTCTGCCAAGTCTTAAACATTTCCAGTAAACAGCTTCAACGCGTCAACACTGCATTACTACAAACCAAAGGGGATTGTCTTTGTTTCTTTATCAATTTATTCAACTTGATGTTTTTACATTCTATCATGTTGATCGCATCTGATCGATTTCACCAACCGCTTGCTTTGACCATATCCAAACTATACAAAATGTTGGAGACCGCTTTCGGCCGAAACGCTTTCTTCCATTTGATCAGTTACAATGTAGGACAGCTGGGAAGGATCAGCGCTTTCGATGTCTACAACCACTTGTTGATGCATGGTAAAGAAAATGATCTCCTTGGATTGTGGAGAAAACGGAAAGGTATCCCGATCACTGTTTAATTTGCTGACTCATCTAACCTATTAATTCCTGATCATTTTTGTCAATATTCTTAGTCATCGTCAAATAGCTTTAGTTGATGTGCAATTAGTCCACTTCATCTTTGAAGTCAATCATGTTGGTCATAAATCCAAACAAAATGTGGTCAAACTTCTCATCATATGTTTTCAGTTCTCCCAGCATCATCATCATTGTCCAAAGATACAGATGTTCGTTCCATGTTTTTACTCTCATTTGGCACAATTCACTGTCCCTCAATGCAGGTATCACCACAATATTCCACCTTGTCGTTTCATTTTATTAGCTTCACATACTCGCCGAGTAGGTTATGTATATGTCATTTTACTTAAATAAAAATTATCATAACAAAAAATTTAGGTAATCTAGACCGATCACTCTCAAAAGCCACTGATGTTTCAAACTAAAACATTGCAATAGTGCTTTCAGTATTTTTAAACCTATTTTTTGGGCTTTCAAAACTTTTCGATCTTTCTACAGGTGATGAATACACAAAGCTTTGAAACCATGTTGAAATCTTCAACTATGGAATATCTAGACAGTCATATCAAAATTGACCAAAACAAATCTCAGGTAGGGATGATTTTTTACCATAGTTATTAGATTTCTAGAATTTTCAGTTATTAGTTTCCCTGGTAGTTTTCTCACATTTGTATTATCATTTTTCTGTTGCTTTTTGATGTCCTAAAAAAGGCTTTCCCTGAGCCCGGTGAGAAATCCCTCTGGCAATTTATTCCTATTGCATTACAAATATGGAAACGGGTTGTTTCACAAACGACTATTTTGTATTTTAAGGTCCATTTTCCAGAGATTATTCAACTGCATCGCAATAATTTCATTGAGCCCTCACAGCAACCTAACGAAGAAGGACTTCGCGAATTGATGAGTGTTGTCATAAAATACGCCGGTCCTAGTCTGAAAACAAAACTGCAACAAGCCTTAGATGAAGAGTATGAAATAATTATCACCAAACATATTTGGAGCTGCAGATACCCTCTCTGTCGAGATTCTTCAAATTTGAAAGAAGAAGACCAGAGTCCGAAGATGGTGGATATGAAGTTTGCAACGTTACCGCCAAGAATAAAAGAATACGTGAAGAACTCTTATCCCCTAGCCGGAACTTTCATCGAAGTTTTTGTTGTTAAGAATAGCATTACCAAAGAAACAGGGACTGTGTTCAATAATAATATATTGTGTTCCATTTCCAATAAGAAAGACGCTCCTTTGAACATTGTATCTTCGTTGAAAAACGGAATCACAGTCCTAACCAAGATCTGTTCTGATGATGTTATTCTCAGGAACTTTGTTGTTGAAAGTTGTTCTTATATTATCAATATATTGGAATTGGTGTCTAGTTTGGAACAAAGCCTGGATATCGAGACCAGGAAGGATTTATTCAAATCACTAGAAAACGCTTTATCGAGTGAATTTTTAACGACTCTATCGACTGATTCATGGTCGCATCTACTACCAAGTCTGATAGTAGCGTGTCTACAAACTGGTAACTGCCATAGAATCAACATGGAGCTTTTAGCTCTGTTAAACACTGAACTCTTCGATCTAGTGGTTGTTTCTAGTGTGCATGAATTGAAAAATATCCTAATAAACAAGTATAAACTTTACGTTGATTCGTCTGACCCACTGGCTTACGAATTGAAACGATTCTTATTGCTGGTTCATGATGCTCATTTGAGATGTGAGTTATGTTTGGATGTTGTTCGACTACTCTCTGCTCAAGATGTCTTCGATTTACTGACCGTCTGCCTTGAAAAGGAAGACCAACTTTCACTGGATCTTCAGAAGCGTGTGACAAAACAGATAAAAGAAACCAAGTGGTGCCATCAGGTAAGATTGGTTGAAACGTGTGAAGAAAGGATTGATTTATTCGTTTTCAATATTTTTCGTTACTAAATTTTCCCTGAGCATAGTCCTTAGAATGGTAAAATGCAGTTGGATTGAGTTTGAATCCAGGAATAAACTTTCATCTGAGTTTTTTCATTCATGCTTTTAGAGATCTTAGAAATTAACTCTCAGCACTTATACGTTGCCAGGTGTACAACATGTGTATGTTATCAACGATGTCAGATGCGTTCACTTGTTGGCAAGATGTCGAAGGTTACGTCAACGATGACCCTGATTACGTCACCTGGTTTCTGAATGATACTCACGCTTACGAATTGATGGACATTTGGTTCGATTTGTATGAATTACCGAATAGTAACCAACAGGTGATTATTTGCATTGACATTTTGCCACTCCACTTGTGACCAACTAGAGTAATGAGAAGGAGGGCTGTCTTTGTGGTGAAGAGCAAATAGTTAAAATAAATCTTATCTGTTATCTCAGTCAAATTTGCGCCCTAGCTGCCCTAATTGCTTTGTTCCACCACTTTCCATCGCTAGTCTTTATTTTAGAAAACCTCCAACCTTCTTTATTTTGATTTTACGTATGTTTCATAAAACTGATCTACCTTGAATTCGGTTGGTCTTTGTTGCTTACTACTCAACAGCATGTTTTCATCGATAATGAATTGTTTCTCATAGCGATGCATCCAAGCAAAAGTCTTACACATCCTCAAAGAACCTTACGTCACCGAACTAAAAATTCAAAACTGTTTCTCGCGATCTAAATCAGATGACATGTCACTGAAAATCTGTCGAAATGTCATCTCTGCGCAAAGCAAATACCATCCTAACCGTCAACTGATATTGAGCTACATGCTTAACAATCTAAAAGACAAATTACTCGAGTCTGAGAAAAAGAACTGTCTGCTTAATCAGTTAGGTATTTACTGTATCGAAGCACTACCGGAAGGACTCCGAGAGTCCTACATTCAACTTCAGCACAAACCTATTCTGATTTTGGAGCAGTTATTGATGAATCTCAAGGTGAAGGTCGCTAGCAAAGTCATCGCAATCATTCAAAGGGAGATTGGGAAAGATCAACTGTTAACTAGTCTATCAGGACAATGTGACGACTTGCTTGGCAGATATGCAAAGTTGGCAATCAAACTTGAAACTATCAATAGAGATAATGATGGTAAGCTATTTCTTAAATATTTTTCTGTTTTAGAGGATTTAAGATTCTGTAGTGCTCTCTTTCTCCTATAAATTGAATAAAAACAATTTATTTATCAAAACTTCATCTTTATCCCTCAAACTTGGTAAACATTGGAGCCGCCTCCATAACCTGAACCTATATTACTCGGATGTCTCTTTAACTTGAACAAGTTTTCAGGTCCATTCAGTTAACAATTCCTCATAAACCAGTCTCCATATAACTCGGACAAACTTGTGTCCCCCGTGCGAGTTTAACCACTGAATATCTTCAGATTTACAGGTTTTTAGAATTAAGACATCAGAATATGGATCATTCTAGAACAATCATGACATGTTAAAAATAAAGTTAATCTCAAAGATGAGCCAATAGAAAAGTATTGGAAATAATCTGAAATTCTTTATTTCTTGTTACAGACGCAGGATCGATCAGTCCTGTGATGAGCAGTAAAGAGCAAGAATTTCGTGAACGGAAGAGTAGTACGTCATCATTCAACAAGACACAGGGTGCGATCAGTGGTGAGAAGAGTATGGAGTTCATACCACCTTCAAATAGCGCCAAGAAAGAAGAATGGGTCAAAGATGAGAAAGTTTCCTCCTGCATGAATTGCCATCAAGCTTTCAGCATGGTACGACATTCAACATTTTCTTTTAATCAACAAATTTGGAACTATGTAAAACCATTCGTTTAGCCTCATTGGCCTTCCTTGGGATTGGAATCAAATTTATGTGGCCGGGCTAAAAATTGCAAAAAGTCGTTAGTGTTGAAAGGGCCGGCGTAATAAAAGGGCCGATAAGGTATAAGGTATATAGCCTTGAAATTAACGTGAATTTTATTTGCTTTTTCAAAGACACGACGGCTGGTTTTAATTAAGGGGTTTTTATTGACACGAAATTCTTCAATTCGTATTAATAAAAGGACTAGTAATATTCGTGTAATAAAGTATTTAATCAGTCGAATGAGCTGAACCTCAACCTCCTATTTGTTTTTTCTAGTTCAACCGGCGTCACCATTGCAGACATTGTGGCCGTGTAGTTTGCGCAACGTGCTCCACTTATTTCTGTCTTATGGCTGGTTTCCAAAGAAAAGAAAGAGCCTGTCGCCCATGCTACTATTACCTCGAAAAGTGAGTATCGGAAAGCTTTGATGTATATTTTTTTCAATCAAATGTCTTCTAACTATGTTCTTATCCAGTTCTTAGTTCCAAAAAAGCTTTTATAATTTGTTCCAGTTTATAAAAGATTCAACATCGGGTGGCTCAGCTACCTTTAATGGTTAAAAAGTTAGCATTCATCAAAAGAATCTTGATAAAAGAATTTCATCGTTTGGTAGCTACTACTAAATGATTATGTTATTTTATTTTTTAGTATTCCGCTTCCAAATGAACCATCCTCCAAATTCGGTAATTTCACTTCCAAACTATTAGTCTTTACTGAAATGAATTCAATTGGAGTCAGCTTCCGCGTGCCAAGATCACTGGTAGTATAGTATAGTGTCTCACTATTATGATATTGGAAAATTGTGTATTGTATTATCTCCAGAACTAGATTTAACCACGCCAAATATTTCTATCGATTATATGTCAAACTAAATGACAAATATAGTATACCCGTGGATATTCCATATAACGTGAAAGGGTTTCTTTCTCCTTGTTTTCTAGTTCGCTCTCAAAGTATGGATCGGACAGTGGAAATTCCCAGCCCTCCACCCATGCAATCAATGGTTGATATGGATTGGTTCTTGTCCGCTGATGAGTCAGAAAATGTCAATGTGTTAGAGGACTTCCGATTTGAACAGGTTTGATTTTGACTTTGACTTTATCATTTTATCATCATTAATCCAAATATATTTGTGGTTTACACATCTACAATTTCATCCTTCCTTTCTCATAGGCTCCCAATGCATCCCTGTGTTTGGCCATCGTTGATTTGTACAGTAATTCGAAAGCTGCGTGTGGGTTGCTGTTAAAATTTTGTAATGATTTGTCGCAGTATCTGCAAGGACCAAACCCTGAAGTTGATGTCTCCATTGTGTCAGGGTAAAAAGAATTTTCATTTTCTTTAAGTTCTTTTAGCGATATTGTAAAAGGAGCTGAAAAATGGCTTCCATCAATTCTGATTGAAAACTTAGATAACTTTCGGTCCTGGATAAAGTATAGATATAGAAGATCCTCTATCCTACTGAACCTTTTATAAAACTTTCTACTTGAAAAATAAAGGATGGCTGGAAATTTAAAGTTAAATCTTACATTTTGTTCAACATCTTTCTTGTAGGATGATTGAGTTCATTTTGAATCAAGCCAAACTGAAATTCATGAAGAACAGCGATTTCGGTGGTGTTGAGCTGTGTGATACGTAAGACGAAATTCTTTGTGCATGGATAATTTTAGTTTGCACGTTTCTGCTACTTACTGCTACCTACATAGATGTTTGTAAATCCAGGATTGGGGAATTTTTAGCTGCGCGCAATCATTTACTGAACAAAGTATGCTGCACTGCCGTCTGATTTTGGAATATAAATTGAGAGGACAAACTAATCTGCCATTTATGTTATACTGGTGACTTGCAGCCGAGGAATATATATTTTGCACATTACGCTGTTTTCACTCTTTTCTTCTAGACATTTGTCACGAGTGGAGATTTTGAAGCTTCTATTAGAATCTAATTGGCACGATATACCAACGATGCAAGAGTTTGCTCAGCCAGAAACCTTAAGGTGAGTTATCTTGGTGTGCTTTTGACGCGATCGTGATACGATTTTGATTATTATAGTATAATATTATAGATGGTGGTCAGAAACAGAAACCATGTTATCCATGTATCCATTGAGAACCTTCTTTCTCGTTATCCAGGAGGTTGCGTGACAAACTGATGGAAGGTGAACGTTCCACACTTGCTTTGGAGATCACCAGTAAATGTGGCCTTGATGCCACGCCCGTGCATTTCTTGATGGGCGTGTCCAGGCTAAAATGTGGTCACCTAGAGAAAGCCAGGGAACATTTGTCTCGATGTTTAACTGTAAGCCGACTTCTATAATCAATATTCATGAGTTTCGGAACTTGATGATTGAGAACTTCACGAACTTCAAGAAAATCCAACCACAAATCTTTTTTTTTTTTGTATCTTCCTGCTCAGACAACAATCAATACTTACTACAGCCTTTGCTACTGAAGTCATCCAAAGAAAAGCACTTTTATATTTACCATATGTCGTTCGTTAAAGTGTCTGATTTACAGACCTCTACCCGTTTCCAGAGTGCCAACCAAAACAAAATTGAACCTCATCTTCAACGGTGCGACGAAGACTAACCTACTAACCTTCAATCTTTCTTCCATAGCGAACATCAGGAGAGTCGACAACGTCCTTTGGACCCAACCATCATTATTTACAACGAATCATTGACGTCATTGAAAACACACCTCTCATCGCTCTTTATCAAAGCGTAAGTCAATTAATGTCACCGGATTATATTTTACTCCCCAGATTTACCTGTTGGAACCTTCGAATTTTTTTTCAAGCGTTATAAGCGTTGCCAAAATTTTTCTTTTACAGTTGAGTCTCCATAACTTGAACACCCAGGGTGGAGCACAAATCTGTTCGAATTAAGGAAATTTTGAGTTATGCAGTAAGGTTTATAAGGCATTGTTGAAGAAAACTTATTCGAGTTAAGGAGTTTCGAGATATTGAGCTCTAGTTTAGACGGCCGACTTTCTGCCCTGCCTATTCTAATTGTTAGAGCAGGCAGAAAGTGGGCTCAAAGTTGGCAGTTAAAACCGTTGCTTGGAAAAGATTGAAAGAAGTCATTGCATTGACGTCAAAAGGTGGCAATGCATTGACTTTAGACAGCCCACTTTATGCCAACTTTAACTCACAATTAGAATAGGCAGGGCGAAAAGTGGGCCGTCTAAACCAGAGCTGAGACTCTACTGTATCAATTGTTCTTTCTTTCTTCATTATATTTAGCCGGAGGGAGCATCGATATCCTTGATCCTTCAAGACCAATTAAAGGTGAGTGGTCGTCACCAACATTTATCTTTTCTCTGTTAAACGTCATTGATCTGAATAAAAGAGTATAGGTAGATAATTGCCTGAAAATAAGAAGTGTCCATCTATTTGTGTATATATTGGGAGTTTGTTTAAATTCAGAAATATCCCTTTTTTCGCTAATTTTTAATTGCTTGCTTTTTTAGAGTGTCTTCAAATGTACTATATTGAACTTACTTTCTTCGTGTAGAATGGCAATATGAAATGCACATTGGATAGCAAGCGATACACCGAGATTGTTTATTACCTCAAAGAGTATGGTTCGCATGGTCACATGATCAAATTCTTTGTACGAAATTATCTGATCAATGACGCCGTGCTCTACATCAGGGAAAAGGTTGGTAAAATATCTTTTCGTATTGCCTTACGTTAAAAAGTTTCATAAGAGATTCAATGTTATTTGCAACAAAATGGATTTCGGTGTTGTGTGCTTAGAATCCGAATTGGCCATGTACTTTTTAAAATCAATTTCGTAAATTTACATCGTAGATCAGTATTAGAAACATTCCAATGAAGAATTTTTATTGATTCCTTCTTTAGAAATGTTCACATGAACTCTTTACGGTACACGTCTTACAAACTTCATTCAAAGATGGCAGCTTCGAAGAACTTTGTGAGAAAATTCGAGCCAATGATCCATCCTTTAAATTCTGGATGCCTTATTTCGCGTTCGCTTGCAAACATCTCGAGAAACACGGCAATTTCCATTCACTTTATGAAGTTCAGTTATTCATCAGGGTGAGTTTATTAGACTTTTAATCTTTTGATAGCGAGCACCTCATCAAAATCTGGATTTTTTATTCCGTTTTTTGGTGAATTCCACTCTGACGATTTTCGAAAAAAAGGAACTCTTTCAGAGGTGATGTCAAAAAATCTAATTTTCGGAGCCCGAAAACCTGGGCTCCAAACATTCGAAAAAGTGGAATAGACAGAACTGCGTATATAAAAGCCGTGATATATGTATAGGCTAATCTTTGAATGTTTCTTTGAAAATTTTATATTTGAAAATTTATTTCCTTATTCACAGGATTTTTTTCGAGCAGCACTTACATGCGTTCGCTTTTACCTGGGTACAGCTGGTCGCCCGCCAACCTCGTACTCAGACCTCTCCCGTCGTTTGGTTTACCTTCAAAAAGCCGCGCAACATTTAGAGCACCTTATCAAGGAGCGCACAACTCGATCTTCCTTCGTCAGCCATGTTGGATCCTCGTTCCTAGGTGACGACAAAGCGGTAGCCAATCAAGAAATACCGACCAGTAAATTAAAGCAACACTTGAATACAGTGAACTTGCAGAATGACGTCACGATCTTTTTAAACACCAAAGCTTCAGAGACTGGCGCTAGGGCGGTTTCTCCGACGGGACCGATTCCGACTTTGTTTGGAAATGGAAAAGAGAGAACAGAATTGATTGTTTCCGTAAGAAAATTAAGGTTTTTTTTAATTTCCATTTCAAATGTACCATTGAAATCGTATCTGGTCGAGATTTGTAAAATAGGATTTTTTTTCTAGATATTTAAATCACTTTGTCACTTGCCTTTTGTGTTTTAATTTTCTTTGTTGGGCATAACATTTTTGGACCTACCCCGGTGGAGGTCCTATAAATTAACCCGTGTTCGTTAGTTAGTTCGTTCGTTAGTACGTTAGTTACCAACTTTTCTCGAGATTGGCTCATTCAATTTTCAATTTTCATTGATTTTTTGCACAAAGGTGCATTACTATAAACCCTCGAATGTGACGGAGCCCGATTTTCGAAAAAAAAAATTTTCCGGCCGGTAGAACCGGAAATGTCCCGAAAAAAGCGGTTTTTTGAGATTTTCTCGAGATTTTATCATTAGTTTTTTGCGATTTTTTGCACATAGATGCACATTAGTACTGCCGAAAAGGTGTCGAAAACCGTTTGCCGAAAAAAAAATTTTTCCGGTCTGTAGAACCGGAAATGTGCCGGAAATCGTCGTTTTTTCACATTTCCGTCACATTTTTTCAACTTATTTAATTGTTTCTTTACAGAAAAATGTTCTTTATGATGATGCCCAAAACTTAGCATCGTTTGATTTCCAAAAAAAATCATCCTTTGAATCCGGAACTCCTTAAAAATCGCCGGAACAGCCGAAAACCGGCGTAAAACGGTTTTCCTTCATTTTTTCAACTTATACTCGACAGATTTTCATGATTTTTTGCACAATGATGTAAAATGGCAATGCCCAAAATGTGACAGAGCCCAATTTTCGAAAAAGAAATTTTCCGGCCGCTAGAACCGGAAATGTCCCGAAAAAAGCGGTTTTTTGAGATTTTCTCGAGATTTTCTCATTAGTTTTTTGCGATTTTTTGCACATAGATGCACATTAGTACTGCCGAAAAGGTGTCGAAAACCGTTTGTCGAAAAAAAATTTTTTCCGGTCTGTAGAACCGGAAATGTGCCGGAAATCGTCGTTTTTTCACATTTCCGTCACATTTTTTCAACTTATTTAATTGTTTCTTTACAGAAAAATGTTCTTTATGATGATGCCCAAAACTTAGCATCGTTTGATTTCCAAAAAAATCATCCTTTGAATCCGGAACTCCTTAAAAGTCGCCGGAACAGCCGAAAACCGGCGTAAAACGGTTTTCCTTCATTTTTTCAACTTATACTCGACAGATTTTCATGATTTTTTGCACAATGATGTAAAATGGCAATGCCCAAAATGTGACTCCTCAATCTGTGATGAAATAATGAAAACTGAAAACTGAATGTTTTTTTTACTTCAGTTTTAATTTTCTCTCTGATTGATTAAATTGTCGATATTATTTTTCTTTCACCGTTAAACATCGATGCGTTTCTTAATTGCTTTCTCCGTTCCAATAGATATATAAATCGAAATTTAAAATTATACATTACTTCCATTAAATTCTAATTATTCGTTTTATAGGTAGGTCCATTAAAGTATTACTTGTTATTCTTTCTTTTTTCTCTTCAGTTGATCATTCGGTCGGTGGATGAAGCGTTGCCGCTGGCTTCTCGGATCATCCAGGTAGGTGGATTGTTGGTTATTGAGCCAAAGTAAGGGGAAAACCAAATCCTTTTATAATCCTCACAGGACGGTTTATAACCTACTAGACGTCCTTTAAATTTCCTCGTGATTCGGATTAAGCTTATATAATTTTTTTGTTTTTTTGTTTTTTTTGGACCTACCCCGGTGGAGGTCCTATAAATTAACCTCTGTTCGTCCGTTCGTTCGTTCGTTCGTTACCAACTTTTCTCGAGATTGGTTTATTAGTTTTTTCTGATTTTTTGCACAAAGATGTGTAACTATAAACTCTCGAATGTGACGGAGCCCGATTTTCGAAAAAAAAAAATTTTGGCCCAATTTGGGCCAAAAAACGGCTAAAAAATGGGTTTTTTGGACTTTGTGAAAAATTGGAATATTAATTTTTTTAAATCTTCTGCATGAAAGTAGGGTACCATCATAAGTAAAAGATGGCTCATGCAGGATTTTGCAAAAAAATTTGTTGGCTCAAAAAAACGCATGTTTATCTATAACAATCACTATTAATAAGCATACATCAATGTTCTTAGTCAAATTACTCAATTTTTTTTATGAGATAGATGTTTTTTTTGCGCTCATGAGGGCTTACTTTTGAAGAATATGTGTGTTTAGACATGAAATTTTGGTTGCTTGGCGTCTTTTTATAGAAAAACTGGCCAAATACGATATTTTTTTATAAGCACATTATCAATTACTTAGGTATTAGCTTTTCTCGAGATTGGCTCTTTCATTCTTTATGATTTTTTGCACAAAGATGCATAACTATAAACCCTCGAATGTGACGGAGCCCGATATTTGAAAAAAAAATTTGGGAGTAAATTTCAGCTAAAAAACGGCTTTTTTGCATGAAAGTAGGTAAAAAAAAGAATTTTTCAGCTCAAAAAACGCATCTTTATCTATAAGAATCACTATTAATAAGCAGACATTAATGTTCTTAGTCAAATTACTCATTTTTTTGACGAGATGAATGTTTTTTTTTGCTCACAAAGTCTTGAATATGAAAGAGTATTTCAAGAGCATGAAATCTTGGTTTCTAAAAGTTTTTTTATAACAATAAAAACAAACGACTAATTTTAATAGAACGTCAATATTCGTGTTCTGAATGATTGTTTAATGGTCACGTCACGTAGATATCAATTATATTTGTTAAATGCACAACCAGGTAGGTCCATAAAAGTATCACCTGTTCTTTTAATATTTTGCACAAAATTTTGTATAACCCCGAATGTAAAAGAGCTTTTTCAGATTTTCAGTAATGATAGTTTCAAATAGCATAACAGACGTTTGATGTCTGTGAAAAACTAACCCTGAACAAAGCCACTAGCCTATTGGAAAAATTGGTCAAAAAATCGCCCCTGATGAGAAAAGTACCCTTGAACTTCATTTCTATTGTAAAGATCTAATGAACTGAGAGTAAGCCAAAAAAACTTTTAACCAAGCCAAAGAAATGTTATAATTGCCGCTGTCTACAGAATTCGCGGATATCTCGTGAATGTTGCAAACGCGGCGATTTCAACTAAGTATAGTGTGTTTTTTTCGCCGCTGCTGGACTTAATCTCTCCTTCAATTTTGACGTATTGTCTTTCCCAACATAGAATCCTTCACATGAATAAAATGTCTGACGTTATGTACCTACATGTTCAAGCAATGAGAACTTAAATTGCAATTTTATCATGAAAGTGCTGTGAATACGACGCGGCATAAATTCAAATATCTGCAAAACTCGTTTACTTTTCTTTATTCTATGATCTAGATTAGAATAAGATTACATATATCGTTGTTCTCTTCCTTTCAGGAGTTCAAGCTACCCTCGTCACCTATCTTCGGTCGAGCGGCCGTTCGTTTGGCACATGACCAAAAGTACTCACGTGTGACGAGTGTGTTGCAAAACATTGAGAAGAATGGGATGATAAACACTGTTGAGAAAGATGATATTTTGTTGAAAGTCATAAAAGTCGTTGTGCAGAAAACAAACGCCAAAGATGCGGCGCAATTCATCAAACAAATACGCGGTGAACCTTCAAAGGTAAAATGCTTGTTGGCGGTGAATCCACAGATATGTAAAGCCCGAAGGGCTAGATGGAGTGTTTTAAGCTTTCCCTAACAAAACAAAGTGAACATCGCAAAAAAAGTATATTGTTTTCGAAAATCAACGAAGCTTCTGATTGGTCAAGCGCTGAAATTCGTTTGTAATATCACACGACCTAGGTAGTAGCAGTTGTGATGTTGTTTTGGGGGGCGTTGTAATCTGTTAGACCACCTTTGCCCATTCTGGATTTTGTTATTAACAACTTGGTTTCTGCATTCACCTTACTGGGGATTAAAGAATTTATGTTTAAAAAAGAAGAATTAGTATAAAGCAACAAAAGTGCTAAGCATGTAAAAAAAGTTTTTCTAAAAATATTAGAGAGGTATAATAAGTAAGTGTTTTATAGTAAAAGCGGATTTCAGGAGATCGTGAAGAGAGCTTGGATATAAAAAATAAATAATTTAAACTAAAAGATTATTGGCTATTGTAAAAAGATAACATACGGGTTAAAAGAATACTTTGGTTTGTATTACTAAAACGTAATATATGTGCGTTGCGTGTGTATAGTGGGATATCACATGACTTATGTAGTGTTTCCTACCGAACCGCGTTTCAGCTAAAGCATTTTGGACTTTACAGAAATCTTTGGGTGAATCGTCATTTCATTTGTTATAAAATTCACAGAGAATAGTCCAACGTATAATTAATAAGTTCCCTTGTAGAGAGTTTTCGCATGGTTTATTTAGATTTCAGATCTGACTTTTCAGATATTTAAATCCTGATCAAAGACCCCCTAAAACGCTGGTTTAAAGGCCTATGTATTTTTTTAAACACGAGATTCTCAATACTTATCGTAAGTACAAACCTGTATTTTATGAGCTACCAGCATTTCAGAGGTCATATACTGAAATTCAAGAAATTACAAGATTTTTTATTGCACGATTTGTCAGGTCTTAGTCAGCTTCATAATGTTAATTTCATCATTTTCAGATCAACGCATTCATCATATGTGGACGTCTTCGCGATGCTTACTTGGAAGCTGTCAAGAAAGAGCGGGTCAACGAAATCCAACGCATTTTAGATGCTGCACGCCAAGCCACCAATCAAAAGAGTATGGTTGATATCTGTGAAAAATGGCTCAAAAATTATCACGGAAATCAACTGAGAAAAGAACAAGCTTTGAACCAATCAAAAGCTAGCCGGTAACGTCTATTATTGTTTGATTTCACACGGTGTAACGCAGTGATTAAGTTCATTTTTCAAGCTTATTTCTAAGAAGTATTTTTTCATAACTAACTCTGCTGGAAAAACTGAAAATAATAAGGGTAGAAATTCCCCTCGAGTATTCGAAAAATCCCTTCAAATTTTTAACTTAAACTATTTAGGTTTCTTTTTCGGAAAGAAATTAGGACATCTCAAAAATTTGTATCACTGGGTTTTTTATTCTCGATGATATTCCTAATCCTAATCCCTTTTGAAAAGTGAAAGTAAACAAGTTCCGTATAATCGAGGGAGATTTTACCATTGTTTAGTAAGTGAGCAGATGCAAATGGAAAATGTGGAACATGTTGAGGTTCGTCCAATAACCGCGAGTCTACTGTAAATGTTTTTCTTTAATTTCTCAATATTATTACTTAATAGAATTTTATTGGGCTTGTTTAAAAAGCTCTTAGATTTCATGCCACATGACTCTAAACACTTAAATCTTTTGTATATATATAAGATAACCTAGCTATAAAATGTGATTGAAATTATTATAGTGATGTGATCCAAAAATTTCAGGGGGGTACAGACACAGGGTACTTACCCATAGCCAGGTGGTGGTGTTTATCTTTGCATTTCAAAAAAGTTAGTACCCGGTACTACTTTGGGGGTGAGGGTGTGTATTTTTCACTCTTCAAGCAAGTACAGGATACTATTTGGGTACTTTTTCACAGAATTTTGCTGTTTTTCAATAAAAAAAGTAGTTTGTTGTAATATTTTGACTTTTTCAAATATAAAATTTTTTGATTTGAAATATTTTTAATCGACAATTTTTTTTACTCTTTCGAGAAATTTTTTGATTTTTTTGAGACAAAACTTCCAAAATGGTCAAGAAGTGTGTGATGAAAATCAAAGGACAAAAGCTTCTGACTCCATCATTGATAGTTTGCTTGAATTAAATGTCAATTTTCAGTCTGAAAAACTTTTAACAATAGTACCCCTCTCTTGGTCTAATCTGTGAAATTTAAGATTTTAGGGGTGGTATCCCTATTTTTTACAGCAAAAATGAAGTAGTACCCGGTACTAAATATGGGTGGGTGGTACTAAACAAAATTTTAGTAAAAAATCAAGTTAGTACCCTATGGGTTAGTGCCCTGCCTCTGTACCCCATCCCCCCCTGAAAATTTCAACATTTAAAAACAAAGACATTATTTTTTATAAAAAATTTTCTTAATTTGAATTTGAAAGGTTAAGCTTCCCATCATCATAAGTTAATAGTATTTTGAATATTCTTTCATAATCAGATTTGACGATATATCTGATTTACACTAAATTTACATTAAAAATGACAAAGGAATGTAATAAATAATGCTAGGGATTGTAGATAATTATTTTTTGAATTTTTCTCATATAGTTCTTTTGTATCACGTTTTTATAAAAGTTTCGAATTTAAATTTAGATGCATTTTGAGAATGGTCGATAGATAATATATTTTGTACTGTAAATTCTTATAAATTACGAATTTATTTTTTGCTTCGCTTTACCATCTAAACGACAATTACGCCAAAAAATATTCAAAAAATTATCAGATCCATAGTATTTCATTTTATTTCACTTTGAGCCTTCGAGCCTTAATGGAGAACAATTCACCGAAATTTTGAAACATTTTCAAGCATGTTTTTCAAGAGACATCAGTTTTGACATTATTTTCTCAATATCAAAGACTGGCTACTTCACCATAAGCTAAGCTGTATGCATTAACTTCATTTTCCCTTTTAGATTGAACATCTCCCCATACCATCCATTTGAAACTGTATGAGTTTTAGTATGTTTCACCTTCAATTTTCCTTAGAGCTCGACTGTTATGTTTTCATGCTACTATAGACGAGACCAATACCACCCACAGCAAAAGCAGCTAACCCAAACGGTGTCCAATTCTTATCATCTTCACCTCCAACCAATCGATCGAAATCTTCACCAACTCTCTGATCGTCACCAGATTCATTGACTTCCCCATTGTTTGATTGTTGTGTTTGTACTGTTGTGAAGATTGGCTCATCTTCCTCACTTACGCCGAGTTCTTCCTGCAAATATGAATGTTCAAAAATTATAAAAGCATTTTTATTTACGCACAATCAGAACACTCACTATCAATTCAATTGCATTCCCCATTAAAAGAAATATGGAGGCATTTGACAATTGTCAAGTTGCAAGTTGATTCTTATGCTGATAGAATGTATGGTCTTTCGAGTCATGGGAGATGGATTTAAAGTGTCTTGCACCATAAGTTTAAAGAGACGTTCTCTTACCCAACCCTTTCCTTCTTTGAAAGGTGATTCATCAGCATTCTCGGTGAAAAACTTGGTCGAATGATCCACCAACTCCTCCAGTTGTGTTTCATTCAAATTCCCTTCAACCATGGTCTCTTTCACTAAGTTTAAAACCATTGCCAAACCTGATAAAGTTCCACGACCCGGTAAAGTGGCTACATCGTAGACGGTTCGTGCAACTGTTGAGAATAGATCGTACGTGATAGAGTTTGTAGCTTGGATAGGATTCAGCAGATCACCGATAGATTTGGCTAACACCTCACCGTGGTGATTCATAATGTCTTGGCTGATCTTCTCCAGTTTTTGAACAGCCATCGTTTCTGGTGTGAAAAGGTTGGATTCTGCCAATTGCAAAGCAAAGCTTCGTCGAGGTAGTGTTAATCGGAGATTGTTTTGTGGCGACTTATTTGTCAGTGTGGTTGTTGATGAATGTAGAAATGCACTGGAAATGAAAGAGTTAGAGATTGTTGTTTTGATTTTTCAATAACAAGTTATCGAAAGTAATCCCAATTTTTGGCTCAGTGCTAGAGCTGTCAAGGATTTTCAAAATTTCAATCTAGAAGTTACTTATGGATTTTAAGCCAAAATAGCTTGACATCTGTTTAGTTTTCCAATTCGTTTCATGCCCAAAATACCTCACCATAGGTATCAAAATGCCCCTAATAGGTTTCTTGGTTGCTATGGCCAGTTCCAGGGCTATGGTTGCTAGGGCAAAGAGCTTATTCTCATTTTAGGGGCTAGGTCCTTTAGCAGCTTGGTTGCTCAATCAAAATAATTTCAAGTCACAGAGTGGAGAAGGCAAAACAATATTCTTACGTCTTTTCAGATTGTAGTGGAGTTGCATCAAATGATTGCCTCGGCGAAATCTCCCCTGCTTGTGCTTGTGTAGTAAATTCTTCAGGAAGGCTTTCTAGAGCGGAGATATCCAGATTAGTAACCAAACACTCTTCAATGAAATCAGAACTTGTGATAATTTTCGGGATGACATTGACGGTTGGTTTGTTTTTCTCTTCTTCTACGTGCTCTTTAATCCATTGTATCAAAGGTTGTTTCATTTCTTCAAACTTTCGTTTCATTAGTTGATATTGTTGTGACGTCAGATCACTCGTACTTCTTTTGATGGTTCCTCGACCATTTTTCTGGTAATCGTCCAACTCTTGGCGATCTTTTTCACCTAATGTAATGGTCTTTGATTTACTGACTTTCCTCTCCCTTTTGACTTGTCGTTTATTGGTGCTTTGTTCTCCTTTAGTTTTACTGCTCTCATTATTCGTTTCAAATTTATCAACAATTACGCCCTCTTTTATAACGTTCACTACTGGTTGACTTGTTTTTCGTTTCACATTCAACCTTGGTGTTGAGATTTGAAGGAATTCCAATACAATCAATTTTGTTTCTTTCTCAAAAAGTTCTAGTTCGGTTGCACCAGGTACAAGTGTGTGTCTTCTTCGGGAGCACAAACAATCTTTGTGTCCGCCGTTTGTCGAAACTTTCTTGCTTCCGAAACTGTGATTATTTTGCCGGCATCGAAAAGGATCCAAGGTGTTTGGAATCTGTTCTGTGTTCCTACGTTTTGAAAGATATAACGATGGGTTCTCTGTCAGCTCTAAAGAGGCCATGTTTTTCTCAAAGAGGTCCATCCTCTACAATTTGTTAACAAAATAATATCATAAAATAAAGCTTGACTGTATTATAGAGATTATTTAGCTTTTTACGGTTTTAATCTCAGAAAGCAGCTAAACTCAACTTTAAACACATTTGAAGTGTCTTTTCCAGCGTCAAAATAACGGTGATGATACTCTCTTATCGAGAGTTATGTATATCAAAGATTGACATCCGAAATAGGTTGAAATCAATCATATTCACTATTGAAGAATTATTTTCGTAGTTGATTCAATAATGTTGAATTATGTTGAGATCCATGTCTGAATAAAATCACAGGCCACCTACAGTTCATTTGCCGACTTCATTCATAAAAATTTCCATCAATAATTCCTAAATGATTTAATTCATCCCTTTTTCTTCTTCTTTTTCTCGATTTCTATCGACCAGTAAATGAACATTTGATTGGTCGAGATTATTTGGAACTCTAAGACATCAGGCGGTAAACCAGCAGAAATATCAAAATAGAAAAAGGTTAGTAGCCTGGATATCGCTTGCCTGTTGTACCAGACGACCACGGCTTTTTCCTTGACACCGTTTTCGGCCGCATTTTTTTCGCCGCTAGTGACGTTGAATTTTATAAATAGATACACGGCGTCGACAAGTTCTCCATCGTAGACGCGAAAGTGGTAATAAGTGATAGACCAACAGAGTGATAAATTTTTTTTTAGGTGTTGGGATAGAGATAGCCTTAGTCTGAATCGCAGACCTCTACAAAACCCCAGGTAGTAAGGAGCATGAATCCGTTAGTGGTTGCCAGCAGCCTAAGATAGCCTAGGATATCCATCCAAGCTTTATTATTAAACTCCGTTTAAGGAGTTTGTTGATATCGCTGTTTTTCATTTGATTTTTTTGTGAGCATGCGTAAATCTGAACTTGAATCCCGATTTTCCCAGATGTTTTAACGTCATTGGTTTTCACAACTGGAACCCCTTTTTGGTATGTTTCAACCTTTTAAAAGAACGAGTCATTCGAAAAAATTAATTTTCTTTTAGATTTAAAATTTTGACCACAATTAATTCCAATAGATTGCATCGAAATTTGCGAATTTGCTTTGCCGATCAAAAAGTTTTGTCTTTAAAGGTATTTCTAAAACTACACCAAACCAAAATACCAATGAAGCCTAACACCTGCTGACTAAATTTCGTCATGAAGTAATTCGCCCAAATTAAATCCCCACTTTCGTTACTTTTCTCGACCAAAACTAAAATCACTTTTGTTACTTATATCTCTTTTATTTGGCAAATCAGCCTTCAAGGCACTTTCAAAGAATATATTTCAGCAAGGTTTTTTCGACCAATCAAAGCAGCGCACCGGCCTGTGAAATACCAACCGTGCACGCGACCGAACTGAAATTTTGAAAAATGCCTTAGATGGTCAAATGTTGGTGCTAGATTTTTTGTTATACTTGGACTCTTTCATTCGCCAAATCAGATTTCAAGAACAATTCACTAAAATCAAACCAATCACCTCTAAAGGATTCTGCGACGTAAAGAGGCCAGTGCCGTAATTTAAGAGGAATCGTGTATGTACCTGCGACGATCAGAATCATCAATAGCGTAAGGGGGTTAAATGATCACTGCGTTTGAGGGTATGCCAATCACTTGTTGAATTTCCAGAGGGCGAGACGGGGTGTTGTACGTTTTGTTGCCTAAATTTCACGTCCTACGATTTCCTACGAAGAAGCTACTAATGTTTCTCACAATGTAATGGAACCAACTTCCGATCGGATACAATTATCGTAGTCGAGAAGAACAGCTCTCGATCATTGCTGATGGTTATCTTTCTATCAATTCTCTAGAAATCAATTCATTATTAATTTGTAATATATACATTCGAATCCCTAAATACTATAAGTATAAATTCCTATAAAAATAAACGCTATAAAATTAATTATCCACAAGAACTATCAATACAAATTCTAAGAAGGAAATAAAACTTCCTCTCATCATTGACCTCAGTATAAATTATATTCATATTTCACAGGTCGAAAAAATTGTAAAGATTTACAAATTGTTTGTATCAATTTATAAAGTTTCGTTATTCTAATTCACATTTCCCATCCTAATTTCTGGCCGTTTGGCCTGTTTGTTAAAAGAAGCTTACGGTCCGTAAACAACAAACAAACTTAAGCCAAATATTATAAATGTATCAAAGAAGTGGTAGCAAGACGCACTCTCATTGCAACCTTGGGTTTCAATGTTTAGAATAACTATACATTAGTCCTAATGCCACCGCACCAACTGCTGCACCGTACGGAACCAAACTATGAAAACTACTGTCACGTGATGCCAATTCTTCGTTCTGATTGGGTGAAACATCACTGTTACTATGGTTACTATCACTGGTTACATCATCAGTTGAAATTGAGGAATGGCGCGTTGAGGGACAACTATCTCCGTGAGTCAAGCATTCGTCACTTGATTCCATGGGAGGTTCGTCATAAACAAAACACGTAGAGTTAAATATCTCTTCGCCCAACGCACCCTGTTGATAAAGAAAGTTGAGAGTCTTCTGTAAACTGTAATACAATAGACCTTATCGGAGTTTTTGATTTTTCTAAAAAAACGATGCATTGTAGGATTGTATCGAGTGTATTACAATATTCTAATCAATCTATTCGAAACAATCCCACAATGCATCGCTTTTTTATAAAAATCAAAAACTCCGATAAGGTCTATTACACAAACAGGTTGATTATCCAGGTCAAACTGATTTCTTTTTTTTTCATACCACCAAATTCTTGACTTAAGCGGTGCTTTAGCAGCCAGCTTCTTTAATACCGTCGTTTTGTAAAAGATCCCCATTTCAGCACTAAGATTCCTTTACCACTTTTCTAGCGGAAAAAGACCAAGACCTCGAGTAAATTTAAGATATTCCGTACCTTTAGAAACAAGCCCTTTCCAATTTCATGCTGGGGGCTAAAAAGGTTCAACAACAACTGGTAACTAGAAATAGCTTTAGGTCAGGGGCCACCTTCTCAGCTAGGGGTCACTTACTTTTATTCAAACTAAAATGGGGGATGAATTCTAAATTATTGTGTTAATTTGGTCACACCAAATTTAGAAGAGCAAAAATTTTACCCTGCGGCGCCAAACTTTGTCCATTTCAGAAATTTCATCAACCATATTTTCACATTTTATAAAGGTTCTGTCTCAGTGGGATTTTTGTCAACAGGCTTATGTTGCATTCAATTGTGCCTACCAAAAATACATCTTATTTTTCAAATTTTCAAAGCTTCTCAAACTTAGGGGCCATCTAGAATATTTTTACATCAGTTTTCGTTTCATATTAGTTTACATTATAGGGGCCGCCTAAATTCTAAGGGTCACCTAAATTCTTAGGGGCCGCCTAGAAGCTGCTTATAAGCCATGTGGTTATCCCGGGAAAAAATAGCGGAAGTGACAAGAATCTTATACCAGAGGGGCAATCTAGTTTAAATCATAAGTATTTACCTCCCAGCCTCCCTCATTTTTGACGGTATCGACTGCGTTTTCTGTGAAGAATTTGGTGGAGTGTTCAACCAACATCTCCATTTGTGTGTCGTTCAAATTCCCTTGAAATAATGTCTCCCTGACAACGTATAAAACCATAGCAACACGTGACCAAACGGACACCTTTTGCGGATCTGTCTTTTGTACAGTCATCTCGTACACTGGTTTTGCTACTCTGGTGAATTGATCATAGTCTTCGATGTTTTTATTATTGGCCATCAGTTTGATCATCTGAGTGATCGGGTTTTCCAGAAGGTTCGGGAAGTCTTCCATAATCTGCTGACTAATTATTTCGAGTTTGTTGACAGCCATTGTCTCCGGTGTAAAGATGTCTGTGTCGAGAGGTTTGGAAGCGACATCCTCTATCGGCGGGAGTCTGTTCTTTGGAATCTTTAAGCTGAAAAAAATGAAGTCGTCAATTTCATCAATTTGGTTTGTTTGATGGTTTGATTTTCTAAACCATTCCACTATAAAGACCAGATATAAAACTAACTAGGAAAACTAAAAAAGCCTTCGATTTTTTCAACATTTTGTTGTAAGTAACTTAAATTTCATCTAACCTTAAACCAGGAGAGTTCTTTTTGTCGGACCAAGATTTTGTTTTCCTATGACCCTTCTTTCTCTGCTTCTTCTCACCACCACCATCAGCGCCATTAGCGAGCCTTGATTTATCGAAACGGCGAATATCTTGCAAAATTTTCTTTTTTGTTATTTTGGAATGTTCATCAAGCCATTTGGCAACAGGTACTTTCATTGCTTGAATCTTACTTCGAACAGCCGCATATTTCTCCTCCGAAATATCACTTCGACTACGACCAAACTTCGCGCCGCCCGTGCTTTCCATTTTATTCTCATTTTGGCGAAGCATTTCTAATAACTTCATATGATCTGCTTCACCGATGGTCATTGTATTATATTTGATAACACTATTTCTCTTCTCTGCTTTTTCAGAGTCAGTTCTTTTTTGCCCTTCAGCCGTGGGCATTTGGTTGTTATTTAAGGATGATGCTTCGGGTGGCAAGGGCGGTGGCGAGGGTGGCTGTTGAGTGAATATTCCGTTCATTTGAAGTGGTGGCGCTGAAGCATGTTTGGGTCGCATTGGGGTAGCTATCGGCGGAGCTTGTTTTCTGCTTCCCACCGGTGGAGGCGGCAGAGGAAGAGGGGGTTCCATTGGTATGTCTGTGAAACAGGTATCAACTCTTCCTCCTGGGGCCGACGGAATGGAATGTTCATGACCTCCGCCTGTTTGGTTGACTTGTGAATGTAATTCTATTACCTCACGATTTTGCGAAAACATTTCTACATCATCATTTGAATCACTTTCTTCCTCGGTTTGTTTTGATGGTTCTTCTCTTTCCATTACAATTTCCGACTGTACTTTCTTCATTTGTTGAATCTCGGAGAGTATCTCATCGCTGTTTTTCTCTCCAAGTTCAAGTTCCTCCCTTGTAAAGGAACTAAACGATTTGGAGATCGGAATTTTAGGTGCCTCAGTAGCGAGATATTCAAACGACCGCGATCTAGCTCTTAACTGATCAGGTCTTAGAGACCGTAAAAATTCCAAAACAATCAATTTTGTTTCGTGTTGCATGAGTTCGCTTTCAGTAACAGTGTCAGTAAGTCGACGAACCCTCCGGCATCGACGACATCCTAACCCTCCTTTATGGTTTCGACAATTACATTGCGTCGCCGTTACAGAGTTCATATTATCTACAGGTTTTATGCTGTTTGCACCACCTAACTCTACCGTATGGCGTCGATCACGTATATATTTCTGTCTGCGTTCTTCAGATGTTTTTCGAATGTTTTTATTGGACGACTTACGAACGTAAACACAATCAGTTTCGTCAATGTTCAAACTTCTTTTCGCTCCATCTTCTCGTTCCTCCAAAATTGCTCTGGCATCTAAACAGAAAATAATCAATATACAAATAAGACCTTAGTGCGGGGCAAGTACGGACTAGTACAGTACACAGAAGACAGACATATTTTCACATGACAATCAAACAGAAGCCAACAACAATTTCCATAGCACGGGTTTATTTTAATATCAAAATTATTTTAGTTAGTTTGGAATTTCCCGGAAATAAAAATCTTGTGAAAAGGTGCTTTGAGGTATGCGTTATAAAATGCAAGAATATGCATGATTTGAATCGACTTTATAATTTTTCCTCTTTCACTCTGAAGGATCAAAAGACGTTTATAATAGTCCGACAAAACACGACTGTGAGACTTTGAAAGGAATAAGAAAACCAAGAATTTCTAAAAAGCCTGATAATATTCATCTCTACATTCAAAATAAACAAAACAAGCAACATGCTGAATGGACCTACCTGATGATGAAAGTTAGTTAGCAATGCGAAAAGAAAAATGAAAAAAATCAGTCAGAAAATATAGCATTTAGCGAAAATACACAACACAATAAATTCATCATTGATTGTTGATGGGGGGAGAGAGAAGGGTTGCAGCTGGTTGCAGGGAAAAAATAAATAGGAAGTTCTGGTCGCAAAAATCAGTTTTATTGACAATTGAATCATGCTTGATGGTGAGCATTGTTATCAATAATGTTTTTGTGTGAAAAACATAGAAATACAAGGAAAAAATCCAATGAAAATCTGCAAAAACGACGATTTCCGGCAACCGGAAAATTTTTTTCTCAAAAATCAACTCGGCCATCTTTTGAGCATTGCGAATACGCATCTTTCTGCAAAAAATCAGAAAAAACTAAGACTGAAAATTCGAGAAAAAGTCAAAAAACCGGTTTTTCCGGCATATTTCCGGCATTTTCGGCCGGAAAAAAATGTTTTTCGAAAATCGGGCTCCGTCACAATTTAGGTATTGACATTTTGCATCAATGTGCAAAAAAATTTTTTCTTAAAAATCGGACTTGGCCATGTTTTGAGCATTGTTAATATACATCTTTGAGCAAAAAATCAGAAAAAACTAATGATAAAATCTCGAGAAAATGCCAAAAAACCAGTTTTTCCGGCATATTTCCGGCATTTTCGGCCGGAAATGAATTTTTTCGAAAATTGGGCTCCGTCGCAATTTAGGTATTGACATTTTGCATCAGTGTGCAAAATTTCATGAAAAAATATAAAGTACAGCTCAAGAAATTCAAGAAATACCGTTTTTCCGGCGAAAATCGGCTGTTCCGGCGATTTTTAGAAAGTTCCGGCTTCAAAAATCAATTTTATTGAAAATTGAAACATGCTTTATGGTGGGCATTGCTATTAATAATCTTTTTGAATGAAAAAACAACCAATTATATGGAAAAGTCCAATGAAAATCCAGAAAAACGGCGATTTCCGGCCATTATTTTCGGCAATTTTCGGCCGGAAAAAAAAATTTTTTCTCGAAAATCGGATAGGCCATTTTTTGGGCATTGTTAATACGCATCTTTGAGCAAAAAATCAGAAAAAACTAATGATGAAATCTCGAGAAAATGCCGAAAAACCCGTTTTTCCGGCATATTTCCGCCATTTTCGGCCGGAAAAATTTTTTTTTTGAAAATCGGGCTCCGTCACATTTTGGGCATTGCCATTTTGCATCATTGTGCTAAAAATTAGAAAAAACTAATGAGCCGATCTCGAGAAAAGCTGGCAACAGACGAACGAACGGACGAACGAACGAACGAACGAACGGACAAGGGTTAATTTAAAGGACTACCTTAGGTAGGTCCAAAAATATTTGAATATTAAAACAATATTACGATAAGAAATAACAAAAGAAAGGAGAGATAGAAGAGAAAATGAAATCCCAGGTCGATATTGTATTTCAAAATCAGCGGGAGTGAAAAGGAAGAAAGCGAGAAATGGATATATTCTAAAATATGTCATAATTTTAAACAGAAATCGTGTGGAATTTTAAGGATGTCTAAAAACACACCCTTGATAAAGCCCCGTAGGTCGAAGGAACCACATCAGAGTTAAAACAAAAATAGATAAAAAACAAATGATAAGGTCTGAATTCTTCCAGATCATAGAGAAGTACCAACTAACCTGCTCTAGAACGAGTATCCATAGTATGAGCACGCCTCACTCTACTAGGCGAATTCTTGGATAAAGGTGTTTGTCTTGTTAACTTGCGGCTACCAACTCCTCCTCTATCCATCGGTGGTTTTCTTTTCACCTCTGAATCCATTTCGATATCCATTTCCATTTTGTCGTATTTATTTTTGTTTTCGTTTTTCCTGAAAATAAAGAAAAGAAACGTAATTAAGTTGTTAATTAAAAACGCACTCCCAACGGATGTTTATTAATGGTCATAAAGTCTAGAAAATCATTTTATACCATGTCACTATATATCCTGTACTTTAAAAAGGGGAGTTTAACAACGACTCAAATTATACATAAAAGTTGGGAACTTTAATGTGTGTGTACGAAAAGTCTGCATAAAAAACTAATTTTCTTATCATAGTATCAGATAACAGAATAAGATATTTATTATTCGACACTCGTCCTCTCGCCTCTCTTCTCGAGTGCACCCGAAACTCAATTATGAAAAGAATGCCATAAAATATAATTGTTACTGGAAACAAAGATGACGTCACCGAAATCACATGTCAATCTCTTACACGAATGTAGTTTCATCCGATTAAACAAAATGCAAAGATGATAAAAAGATATTTCTCTGAAAAAGTAAAACTAGTAAAACAAAATATAACATTTACAACGCAACTAAATACACGCTTTTCTTTTGATAAGAACAATTTATTTAAGACCAAATTGCGAACAATTCGAGAACAATTTCAGAAATGGCTAAAAAGGACTCAGTTTAAGCCTCAATTAACTTAACATAAGTGAATAAAGTTAGCACAAGAAAAGCATGAGAGCATTTATCATTTATAAAACATGAAAACCTAAAAAAATCAAATCAAATGTATTTCTAAATCAGAAAACCTGGTTCCTATAAAAAGAAAAATGTGTAAGACAAGAAGCTTTGCTAAACATATCAATTCCTTGATTTTCTCAGAATCTTTGGTATTTTACTTGATAAAAAGTTATGATTAATTTTACATACTACATCAGAAATTTGACTATCAGACATTCTGTGCAAAGTTTGTTTTGATTTTGCGAGGAAATTACAAGAGATGGGAGTTATGTAAAAGATAATAATTCATTTAGATTAAAAATTCATTCAAGATAATAAAAAGAAATCTCTCCCTTAACAGTTCAAAACCCGTTGGAATTGATAAACAGCTTCATTGTTATCAAAAAACTTATCTAATCATGTAATGAATATACTTTATATATAGCAATCTATAAAAACGTTTATCCAAAACTATAAAATATAAAAGCAGAAGCCAAAAAATCTCTGTTTGCTTGTAAACTCTGATAAGACGCTTACCTAATGTTAATGCAAAGAATTTGTTGGCCTAAGTAACACACAACATGAAAGAATTTGTATTAATATTTGCCATTTATAAAGCAAAAAGTCTTGGCACAAATCCCTATTTCATTGATAAAAAAAATCTGCAGCTAGAATTCTTATTGCTTATTTTTTAGTTTTACAGGTTAGATAAAAATATAATATTCTCGTTTTATACATCTTCTATACATGGAAATGCCCTTTCTTTCTGTTTTAAGAAACTATTTACACTACCTAATTAAAAAATATTGACTACTAAAGAAAACGAAATAAAGGTACCATAGCATAAGACCAGGAATTCAATAAGAAAAAAGTACCTCAAAAACGGATCTCGGAGTCATTTAAAAATCTTGTAAGATGTTGTAAGGTGAAAGACAAGTGTATATATGACAAAATATTGAAATCAATTCTAGCCTATACTTAGTAAATTGATCTCTTTTTCAATTGCAAGGATTTCATCCATCGTATTTTCCTTTGCAGCATTTGTAATCATACTCATGTAAAGCCTTTTCTTCTTGAATTTCAATGCTTGTATTTGCAATGCAGCAGATTCTGCCTCTGACATTTTCATATTATTTGCATCCCAATATTTTTCTTTAAGTGACTCTAACATTTCAATTTCTTTTTCAATCAGAGCTTTGCTATTCTCATGAATAGGTTTGAATGCTTGAAATAATTGTGGAACTTCTGTCAAATTATAAACTATCAAACTTTGATTTGTACCACAATCTAACATTCCTTTGACATCTTCTTGTTTGCATAGTTCAATGAGTTTGGGAGAATCTTCAGAGGTGATGATTTCTCTTACCAAGTTGATTCTTTTTTGCCGTGCCATTTGTCGCAATATATCAACATTCCAAAATAGATGTGAAATCTCAGCACCAGCAACAAATGCTTCATCTTTGTAGTTAATCATGTGAATAACAAAATGTTCTGTTACTTCTAATGATTTCATTAATTTGATGCTTTCTGAAACGTTCTGTGGTTGCTGTATTGGAGTAGGTGATACTGTTTTGGGTATGACAGGGTTTTGCTGCAGTTTGGTAGATAGTTGTGAAACATCTTTCAAAGCTTGATAATAATTTTGGTAATAGTTTTTAAGATTGTTTATCTGTTCTTGGTCACAAGAACCTTTTTGGGAATTTTTATCCTTATTGATAGTCTCTGAATAACCTCTCATGTTTCCAAAACCTTTAAACGATAGAATTTGGGCTATATTTTGGGAATCATCGTTTGCTGGGGCAAGAACAAGGTTATGTGCTCGGTCAACTTTAACAACTGTAGCCAAAAGTTCTTGATCTTGTGTCTGATTGAAAAATTCTTTAATGCCAAGATCACTCCAAATATCATTACAGGGTTCAATATCAGCAAGTCTTCCTTGTTGCGCTTGATGCTGCAAGGTGTAAAATTCTTGAAGTAAAAGTCTCAATGAAGAAATTTCAACAGTAGTTTCATTTCCATAATCGATATAGTGAACTTTGACTGTGTCTTTTGAAACTTTGCTTTTGACAATAGCTCGATACCATTGATTATCCTCTGAATATAATGCACAACAAATTTGACCAGGCTGGAAATCAAGTGAAGTAAATAGGTCTCCTTTAACTGAGTTATAAAATTCATTCATTCTTTCCATCAATTCGTCAAGTTCTGAAACATATTTTTTATCTTGATACCAAAAGGAACTTGGACTGATGATATAGGAAATGTAACATTTTATTTTGTCTCCAACTTGTTTGGTTGGTGAAGGGTGTTTGTTATTACTCACAATGGCGGGGAGTTCCTGAGTTGCTACAGATCTTAAAATCCAATCTCCTCCACTCTGTGGTCTTTCAATCTTTACAATATCGGGAATTTTGGACATCATTTCAATGACACTGTGAAAACCATAGGTGTGGATTTGAAATGACTTTTGGAAAAACTGTTTGTATTCAAAAATAAATTTTGCAGCTGGTAATCCAAACTTAAATTTTGTCAACAACGTATAAATCTCCATTTTGACAGATTGTGGCAAAGCGCTATTCTTTGAAATTGGGTCAGTTAATTGTTGGTAATAGGAGCGAGATTGTTGATGGCGATTTGGTAAGGGTGCAAAATGGTTGGCTTGACTTTGTTGAGGATTGGAAAACAGGGGAATTCTCTCTTCTTCTTTTTTCAGGGATTGTTGGGTAGGATATAAAAAGGCTATATGTGGAGCTGGATGTTTCACTTTCACAATATCTTGGCACTTCATAATAACTTCTTTCATATCATTGAATCCAAAGGATTGACAATCCATTTTTCTACCATATCTTCTTTTATAAGACTCTTCAAAGTTTTTTATCTCAACTCCTCTTGGGTATGTTGCAATGAGTTTTGAAATCTTTGTTCTTACATAATCGGGTACAACCATTTTCACAGGCTTCTGCTGAACATTTGTAACAATTTTTGTATTGTATCTAACAGACTTTTGATGCCGCACAAGTTCATTAATGTGAGCTGTTGAGCTGTCAGCTATCCCTTTAAGCAACATAACACCCCCAGAAATGAAAATAGGTCTTACAACATCTGGCATGTCTTTCACAAGTTCAACTGCAGAATAATATCCTAGTTCTTTGTAGGGTAAGGGTTTGGATGCTACCAACGAGTATTCGGAGCAAAGTTCGCTAACTGATAGGCCATTTTTTGTGGAGATTAAAAGAGCTCTTACAATCTTCTTTACTTCATCCATCATTTAACAAACTGCATCGACCTGTCGACATCAGGTCCAAGTGTGTTGTTGTCGACCGCAGTCTCAGTCGGGTTTAAACGTAGCATACTAATAACACGAAGATATTTGACTCGTGTTAGAAAATAATAAAAATTTGTCGAGGGGCATTTTCCATTATTGAGAAGCCTCTTGGAAACTTTTTTACGTGAATTGAATGTTAAAAAGATGTTATAATGATGCTTTAATCAAAAATATGCCCGGGGGGGGTACTTAGGCAAAAATGGGTGCTGGGTATGTGCGTGCCTTAAGGGTAGGGTTTTTCACCCTCCCAAAGTCTCTCTAAGGGTTACCAAAACAACAAAAGTCAAAATCAGTCTCTCTAAGGGTCGGTTTTTTCACAAACTCGGGTCAAAGAAAAGTGAAAAGTCAAAAAAGTGAGAACATTTTTAAAAAAAGTGAGAAAATTTTTCAAAAATTAGAGAAATTTTTCGAAAATTGGAGAAATTCTTTTAAAAATCGAATTTCTTTGGCCCATTAAAGAAATTTTTTGTGAAAAAGTCTCTCTAAGGGTTGGGTTTTTCTACACTGAGTCTCTCTAAGGGTCACCTTTTCACCAAAATTCAGTCTCTCTAAGGGTAAGGGTCCAGAGGTCTGGCACGCACATACCCGACACCCATCAATCCTAGTACCCCCCCCCCCCCCCGGGAAAATATGTTATAAGGATGCTATATAATGGTGTTTATACCCTTATATGCTACGATTAAACGCGACTGCTCTGCAAGCGAAGTTTATAAAATTATATGCTAACCTGTTTCGAATATTAATGCACTACTGAGATAAATCTTTTTAGAAAATTTGGCTTTTTTATCTCCCTAGTGCAAAGTTACTTACATTCGAAGAAGGCATGTTCTTGTTCGGCAAAGTACACAGAAATAGTTTTGAAACTGAAGGTGTAAAGAAGAAGAATCATTCGACAAAATACACAAACTTGAATCGTTAAGCCCGAAGTAGACTTTGGACTTCAGACTTTGGCTTACCTCACGAAACGGGAGTTGATCGGGAACAACAACCATCACTTGCCTCCAAAAGCCAAAAAAACACTTCAAGAAAGTCTTGACAAATGCTTTAATTCTTCACAATGTTTACCTCCAAAGCAAGAACAGCTATTCAAAGATTCGTGTTGCCCAAGAATAATGGTGAGTTATCGAACTAACGCAGAACTGTGTATATTTTTTTTACAATCGGGACAATCAATCTGCTTCAATCCAAGACAACTTGTCTTGTCTTGTCTTAGACAAGATTCTATATACCCACTATACCTGTAAGAGTCGAGGATTATGCCCTAAATAAGAGATATACTCTATTTAAGAGAAGGTCTCTTAAGTAGGAGACTTTTCTTTCTTCTTCGTTAATTTTTGGCCTTCTCATCATTTTGCGCAAGTTTTGAACTTCATAGATCGACTCAGCACGTTTTTTTCTCCCTTCGATCAAAATTTGGTTGAGTTCTGCTTTTGTTTCGTGGACCTAGGATGGTTAGGGTCTATCAATCTAAAGGCCGATCTAGATCATGAGAATTTAGTGAAAAGTAATAATATAGATCGGGCCATATTTAAGAAACGCGTTTAAGCGCGGTCAAAACGCAGGTCAAACCGAAAGTGAGTCGCTCTTGTCTTTCCTAAATAAGGGGGTTTGAGAAAAAACGCGTACAGAATTCTCCTAGTTTAGGTAACGTTCTCTTAAATAAGAGACTGAAAATCTCCTTAATCCTCTAACTTGGGTATTCTCTTATTTAGGGCATAATCCTCGACTGTCTTATCCCTCCAAATTATTCTCCATTAAATTCCCGATCTAATGAGGGGTCAACCATCTCCTAACTCCTTTCCAATCTCGAGATTTCCATTTTACCTGTTTTGATGACGTCATCAACCAGACGTCCGCGCTCGATAGAATCGATCATCGGAACGGCTCGATGACGGATCGATATGTGATTGATGGATTACTTAACGATCCGGATAGGAGATCGATGGAGGATTCAGCCTTTAAAAAGTCTTGAGTATCGATCCTTCGTTGATTCATTATCGAGCTAGTATTTCAATCGAGTATACCGATTTGTCATCGGTCGTTAATCGATTCGTCATCGATCGTTAATCGATTTGTTATCGATCGTAAATCGAGTATGAGTCGATAGGGTCGATAAGATTGATAAAAGATCAATGATAGATCGATAAATAATCGATAACTAATCATAAGCTTAAAAAAATCTTGAGTATCGATTCTCTATCGATCTCCTATCCGGATCTTTAGGTAATCCATCGATCACATATCGATCCGTCATCGATCACATATCGATCCGTCATCGATCCGTTCCGATGATCGATCCTATCGAGCGCGGACGTCTGGCATCAACTAAATAGGCCTGAAATTTCAGCCAAATTTTGAAGTCACTTTCAAGCCTCACAACCCCTTCCATCTTATTCTCCATAAAATTCTCGATCCAATGAGGGGTCACCGACCTCCCAGCTCCTTTTCAAACTCGAGATATCACATTTTGAAGTTTTTCCAAAATCTGTGACGTCATTGGGTCCCTTTATACCCCTAATGTTGTCAATGGTCAATTCACAAATTTTGACATTTTGCAGTCAACGGGTACCTTATGCCCCAAGGGTCCCAAAAAACCAAAAAACGTCAATTATTTCTAAGGGAAAGTGGGTTTTTAAATTTGCGAAAGATTTGCACTGCAACGACTTCTTTAAAAAAACACTAATTTTCACACTCTTCCCTTGACCATTTTTGCTTTCGTTTTCAACCACCCATCCATCCAACCAAAAAATCGGATCACGTAACTCTCAAACCCCAATCTCAAAAATCCATAATTGGCTCCCCCACTGCTCATAGAAAATTAGGCTTTTAGTATAGACTAGCCGTCCGTCGCACCCGCCGAGGAGAAGGTAAGCTGAACGCATCATAAGCCCTTTAGATTGTGGATGGAAAGGGTAAAAAGATCTGATTTGTAAGCTCAAAGAACGAAATATTACCACTTATAACTGATTAAAGCTTGAGAAATCGCATATTTAATGTTTTGTGACGTCATTTGGGCCCTAAATCGAGAAATGACGTCATCGAAAGGATAATAAACTTTTCAATTCGTTGAAAGTATTTTTTCATTGACTCAAAGATTTTCTCAATGATTTCCGATTCAATAAGGTGTTGATCATTGCTTAAATCCTTCTCAAACTCAAGATATTGTTTTTACAGGTTTTGATGAAGTCATCGGACTCAAAATACCTCAATTTGAATATATTTATTTTCGAAAGTTTCTATATACCCACTCTTATCCCTCCAACTTATTCTCCATTAAATTCCCGATCTAATGAGGGGTCAACCATCTCCTAACTCCTTTCCAATCTCGAGATATCTCATTTTACCTGTTTTGATGACGTCATCAACTAAAAACGCCTGAAATTTCAGCCAAATTTTAAAGTCACTTTCAAGCCTCACAACCCCTTCCATCTTATTCTCCATAAAATTCTCGATCCAATGAGGGGTCACCGACCTCCCAACTCCTTTTCAAACTCGAGATATCGCATTTTGAAGTTTTTCCAAAATCTGTGACGTCATTGGGTCCCTTTACCCCTAATGTTGTCAACCGTCAATTTATGCGGTCAACGGGTAGCTTATGCCCCAAGGGTCCAAAAAAAAACAAAAAACGTCAATTATTTCCAAGGGAAAGTGGGTTTTTAAATTTGCGAAAGATTTGCACTGCAACGACTTCTTCACAAAAACGCTAATTTAATTTCCACACTCTTTCCCTGACCACTTTCGCTTTCGTTTTCAACCACCCACCCAACCATCCAACCAAAAAATCAGTCGCGTAACTCTCGAACCCCCATCTCAAAAATCCATAATGGCTCCCCCACGGCTCATTCAGAATTCTACGTTTAGTAATATAGATTGTACTACTGTAGTAGACCTTTAATTGCCTTCAAGGGGGGTCAAGATCCAGATACCAAACCCAGGGCCGGGGGGTGGTATCAATTTTTTTTTCAAATTTCAAAAGTCAAGTTGGTATCGATGATAAAATGAGGGGGTGGGTACCCCTTTTTTTGAAAATTATGGAATTTTTAAGTTGGTATCGATACCAAAATAAGGGGTAGCCTAGAAATCTAAGCTAGTTTGATTCAGTCACCAGGATAAATCTGATGGTAAATTGTGACTGAATAACTAGCTTAGGGAAAGTAAACTAGGTAGCTTATCAACTGACAACAACGACAATTCAAATTTTGCGGCGAGGGATGACGTAAACTCACATAATTAGAATAATTATTCGTCAATGTCTTGATTCGTTTCATAACAAAACGGTAAAATCACACCACACAATCAAAACACTTTTTAGAATTTTTTTATTTGGTCTTATTTCTATCTTCTGATTGGCTCTTATTCTAAGAGAATATAAACAAACTCTCCGTCTTACAGCTAATGCGCTCCTTTTGTACTATAGAAATAGACATTTATTGTAGAGTGTAGCGACGGAGAGTGAAGAAAAAATGTGTCCATTTTCTTCAAAAAGTTATTTGTGTGTGTTTTATTAAAAATTCAACAAGAGAAAATAATTGTTTCTTTGAGTGAAAATTTTGTGATTTGACATGAAAGTATCATAATATTTTTACAGAGTTTTTCATAAAAATTAACCTTCCACCATATAAAGAAAATTACTTTGGAAGTAACTACACTAGATTAAAATACTGTATGTACAGTATAATAAAACAATTTTAATCCCAAAAAAGTCTTGGATTCCTTCGTTAAACTGTCACTCGCTCCAATTTATTGACGATGCAATATTTTAATGTTCAATCAAAAATCTTTCCTTTATTGAATTCAACTCTGGACAAGTGGTACAAAATAAACAACTTTCGATTTCATCTTTACAAATAGCATTCTTTTTCTTCAACAGTTCAGTTCATCCACGAAAACAAGTGAAGCTCTCAAGTCTTGAAAACTTTTTACTTTACTTCAATGTTGTCATCTCTCTTTGTAAAAGATTTTCAGAATATAACCGAGGGAAAATATTTCGATATTTTTCTTTCTAGGAGTTCCATCTTCTTCTAGCTGTTTTCTGATGAAATAATTACAGATATCCCTCGCTTACGAAAATTTTCGTTTTTTTACCATGTGACCCGTTCTGACCAATCAGAAGCCTACCGAAAGCTGCGTTCAGATTTTGAACGCGTGCTTTTCCTAAGCCAGTATTCCAAGGCAAACTTAAAATCCGTAAATATAAAAAATCTTTAAAGCGCCGAAAAACGCTATATTGCCATTAGCCGTGTGTCCTAGCCTCCTGAATACGGGCTTAGTTAACTAGGCTAAATGAGGGGGTGGGTTCCGCTTTTTTTAATTTTTGCTGAATTTGAAATTGGTCTGACTTAAGATGTTGTATAATAAAAGTATAAAAACTTATTTGAATCGTTTACACTATACCCTGATTCCATATAAAAGTATTCTTCATTCTACAATTGAAATTAAATTTTTATTTAACTTTTGCTGCTCTCAATCCTTTCAATCAACCAAAATTCATTCAAAACTAGAGTTGAACAAACTGAATCAAGTCTTAGCAGATCTTAGAACATTTTTAGTCGGGATAAAATTTTCTGTACATAATTTTCATCGTATAGGCTATGTTACAAAGACTCTAGGCGTGCCTAACCTAATCTAGTCTAGTTTATCAACTAATTTTATGAATTTGATACATTTTGCCAATTTAGTTCAAGAAACTTCATTTACTTTGTGTTAGAATGAGAAAGATTTGTTTTCATTTTCAGGAGTCCAAAGTGTGGTACATAATATATATAAGTGATTAATAAGAGGAATAGGATATAAAGTTCTTGCATTTTTACTGATTGCCAATTTAGGGGGGGCTGGGTCCCCCTTTTTCAGTAAAATCAGGATTTTCAAGTTCGTATCGATACCAATTTAGGGGGTGGGTCCCCCTTTTTCAGAAAATCAGGATTTTCATGTTGGTATCGATAACAATTTAGGGGGGTGGGTTTCCCCTTTTTTTAGAAAATTGGGGTTTTTGGAGCTACCCCGGTGGGTAGAGGTCCTATAAATTAACCTGTGTTCGTTCGTTCGTTCGTCGTTACCAACTTTTCTCAGGATTGAATCATAGGAATCCTTTGATTTTTGGTACAAAGGTGCAAAATGGTGGTGGGAAAAATGTGACGGAGCCAGATCTTCAAAAAAAAAATTTTTGTGGCCAATTTTGGCCGAAAAACGGCTAAAAAACGGGTTTTTTGAATCATTAATTTTTTCTCATTTTTTGTATGAAAGTAGGGTACCATCATAGGTAAAAGATGGCTCAAGCTGATTTTTGTAAAAAAAGAATTTTAAAGCTCAAAAAACGCATTTTTATCTATAAGAATCACTATCAATAAGCATACATCAATGCAGATCAATTCTTAGCCAAATTACTCAATATTTTGATGAGATAGATGTTTTTTTTGCTCACAAAGTCTTGAATATAAAAAAGGTTAAATTATTTGACGTCAAATAAAATCTGTGCGGTTGTGCTCTTGACAATGCAACAAAATGGCGAAAACTTCTGAAAATCTTAACACGGAAATTTCATCAAAATATGGATCCTGCACCCCAAATGAATGCTTTATAAATGAAATAATACGGGATAACGATGTCTTGCAGTGTAGGAAGTGTCAAAGATTTGTTCATTATGCCTGTTCGGAGCTTCCAGCCTACCAAGTACAGATTTGCCTTCAGTACAAAGCAAGGAGATTCGAATGTGCGAAATGCATCACAGTCACGCCAATATTATTAGAGAAGTTCAAAACAAGTAAACAAAGAACGACCAATAACAAGGCAACAAATACTGGAGGTAAAGAGAAAGATCAAGATGAGCAATGTGTTTTCGCTAGACTGGATAGACTGGAGAAGAAGATCGACGATCTTGTAAACAAAGATGATGTCGTTAAAGGATCCAAACAGCATCGCTAAAGATGAGCTAAAGAAAAAAGACCACGATATAGAATCAAAGCAACAACAAACATACGCTAGCATTACTAAAGATGAGCTAAAGAAACAAGAGGTAAAGATCAAGAATTTCATCAAAGAAGAGAAAGAAGAAGAACGATGGTTAAACTTAACAAAGTACAATANCAAAGAAGAAGAACGATGGTTAAACTTAACAAAGTACAATATCATTGTTCACAACCTCGGAGAGAACAAAGATGAAGACCTAGAAGAACAACGTGTAGGTGATAAGGATTATGTTGAAGAAGTTGTACAAAACCAAATGGGATTAAAGGTAAACATCGTCAGTGCAGAAAGAATAGGAGCTCGGAAGGACGAAATGTTCAAAACAAAAAGATGGCGACCCTTGAAAGTCGTGCTAAAGAACGAAGAAGAGAAACGTCATATTCTGGCATCAGTCCACAAATTAGAGAAAGACGAATTTAGAGTATCCGACGATTTTTCGAAGAAAGAACGCGAAACCATCAAAGAGTGGCATAGGAAGGCAAAGGAGAAAACAGAATTACAAAAGGATGGCAACTGGAAATATAAGGTTAGAGGAAGTCCTCGGACAAAACTCTACTTTAAGAAGATCTATAACAAACCTGTTACTGAAAATGAAATATTGTAAAGACGACTGGTTAAGGTGGTTAAGAGGCCCACTGTGCGCCTAAAATGTTAAGCATGATTATTTCATAGAGGTCGATAGACCTGAGAAATATATTACTGTAAATTAAAAATTAAAAAAATATTTCAGGAGCATGAAATTTTGTTTCTAAACGTTTTTTTAATTAGAAACAAACAACTAATTTTAATAGATCGTCACTATTTCTGTTTTGAATGATTTTTTAATGGTCACGCTCACGTAGATATCAATTATATGTGTTAAATGCATAACCAGGTAGGTCTATAAAAGTATCACTTGTTTTATATAAGAATATCTTCTATAAGAATACCAGGGGTGAAAATTGGCCAAATCGTAAGAATATCCTAAGAATACCCTCTAGGGTGATTTTCACAGAATTTGATAAGAATACAGTCACTTTGTATTTGGTTAACAGAAAAAACTGCTTCCTTTGTTAGAGATAAATTGAAGCTTTGAGGAAGAAATGTAATTTCAACCCAAATGTTCACTCAAAAGTCCAAAACTCTTAAATTAGTCATTTCTCATATTTGTAAAAAAAGTCAAGTCTAAAAAAGTAAGAATACGTTAAGAATATTTCACCTCAATTTTGGCACTTTCTTAAGAATACGACCCTCATCCATAGTACAATATTCTTATTAAAAAAAAGCGTTTATAATCTGACTTCTGGGATTAAATTTGTAGACAAGTGTGCGAAACTCAATCAATGAATTTTAGAACCTGGACCGTGTAGTTAAATTCCATCAACATTTTTGGACCTACCCTGGTGGAGGTCCTATAAATTAAACTCTGTCCGTCCGTCCGTCCGTTCGTCCGTTCGTTACCAACTTTTCTCGAGATTGGCTCATTAGTTTTTCCTGATTTTTTGCACAAAGATGTGTAACTATAAACCCTCGAATGTGACGGAGACGGATTTTTGAGAAGAAAAAAAACGACTAAAAAAAGGGTTTTTGGACTTTGTGAAAAATCCAATTATTAATTTTTTCTAATTTTTTGCATGAAAGTAGGGTGGCTCAAGTAGATTTTTGCAAAAAAATTTTGTTGGTACAAAAAACGCATGTTTATCTATAAAAATCACTTTCAATAAGCATACATCAATGTTCTTAGTCAAATTACTCTTTATGAGATAGATGTTTTTTTAGAAAAACTTTGCGTGTTTTTATAGAAAAACTGGCTAAATTCGATATTTTTGAAGCACATTATCAATTACTTAGGTATTAGCTTTTCTCGAGATTGGCTCTTACATTCTTTTATGCTTTTTTGCACAAAGATGCATAACTATAAACTCGATTTTTGGGGAAATTTCAGCTAAAAAAAGGGTTTTTCGGACTTGAAATATTGAATCATTGGATCATTGATTTTTTGCATGAAAGTAGGTAAAAGATGGCTCAAGCAGATTTTTGTTAAAAAAGAATCTTTCAGCTCAAAAAAACGCATCTTTATCTATAAGAATCACTATTAATAAGCATACATCAATGTTCTAAGCAAAATTACTCAATTCTTTTGATGAGATAGATGTTTTTTTTGCTCACAAAGTCTTGAATATGAAAGAATTTCAAGAGTATGAAATTTTGGTTTCTAAATGTTTTTTTATAAGAAACAAACGATTAATTTTAATAGATTTGTGTTCTGAAAGATTGTTTAATGGTCACGCTCACGTAGATATTGGAATGTTTACAAGACTGTTGACAGAAAATCCTTTGTTTTATTGTCAATGATGACAGTGCGGTTATTAATTTTTTTAGATCTGACAAATTGATGTTTGTAAGTGCACTTTATATTTTTGATTCCCATTGAAGAATCATATTCTGGTTTTCATGTTATTAGATGCTGTTTTAGAGCTTTAGAGCTAGCCTGACTGAAAGGGTTGAAATGAGCAAAGATGAGAGAAGATGCACTTTATGAGAAGTGTGTATATAGGAAAATCTGGCCATATTTTGCCTTAAAATGGTCAAAAAACTTCAAGAAAATTCACCATAAGGGTTGATTTTTAACCTAGATTTACTCAAATTTTGCTTAATTTTCTCTGTACTGTAAGGATCCGATCTCAAAGGCCTAAGATCTTGTGCCCCCCAGCAAAAGGTCTATTATGCAGTTAGTCACACTATAGTATCCCGCTAAAATGCATATCAAAGATTAATGCTACAAAATAAAGCGCTATATCATTTACTTGACTCGCAAGCAAAAAAAATGTGCTGCAAATCTTCTAAAGGGATTTATGAAAAATAAACTGGCACTTTTTAATTAAAAATTAACATTTTCACAAACATTTGGTGGCTGACATTTTCTAAACACAATATAATGTACAGAGTAAACAACATGCGCTATATTGTCGAGAAATATACGGATAATATATTGCTGAATGCTGGCAATATATTGAAAAGGTGTCTTATATATTGTCAGCTGGATTTGCAATATTTAATAATATAGGGGGATTGTTTGTAGAAAGAAAATTGCTTTTTATAATAGAGCGCATGTTGTTTACTCTTTACATTATGGTTCCTTAAACTATAATGATTGAATATTGCTTAAGAGGCAACAAAAAACCAATCTGAAGCTGTCAATTTTGCTCATTTTACAATTTCGATCATCCTTCAAAATTAAAAAAACACATTAATTTTGTATGAAATTATGGCCCAATAACTTTTTTCATTATTTCAAGCTTTTTAAAAGTTCACACTATTTTTGACTTGCATCAGCTCCTTCATGTAAATGCCAGTCTTTTGGCGCATAGCCTACGGACATGCCATAAGCTACACAAGTGGCAGATTTATACTTCCCAAACAGGATAAAAGTATTCTGACTAATATTTTCCAAATGAACATCTCATATTTAGGGCCAGTGTACCACTACCCTGGACAAAAAAGAATCTTCTGAATTGTGATGACTTATCATTACATGACGCTGCTTCAGGAATCAGGGATTCAATTCTGTTCCAACTCTACCTCTACTCTACTCTCGAAATCGAAAAATTACACACAAATAGAAAGTCAAATTTTTAAAATCATAAAGTTTTAATTGAACATTTTCATTTTTCTTTCAGTTGGATTTTCTTTAACCAGTTTACACAGAGGGTATGCACAAGTTGCTGCTGCAACCGCACCAGGTACAGAAAATGTTTATTTCATCTTATACTGGGTGACTCAAAATAATAAACTTTGGGTGGTTGATAACTTCCTTCCTTGGACACCAAAATTTATCTGAGAGATGAGTTATCTTGAAAGATAATAGGATAAAGTTAAAACTTAGGTAATAGCTTTTAAGTTTGTTTGGTCCCAGTTCTTTCAGGTCAAGTTTTTAAAGTTAAAAGAAAAAGTATAAAAGCACATATTTTAAAATAGCTGATTGTGGTTTTGATTATGTCATAAAAATTGTTAAATAAGTCAATAAGACTTTCATTGAAAAATGTCTCCTTTTCATATATTTTTTTTTTTTTCGCACTGTTTGAAAAAGTGAATTTTGATTTCAAAAGACTATATCTTGACAGCTATTTGACCTGATTCAAAAAGTAGTGTCTCTAAATGTAGTTTAGACCATTTATATTCTTTTGATAAAATTTTGAGGAAAGCGCTTACTCAAAGGCGTCAACTCATTTAAAGAATGAATAAACTTTTCTTCAGAAAGGGCAAAAGTAATTAATGTACACTCTCAAATGACTTTTTTCTTAAGCTCCTACCTACAAAGTAACTTTTTACAGAGCTTTCTTCCTTTGCAATCACATTCTTTCACTTTATTTTCCAGGTGGCAGGGATATTGTCAATTATACAGTCGAAAACAATGTTGCTGTGGTCACTATTGATGATCCATCAGCTAAAGTCAACACTTTATCCGATAAAGTAATGAATGAAACTGTTGATGTTCTAACAGAAGTCACACACAACCCAAATGTCAAAAGTGTAGTTCTCATGTCAGGCAAACCTGACTGCTTTATTGCCGGAGCTGACATCAAAATGCTTGGTAAAGCAGAAAGTGTTGCTGATGGAACTGAAATTTCTCGCAGCGGACAAAAGATTTTGGGCATGCTTGCAGATAGTAAGAAACCAATTGTTGCTGCTATCAGTGGGTCATGCCTTGGTGGCGGACTTGAGGTAAATTCAATCTGATATTGCTAGAATTAAATTTAGCAATTTAAGGGGGGCTTTCAAGCTTGCAGTATTTTTGGCTCAGACGCTTTCAGCTTTTGAAATTGTGAACACAACCATAATGTCACTTTTTTAACAATAAATAATTCACGATGACTTTTAGGTTGCGTTAGCCTGTCAATACAGAGTTGCATTAGACAACCCAAAAACTGGTCTTGGAGTACCTGAAGTTATGTTAGGTCTTTTACCTGGTGCTGGTGGAACCCAAAGATTGCCGCAATTGGTAGGTTACTTTGCACTCCTGTTTCTAAGAAACATATTATATGATGCATAATGTAGAACAGAATTTGAAACATCTTTTAGACACTACTTACATTTAAAATGGAACGATCAGGGGGGGGTCAACATCCAGATACCAGACCCATAGCCGGGTGGTGGTGTCTTTTTTTCCTTTAAAAGTCTGAAAAGTCAAGTTGGTATTGATGGGGGTGGGTCCCCCTTTTTTTAGAAAAAAAGAGTTATCCTCAGTTGGTATTGATACCAAAATACCCCTTTTTTTAAACAATATGATTCAGAAAGTTGGTATCCATATCAAAATGACAGCAAAACTTTCCTAATTTTTGCTCTTATAGCTAGAAAATACCCCGGGTACATATCAGTCTAAACAGGTTTCAATTGGATTTGTTTTAGCTTTTGAGTAATAATGACTGTAAATGAGTAATAAGTATAAATGACTTTGAAGTTTGTTTATTTTGGACTTTTTCGATAAGTTTTATTTTTGATCAAGCCTGAAGCAAAAACATTTTTTCTGTGATAGCATTTGGTAATGAGTGAATCTATTCTGTTCTAAAATTATGTACTAATAATACATAGTTTTTGCACATCAATTATATTTGATTTTGCTAGCTTCATTGGGTTTGTTTTTATTATATTGTCAGTTTTCAGTCATTTTCTATTTTAGAAACATTTTTTGTGTTGTGTTGAAGAAAGAGTACCCTATTTGTGTGGGAGGGGGTGGGTTCCCTTTAAACAGCTTAAATTTGTAAGATTGGTATTGGTATTAAATTAGGGGGTTGGTCCCATGATATTTTGTCAAATTCAAAAAGTCATGTTGGTATCGATACCAAATTAAGGGGGTGGGTCCCCCTTTTTTCTGAAAATTATGATTTTCAAGTTGGTATTGATACCAAATTAAGGGGATGGGTCCCCCTTTTTTCTGAAAATTATGATTTTCAAGTTGGTATCGCTACCAAAATAAGGGGGTGGGTCCCCCCTTTTTCTGAAAATTATGATTTTCAAGTTGGTATCGATACCAATTTTGGGGTGGTGGTGTTAACTTAGCTCAAAAGGTCAAAAGTCAGGTTTTTGGGCTATGGGTTGGTATTATAAATGTTGACCCCCCCCCTGGAACGATTGGAAATTTGCTCATCCATGAACCAAGGGCCATTACTTATTTCTTTCGTTTTGTTTTAGGCCATTCCAGCCTGTTCCAGCAAAGATTGATTTTCTTTTTGCTTAATTTATTTCTGAAACGGTTTTAGGTTGGTTTGCCGACCTCCTTAGACATGATGTTGACTGGAAAAACTATCAAAGCTGCAAAAGCAAAGAAATTAGGATTAGTTGATAAAGTTGTTGAAGAATTAGGTGTTGGTGTTCGCACTCAAAAAGATAACTCATTGAATCATTTACGAAAAGTTGCCATTCAAACTGCACAGTAAGTTTTAATTTTCGATTTTTGAGATGTTTCACAAAAAGACCTTTTCATAAATTATGTCACGAACATCACTTGCCTCGTATTCAAACAATTTCCATGATTCCTTGAGACATTGTATGATTTTTTTATGAATAGAAAGTAGTTGTAATAAAATCCGCTGGGAGTTAGTCATCATGGCAATAATTTCAAAACCAGGCAAGTGATGTCCGTGACGTAATTTACGAAAAGGTCTATTGATTATGTAAAACAGAGACTATCGGTAAAAAAAAAGGTAAATTTTATTTTATAATTTTGTTGTTAATTACAGACAATTAGGTGATGGAAAATTGAGAGTCAACCGAGATAAGTCATGGGCAAGCATGAAAGGTGAGTTAGAGTTTACTTAACGATTACGCTATATGGTTATTTCAAATTCCACCTGTTCTAACTCATATTTTGGTATTTAACCCATTTAAATACCAAAATATGAGTTAGAACAGGTGGAATTTGCTGCATTCTAGCATTTCTTTGTCATTGAAAATTGTTTTCAGGTGATTCATCTTTTGCATTTTATTCTTAGGACTTCAACACAATGCACCAATGAAGATTGGACCATTGAGAGATTTTGTTTTCAAGAAAGCAGAAGAAACTGTCATGAAGAAAACACTTGGATTATATCCTGCACCATTGAAGATTTTAGAAGTATGAATTAGAATCCCATGCACAATCTTTGAATTATGTTTCCAGGAGTCCTTTGATATTGCCAACGCTTGTGCATTGCTAAATACCAGTATTTTGATTGATTGCTAATCTGATTGCGAGATTGATGAAAACTGTATTCCAAAAAGAGATTTAAGTAAGTAGCTAGTAGTTCATTTAATAGGAATCATTAATAATAAATTTAATTTTACTTTTAGGCAGCCAAAGTTGGACTTGAAAAGGGACCAGAAGCTGGTTATGAGCAAGAAGCTAAAGGCTTTGGTGAATTGACACAATCCAACGAAGCCAATTCTTTGATGGGACTTTTCCATGGACAAGTTGAATGCAAGAAAAACCCTTTCGGTGTTCCATCTAAACGATCACAAAACATTGCTGTCCTTGGTGCTGGCCTCATGGGAGCTGGTATTGCCGAGGTAAGCTATTCTTGATTTTTGTGTTTTTAGATGACTACTGGTTGAAAGTGTGAAAATCTCCTCCCTTTGTGCGTGTTTTTAAAGCTAGACTCATAATTGTGTACCTTATCGGGGAGAAAAATGTCGGGGAAAAGTGACGAATTTGGAATTTTGGTCGGGGAAAAGTGACGAAAATGCCTCTAGGTGACGAAATTTTTCCCCGACTAAATAAAACTCCGACATTTTTTTCCCCGATAAGGTAATATATACTCCGTATCTCCTGAACACCTCTTTAATAATGAAAACAGATGAAAACATGAAACATTTCCACTTTGTATTGTTTTTAGGTAAGTATCCAAAAAGCCAAACATGACGTTATTTTGAAAGACACGACAGTTGAAGGTCTATCACGTGGTATCAACCAAGTTTACGGTAACATGAACAAACGAACAAAGAAAAGACAAATGACCACTTTCGAACGAGATAATATCATGGCTAGAATGGACTCTCAGTTAGATTACTCTGTAAGTTATCTTGTTTACTGTTCATGCTTCTCTCGCTTTCAAAATAATGCTTTAAAATTCATACACAAAAGTTATAATATTGATATAATTGTTATATACTGAGAACTTTTCTGATTTCTTTTCTACCTAAAATGCGTCACTTGCAAACAATCAGCTGTTGTAAAAGTGGCGTAATGTTATTTATAGAAATGTGTACCCTAAATTAAATTATATTTTATTTATTAGGGTTTTGAAAACGCTGACATGGTTATCGAAGCAGTTTTTGAAGACATCAACATCAAACACAAAGTTGTGAAGGAGGTTGAAGCCGTCACTCCTGACCATTGTATCTTTGCCTCCAACACCTCTGCTCTTCCTATCTCAGAGATCGCCGCTGCCAGTTCACGTCCAGAAAATGTCATCGGAATGCATTACTTCTCACCTGTCGACAAAATGCCCTTGTTGGAAATCATCGTCACTGATAAAACAACTAAAGACGTCACTGGTAACGAAAGACATTGAATTTTCAGTGTCTATGAAATATTACATTTACATCAAGTGTCTACTTTCACTGAGATAAAAATGTATTCCCATTAGACTGATTCTTTATTGAAACATATATAGCTAAAATGTCATTCGTAAAATGTTTTCATTGAATTCTGTTCATTTCAGCCAATGCAGTCGATGTTGGTTTGAAGCAAGGAAAAACTGTTATCGTTGTAAAGGTACCATATAATATTTCAAGTTTTCTGAGAAAACACTTGATACGATACTCTTCAGGACCATTTTAAAAACAAAAATTCTTAATCAAAAGTTAAATTACCGAAAATTTCATTTCATTTTATGATAGAATAGATCATAATTGAATCAGGATTTCACAGCGCTGTCCCAGGCTGCACTTGTTTAAAATAATACAATGGTTTCAATTGTTTGTTCTCCATTGCAGGATGGACCAGGATTCTACACCACACGTATTTTGATGCCAACATTACAAGAAGCTCTCTGTTTATTGCAAGAAGGTTACGATCCCAAAGATTTGGACAAACGTTCCAAAGGATTTGGTTTCCCCGTTGGTTGTATCACTCTCGTTGATGAGGTTTGTTTGATATCCGACCACCCTCCTTGATTTTTTTTCTCAATTTACCGAAAGAAGGTTATTTTTTGCTCGGATTCAGAAGACCAAATTTTATGAATCAGCCTATTAATGACTTCAATTTTTTGACGTTATAGAATTTTAGATAAAAATATATATACTTTGATTCCTTTGTTACAAGGTAATTTAGGTGTTGTTCGACTAGTAATGTAACTAACTTTGATGTTTAGGTTGGAATAGATGTCGCTGCACATATTGGCGCTCATCTTGGACAAGTTTTCGAAAAAAGGTACCTCGATTTCCTTGACCTTCCGGGAAAAATTTATTTGAAAAAACATTATTAGACTTGATTTTCTAGAGAACCTATTTTGGCAAGAACTGAATGATACCAGTTGTACTACGTTGAAATCAATCATACTACTGCGTTTGTGACAGCAATGTCTTATCTTACAACTTTACATTTTTTTCATCATATAGAATGGTAGGAGCTGACTTCCACTTGTTACAAGACATGGTTGACCGTGGTTACTGTGGACGGAAGACAAAGAAAGGATTCTTCAAATATTCCGGCAAACGTGAAGTCAATGAAGGTGCATTAGAAGTCATCAAGAAATACCAAACTGCCAAAGTAGAGGGGTAAATATCCATTTTGATCGCTTTCCAAGTAAACTATAATCATGCCTCTTTAACTCGAATGTCTCCTTAACTCGAACAAGTTTTCTCGTCCCTTTAATTAACAGAGCCTTCTTATTCATACTCCATAACTCTAACACGTTTGTTTTCCCCGTGCGGGTTCGAGTTATCTCGATAGTACTCTTCTACTCCACTGTAGAAGCTTCTTGAATCTACACACACAGTTCAATTTTCGTCATGTAGTCCACGTAGTAAGGCACATGACATACATTTAAATCTTCGCGATTTAACGATTTATTCATATTTCTCTTACTTGCAGATTAACAGACGAAGAGACTGCATTGCGATTAATTTCTCGCATGGTCAATGAATCAGTGTTATGTTTAGAAGAAGACATCTTGAGAAACCCTGTAAGTCTACAATTACCATCACATAACAAATAGTATTTTCCTCCCATATCCCTTGTCCTTCTTATAATTGTGAGCTTCAACACAATATTCCATTTTTCTAGACAATGAGTTATACTGAATGTCTTGAATTGGTTGTTGTTTAGGTTGACGGTGATATTGGAGCAGTTTTCGGTCTCGGATTCCCACCACCACACGGAGGTAAACAAACATCTTGATTTTGATTTCTAAATAAATTTAGAATCATATCGTTGAATTCGATATATGCTACTCTTGGTCATGACCTTTAAGAGTAATCAACCTAACACTAATCTATGACAGTCACTGACCTTTATATACCCTGGACCAAGCTTCTCAATCCCAGCCAAGCAAAATCTTTGATCGGAGTTTTTTGATGGCAGATATTGCTTGGTCCAGGGTTATATAAAGGTCAGTGATGACAGTAGAGTCTCGAACCTCTATAATTCGTCCTTTCAGTTAACAATGCCTTATATACCTTACTCGAAAACATAACTCGAAATCTTATTAGCTCGAACAAATTTGTGTTCCCCGTGGGTGTTCGAGGTACGGAAACTCCACTGTAAAGACAAGCTAACACCTAATCATCAATACAATACTGCTTTTGATTGTTTACAGGACCATTCCGTTTCGTTGACGCATACGGTGCTGGTAACCTTGTCAAATTGATGGAGAAATACCAACAGAAAATCGGGGAAGCTCAATTTACACCATGTCAATTACTCTTAGACCATGCCAAGGATTCATCCAAGCGCTTCCACAAAAAATAATTTATTTCACTATTATTATTATTTCCATTTACTATTTTTCACCCAAGCATTTTTTATTTTTTTCGTAAATATTTCTTGTATAGAACCTTACATAAATTGGATAACACGCGGAAACGATGGATTTTATTAACTTAAAAATGATGTCTACTTTTTGATTTGAAACTCATTGCTAATCCCCATAATCGCACGGTGGGTTATTTTTTCTTATTTGGCACGCCCTCAAAGAGAGCAATTAATCGTTAATTGCATCCTGTAGAGAGCAATTAATCGTTAATCACACTCTTCAATGCTGCGCCAATGTTTACAAAAGTGATTTTAATGTTTTTTCTTACATTTTTTTTGCATCGAACGTTTTAATTGCATTCGAAATTCATTTTGTGAGAAAGAAAATCAATAAACAACAATAAAAGAAAGACACAGAGAGAAGAGAAAAATATAAAACTCTCAGTGTAATTTCTGTAATTTACTTTCCTAACTGGGGAAAAGTAGTGGAAGCCATTGTGCGATTTGAAGCCGGAGCTATTTAAAAATCGCCGGAACAACCTATTTTTGCCGGAAAGACAGTATTTCTTGAATTTCTCGAGCTGTACTTTATATTTTTTTATGAAATTTTGCACACTGATGCAATATGACAATACCTAAAATGTAACGGAGCCCGATTTTAGAAAAACATTTTTTTCCGGCCGAAAATGCCGGAAATATGCCGGAAAAACCGGCTTTTTTACATTTTCTCGAATTTTCATCTAAAGTTTTTCTGATTTTTTGCAGAAAGATGCGTATTCGCAATGCTCAAAACATGGCTGAGTTCGATTTTTGAGAAATTTTTTTTTTCGGTTGAAAATGCCGGAAATCGCCGTTTTTGAAGATTTTCATTAGATTTTTTCCTTGTATTTCTATGTTTTTGACACAAAAACATTATTGATAACAATGCTCACCATCAAGCATTATTCAATTGTCAATAAAACTGATTTTTGCGACCAGAACTTTCTATTTATTTTTCCACTACAACCCTTCCCTCTCCCCCCATCAACAATCAATGATGAATTTATTGCGTTATGCATTTTCGCTAAACGCTATATTTTTTGACTGATTTTTTTCTCCTCGCATTGCTATCCAACTTTCATCATCAGGTAGGTCCATTTAGCATCTAGCTTGTTTTGTTTCGAATTTTCCTCGTCCTTTCGGACTCGGAAAATTAATAACAAAAAAATCACTCGTGCAATTATATTCGAATTGCACTCGTTATCGTGTGATTACATATACTAATCGATTTCAAGAGCTAGAGGGCTACATCGTTCGTAGTTATTGAACTCTGTGAAACTTAACTCTGTGATTTGTGGATTTAAGGGCTCTGACCATAGTGAATTTTTCATAATTGCCGTGTTTAAGATGTGTTTTCTGACTGATGTAACTAACAAAACTATGGCATGTTATACATTTTCTGTTAGACAATCTATTCCTGAATCTGAAAATTCAAAAATTGCATTGAAAAATTTGATGAAGAAGAAAATGAATACTTTTGCGAGGAAGAGTATTTCAACTTTGAAGAGCTTAGTTTCGGCGAAGAAAAAACATTTTGAAAAAGTTTTCGCAGTAAATGGTGTATCTTTTACCGAACAATAAAAACTTTATGCGGAAAATTTTTTAATGCTTCTATGTC